>NC_072479.1:69570092-69875000 GCF_027574615.1 Eptesicus fuscus | reverse complement strand
TGCAACAGAGAAGTGCCCTGGCCAGTGTGACTCGGTTGGAGCATTGTCCTATGAACCAAAGGGTTGCGAGTTCGATTCCAGGTCAGGGTACATACCCAGGTTGCAGGTTCAATTCCTGGTTGGGGCATGTATAGGAGGCAGCCAATTGATGTTTCTCTCTCACATCGGTGTGTGTCTCTCTCTCTTTCCCTTCCTCTCTCTCTAAAAATCAATTAAAAAATGCTTTAAAAATGTTTAGAACAGGGATTATCATAGATTGGCATTCAAGACGTTATTTTTTTAAAAAGTTGAAGAAAATGACGAATTAGGTTGGAATTAATCTTTATATCTGTTTACTAAATTGAACATCAAGAGTTTTTAAGTGGGTTTTTCTGAATCACCCAAAGACTATAGTTGAAATAAATTGTCTTTTTAAAAAATATATATATATTTTTATTGATTTTTTTACAGAGAGGAAGGGAGAGAGATAGGAAGTTAGAAATATCGATGAGAGAGAAACATCGATCAGCTGCCTCCTGCACACCCCCTACTGGCGATGTGCCCACAACCAAGGTACATGCCCTTGACAGGAATAGAACCTGGGACCTTTCAGTCTGCAGGCTGATGCTCTATCCACTGAGCCAAACCGGTTTCAGCTGAAATAAATTGTCAATGAGGCTTGTGTAGCTCTGTCTAGCATGTGGCCATGGGCAGGGCATAGCATCTTTTGGTCTCTCAAGTATCATCATGAAAATAGGCTGGTATATCCAGGAACTTCAGGAGGAGAAATCAGAGGACAGAGTAGAGAACTATTATGACATGTGCTTGGTACTTACTAAAAAATTTCAAGCCCTGGCCAGGTGGTTCAGTCAGTTGGAGCATCATCCCTTTGTGGACTTGATTCCTGGTCAGGACACATACCAAGGTTGCAGGTTCAATCCCCAGTTGTATGGGAGGCTCTCTCTCTCCCTCTTTCCCTTCTTCTCTCTCTAAAATAAATGGAAACATATCATTGGGCAAGGAGTAAAAAACACTTTCAAAAATAGCAGAAAAAAAGAAAATGTCAAAAAAGCTAAGAAGTTTAGCTGGGTATGCAGCACAGTGCCAAATCATCTAACTTTCCTCCACTGGCAACAAGAGAAAGCATTTCTAAAATGAAATGATTTTAGGAGGCATAGTGATTTGTTTGACTTGGTTTACTAAAAATTATTTATGCAAGTTGGTTATGTAGTCATGGCATCAGCTGGGTTTCTATGGTTACAAAAACAATTACTCTTCTACAGTCTTTGCAACAGAGAAGTGTTTGATTATGTTCTTAAAGTTGTTTTGTAGTTCAAGGAATTTTATTTCAACCTAAAGAGGAAAACAGAATGTTTAACTCTTTTTCTGAACTGTTCATAATTTAAAAGAATAAGAGGAGAAAGTTAGATTATGGAGATATCAACTGTGTGCATTATGTTTTGCATTTAGAATTACACATTCAGGCAGTTCACTCTGCAGGGCCCACACACTGACCCCAGCATCCACTTATGTGCTCCAGGTCGCCCATTTCCATTGCCTGTGACTAGTACTTCCCTCTATTACTCGGTCTTCTCCTCTCTCAGCAGACTGAAGGCAGAAAAAAATAGAGTCCCTAACCTTTTATTTTATTTTTGTTTTTTAATTTTCTCCTTATCTTATGTAAATAGATAAAAGGGGAAAACACAAAGACCTCAATAGGAAAATTGCACAAGATGGAAAGAGAGAAGAAATATCAATGGTAAATAACTAACGGTAGTGGTTTTGGTCAGAAGGTTCAGTCTCATTTGTTACCAACAAAATGTAGTAGATTGAAGTGACAGTAAGATGATACTTCTTTTCTGCCTGTAAAATCAGCAAGAATTTTTTTCTTAAGTTTAATTTTTTAATTTTTTTCAGCAAGGGTTTTTAAAAGTAATAACACGCAGCACTGGTAAAAGTAATAACACTCATCTCCACAACAGGATGAACTTACTCCTTCATGGGAAGACTGGAGGATCAACTTCAATTGATATGAAAATTAGCACCTTCAAAACATGCATGCTCTTTGACCCAGTAATCCCACTTGGAGTAAGTTCTATACAGGTAAAACTACTACAACAGGAGAATGAGTGCAAGTATTTATTTTTAAATATTTTTTTAAAAATTAAAAAAATACGTTTCTATTGATTTTATAGAGAGAGAGACAGGGAGAGAGAGACATTAATCGGCTGCCTCCTGCACACCCCTACTGGGGATCGAGCTGCAGACTGGACATGTGGCCTGACTGGGAATCCAACCGGTGACCTCTTGGGTGCATGGGATGACACTCAACCAACTGAGCCACACTGGGCAAAATTTCTTTTAAATGCTTGACTATGAGCTAAGCACAAATCTGATGTCTTTGCATGTATTTTGTCATTTAATCCTCATCAGAACGCTATGAGGCAATACTATTAACTCCCTGATTACAAAGGGGGAAATTGAGGTACAGAGGAGCTAAGCAACTTACTTGTTCAAGGGCACACAGGCAGGAAGTGGCTCCAACTCCAGAGCCAGGCCCTGAACCACTATGCTCCACTGCCTAGTTCTGAAAAAGAGTTAAGGCAGCAGGCAGAGCAATATAAAACAAGATAATTTCAAGAATTCTACAGAAGAAAAAAAAGACTGGTGGGACATAAAACAGAGCTAGGAATGATATAGGTGACATGATGGGCATTTATCATCCCTGCTTCTCTGCTAGGTTGAATTCATGGTGGTTGCAAGTTTCAAGTATTCCCCCCCCCCCTCCCGCCTCTCTCTCTCTCTCTCTCTCTCTCTCTCTCTCTCTCTCTCTCTCTCTCATTCACTTATCAGAGAATATTATGTTGCAATTGTCAGCATCTGGAAGGAAGCTTTCTTGTTTGTTTCAGAGGCACTGAAATCACATCCAGAGAGCCTAGTAGTCAAGGTTTTATAAGGGCATGGTCATTTGCTACTCTTTCCACAGCATCAGCAACTGTCTTTTTTTTAAATTTTTTTTTTATCATGTACACAATGATGGGAAGTTGAGTTCTGCTTTCTAAGTCAGAAAGCTCGTGCACGCGAGTGTGTGTTTGTGTGTGTGTGTGTTGAACAACTCCTGGCCACTGAGAAAAAACTGGTCTATTGATCCCACAGCCTCCTAGTTACACAGAAATTGCTTTTTTCCCCACTTCTATCTCTTCTTTCCTCTTGGTTGTTCTCCATCCTCGACTCTTCTTTGTTCATTATTCTCTTTCACACTGACTTTGCCTTCACCCCCTTTTGTGACTCTTCATCATTGCTCTTCATATTGATCAAAGTGGCCATTTTAAGAGGATATGATATTTAGTTATGGAAGCCAACATAATGATCAGTTCAGGGCTTTGGAGTTATGATTCAATTTTTGGCTTCATCACTTAAGAGTTGCCTGACTTTGGGAAATCGTTCAACTTTGTCTTTCACCACCTGTAAATTGGGGGATAATGGTTCCTACCTCAAAGAGTTGCTGTTAGGATGGGAGAGAATGCATGTGGCACACTCAGAAGAATGCTTGGCACATGGTCTCAATAACTATTAGCTCGTAGTATTTGAAAATGTTCATTGTAGGGGATTGTTGATACTGTGCTTAGGGAACTTCATGCAACTTTCCTTTATTGAAGAATCCAGAGAGCTACCGGGGCAAGAAATAATGGCACTTAGAGGCTTCCTGGGTGCAAGCACCATAGAGATTTTTTTCCTTTTCTTCTTTGTAGATAGTGATCTTGTGATAAGCTGGGCACAGAGAGCTTGGACAAGGGCAAAGCATCTTTTGCAAAGACTTTCCTCGGGTGGAGATTACCTTGTTGAGTGTGAGGTGAACCAGGCCGAGGGACGGAGGAGGGAGAGGGACGAAGGGAGTGGGGAGAAAGCAGGCGCCTTGGGGCACGTCTGGTCGGCGTGGGGAGCGCAGCGTTAGGCTACCGAAGGCCGGGGAAGAACCCCGAGAGAGAGCCCAGGCTAGGACGATGCGCGAGCCCGGAGCGCATCAGTGACTGTTTGCTTTTCTTTGGGGAAGACGCTGAGTCCAGGCAGTTTGCAGAGCTGGGGCTCTGGCGTCAGTGACAGAGCAGGGGCGCCCACGCCACTGTCGGGGGCTTGGCCGTCCGCCGGGTAAAAAGCCCTGGGAGGGTCTCCCGCCCGAGGCGAGCCGGCTGGGCGGGCAGGGCGGCGGCTTCCTCCCCGCGCGTCCAGCAGCCGTGCCGTCCAGCAGCAGCAGCAGCCGCCTCCCGCCTCCTGCCTCCCGCCTCCTCCGCCTGCGTCCTGCGCCTCCCCCCTCCCCCCCCTCCCCGTGCAGTGAGTGGCGGCCGCGGCCTCGCGCGCCCCGGCAGGACGCGCCTCGGGACGTCGGGTCCTCCCCTCCTCCCCCCGCGCGACTCTGTCCGCCTCCCGCCTCCCGCTCGCTCGGCGCCGGGGCCAGGCGCGGAGGGCGGGGGCGGGCGCGGAGGGCGGGCGCGGGCCCGGGCTGCATCATTCCGCACCGGCTGCGGCGCGGCCGGAGGGAGCAGGTGGAGTGAGCGGCGGGCAGAGACCGGAGCGCGGGGTCCGCGGGGACTGCGGTGACGCTGCCCGGGAGACATGGCGGCCCGGCGCCTCTGAATAAGCAGCATCCCGAGCCCCTCGCTGCCCGGGCCGCAGCCGGGGCCATGCCGCTGGGCCGCTGAGCGCACGCAGGGGCCGGCCCGGAGGACACACGCGGCCGCCTCGCCCCTGCTCCGCGCCGCTGCGTTCTCCATGTTGCGTTTCACGTCAGTGTCTCGGGCGGTGTAGCCACAGCTGCCGCCGGAGGAGCAGACAGGACATTGCTCCCGGCTCGTTCATCCAGCCACACTTTTCTTTTCCGTTTTTATCCCCTTTTCCCTCTCCATCTCCTCCTCCCTGACCCCGCCTGCTTTTGCATCCATCTCCCCCACCCTGGGACCCCCTCCGGACTCGGTGCACCGGGGCTATGGCCGCAGAGGAGGTGTTGCAGACGGTGGACCATTATAAGACTGAGATAGAGAGGCTGACCAAGGAGCTCACGGAGACGACCCACGAGAAGATCCAGGCTGCTGAGTACGGGCTGGTGGTCCTGGAAGAGAAGCTGACCCTCAAGCAGCAGTATGACGAGCTGGAGGCCGAGTACGACAGCCTCAAACAGGAGCTGGAGCAGCTGAAAGAGGTGAGGCGCCTGCTGTCACCCCTTCCTTCCCCCCCCCCTCCCCATCCCCAACCTCATCCCCAACCTCATCCCCACTCCTTTATTACGAAGTCGGAAAGGATGCTATTGAAAGGATTGTTTCTTCATCTTAGAGCCCCGTGTTGATAAGAGGAATTGAAAGGGCCCATTGTTTTTCCTCACAAGAGAAAAATTGCCCAGGAGATGAATGTATAAAGCTGGCATTTGGGAGGTCGTGGCTGTGGGGGTGGGAGATGCGTGAGAGTCTCGGAGCCTCGGCACTCCGAGGCGGCGACATTCCACTGGGTCGGAACGTACACGTCCAACTTCACAAAACTGCTGTTCTTGCAAACCCAGGTTGCAGCGGCCATCCCATCACCCACAAAGGCTTTGAGCAGGTTGGTGGCCGGGACCCCCAATTTCAGGATGTAGAATCTAGGGTCCCTCCGCCTTCAGCTGAAGGTAACCACGTCTTGATGAGAGAGGGGACTGTGAGAAGAACTCCCTGCCAGTCCCATTTGGCAGGCTTCCTTCTCCTGGGCTTTACTTATGCTTGTCATCTGGCCGAGGGAGAAAAACAACCCTGCCGGATGGTCCCACTGCCCCGCGTTCACCTGCGCGAGGCCCTCTGGGCCGTGCACACGTCTTGTGAGGTCACCCTGACCAGGGGAGCTGTAACTCCCGCACAAATGGTGTGAAGCGTGGTATAGACCCAAGACCTGCCCTTCCCACGAGGCTCTTGTGTTTGCAAGGACTGGATTTATAAACCGAGACTGTCACAAATGGACACTTGTCCCCTTTAGTCTTTCGGTGTGTGGCTTCTTTTACAGACTGGCTAATGGATTGGAAGAAAAGAATACATGTGCTTTGATTTCCTATCAACAACACTCATAGGAGTATACCTATTGTTGAAGGAACTCAGTCTGTTTCATCCCATTTCTGAGACACTGTGGGTAGCAAGTCGCTGGTAAATACATTTAAATGTGCACAATGCTTGGCAAGTCTTTATTTTTAGGTGCACATTGGCATTGGAAATGTTAATTCTAATTTTGTATATAATATCAAAAAATGCGTTTCTTACAACACACTCAGTTTTTTTGGGGGGGCGGGGGCATCTTATATTGTGTTGTTACAGTTTAAAACATTTGTGGCATAACTAATCAACTTGCCTTCTAATTGAGTACATAATATGGTAAGCATGTATACTTTCAGGCACCTCTTATTTTTTATTCTGATGCCTAAATGTCCCCAAAATTAACATATGGTAAAAATTCTACCTGGAAATCGGATTTTTGTGTATCAGGCTGTGAATTTCTCGTTCAGGTTTCTCTGACCATGTCCATGTCTGTTCTAACAACAGCTGGACTTACTGGTATTTTCCAGTTTAGATTGGGTCTTGGGCTGATGTGTTTAAATCCAGTCAGACTAAACCTTGTGAAGTCAGGAAACAGGATGATGATTGTAATTCTCAGAGATATTTTGATGTTGTCTACAGCTATCATCATGGCTTTGCCAAGACAAGGAAGTGCAAACCAGGCAGAGTTAAGCCATCATGTCCTTGATAAAGGAGGAAGACTTATTTTAGTGAAATGGAGTAGAACTGTTACCTGACCTTCCTGCTGGATTAAGATAACCCTTTCAGGTTTTTTTTTTTTCTTTCTTTTTTTTTCTTCCTGTGTCATTGTACTGACCATGCAGAGTAAACCTTAACACAATTGTTTTTTGCCTTTACTAGATTGTGAGCTCTTAGGCAAGGAATCTGACTTAATTTACTTTGCTTCCAAAGTCTTTAACACAAAGCCTAGCACAGCGAGTGTGCAATAAGAATTTTAAGGAAGAATAAATTTATACTGGGAGAAGATATCTCTATCAAGCATTCACTAGTCAATATTGATTAGTGTCAGAGAAAGACCAAGAAAATTAGGAAGTATGGAAAGGGACGAGTGTTAAAAAAACTACCTGTATTGCTTTCTTCAGCAATAGTGGGGAAAATGACAAAACAATGTTTTGTAGGAATAGTGTAACCCTGGTTTCTTAACAGAGAATAATGCTAACACCAATTATTTATTTACTTTTTTCTGTAAGAAATTTGAGGCATATTTTGTTCTTTATGGCAGGAGGGTAATAGAATTTATCAGGAGGGTTTTTACCAAATGATACTTGTTTACATATGTGTTTTAAGTTGCATTTAGCATAAATGTAATTCAATTTTAGGTTCCTAATGACTGGCTCATACAGCTATATAAAATATATTTTAAGGTAGCCCAGCCAGTGTGGCTTAGTTGGTTGAGTGTTGACAAATGAACCAGGAGGTCACTGTTCGATTCCATGTCAGGGCACATGCCGGGTTGTGGGCTTGATTCCCAGTAGGGGGCATGCAGGAGGCAGCCGATAAGTGATTCTCAACGTTGATGTTTCTGTCTCTCTCCCTCTCCCTTCCCCTCTGAAATCAATAAAAATATATTTTATATTAGGGTAATAAAATAATAATTATACTTGATCATTTGATAGTGCGACCTGTTATTTTTATTCTTTTACTATGATATATACTTTAGTTGGGAGTATTATTTAGCTTTTTTTTAAAAAAATATATGATTTTAAAGAGAGAGAAAGGGAGAGGGAGAGAGAGAAACATCAATGTTACAGAGAAACAGCGATTGGCTATCTCCCACATGCAACCAGGGATTGAGCCCGCAACCTGGGCATGTGCCCTGATCGGGAAATGAATAAGCAACCCTTTGGTGCAGGGGATGATGCTCAACTAACTGAGCAACACTGGCCAGAGCAGGAGCATTTTTAAATGAGATAAACCAGCCTCAAAAATATTTCCTGTTTAAAAGTAAATTCAAAATAATTGTGCAAACGAAAATACTCCAATGATAATAGCACATAGAAGTCATTTTTGAAAAACATGCTTTCTGAGTGCTCTGATTTTTCAAAAGGAAGTTTTGTTCATTTTCAGTATATACAGCAAATAACATATATCTAGAATGCAAATTATAAAATACATCTTTGGCTTTATTTTTAAATATATATATATATATATTTATTGATTTCAGAGAGAAAAAGAGAGAAGGAGAGATAGAAACATCAATTATGAGAGAGACTCACTGATCGGTTAACTCCTGCACACCCCCTACTGGGGATTGAGTTCTGACTGGGAATCCAACCTTGCCCTACTGGTTCATAGGTCGACATTCAACCACTGAGCCACACCAGCCGGGCATCTTTGGCTTGTTTCTAGGCTCTTGCAACAAATATGACTCATTATTAAACAATTGGAATGGGAATGTCAACAGAAAAATACTGTACTAAGTCCAAGTTGGACATTAGTAATTTGCATTATAGCAATTTGGCTCAGTCTTTATAGGCCATTTTGTTTTTGAGAGTCAGCACCCAGCAATGCTGCCGCCTTCCTTCCCAGGCCATGCACTGCCCTGACCGTAGTGCAAGTGAGCAGTGTTGCCTGGAGATGTACAAAATCAAGATGATGAAGTTATTACTTTTTTTTTCAGACATGTCTTTTCTCAGTCCAGATTGCTTTTTGGCTTGGGCTGATAACACTAAGGCCTGTACTCTGTGCCTACACGACTGCTGTAATTCTGTTCCCAAAAGAACACACTTCAAAGAAAAGTACTAAGGATCTGAGAAAAGGATGACGTCTGACATCACCATGGCCTCCCTTTTCATTATACTTGGGCAGCTGGACAAAGCAGCATGTCCACTAGAATACTTGACCGCGGTTTGAGTTCACAGATAATGCTTGCTTTTCAGTGACCTGAGGGGCACCCATGCCCAATTATGTCCTGGCTGGTTTTATGTCTGGGATGTGCGTAAATCAACACGGTCTGTCCCCAGGCCAAAATAGTACTTGAAGAAGTCATGATTCTAAGATAACTTGAAAAACAAAAATATACATGTATTTTGAAAACCCCATAGAATTTAAATTTAAGGATTAATTTTAGACTTAAAAAATATAGTTGAAATTTTAAATGTAGTGAAGTTTAAAAAGATCTCCTAAGAGAGGAATGATTCAGCATTTCTGGTACCTTTTTAGAAAACATATCCACATGACAGGACAACTTTAGGAAAGTTTTGCAGCTAGGTTCCAATAGACTATGGACTAAGAACCTTCAACTCATTTTCTTGGTCTGTTTCTCAACCCTGATACCAAGGATAGACAGCACCTGCTGAAGAAGCACTGTGTGGGCACTGGACATGTTTTTTTTTTTTTTCAGGGCCATAGTGAAATCATTCAATAAATAAGTATTTAACTTACTTTTAGAAATTGTCACTTTAGGGACCTGATGAAAGCCACTTAATTACCTGCCTTCATCTTTAAAGAACTAATTCCCTCCCCCCATCCAGATGCTTAAGAAAGATTGTTAGCTTATTTTATGTCTGTAAATTCTTTTTTTTTTTTTTTAAATATATTTTATTGAATTTTTACAGAGAGGAAAGGAGAGGGACAGAGAGCTAGAAACATCGATGAGAGAGAAACATCGACCAGCTGCCTCTTGCACACCCCCTACCGGGGATGTGCCCGCAACCAATGCACATGCCCTTGACCGGAATCGAACCTGGGACCCTTCAGTCCACAGAACGACGCTCTATCCACTGAGCCAAACCGGTTTCGGCTATGTCTGTAAATTCTAATCATGAAATCATATGGGGGCGGGGAGGAGTAAAAAAACACACCAGATTTTTTTCCAATCTATGAATAAACATATAGAAAGTTAATTCTTTATTTGACTTACTCTATTATTTTTCCTTTATTGCTTTTAAAGAAGAAATATTTACATTTATTATTCAGTTTATTACCAAATGAATCAAAACATCTAAAATATATCAACATAACCTCTGGGAAACTGTGGACAACCTCAAAAACAAACATAACCTCTTTCAATCACATTTCTTCTTTTTTTTTGACCCAATTGCTTTACCTTGCATCATCCCCTCTTTTTCAACTCAACATTTCAGCTGTGGCAAAGTTATTTCTCAGATATCATTTCACAAGATTTTATACTCTTTCATCAAATTTACCATGTTTGCATGAACATGGACAGCAGCCATGGTTTGAAGATTTTTTCTTTTTCTTTCAGAATTTCATGCTTACAAATATTCTTCCCTGTCGTCCCTTTTAAATGCACTTGTACTTTATGGATATTGATATTGTGTTCCAGGTTGAAAATATATTTACTTGTATGTTGAAAAATACAGTAAAGGACTTTCTCGCACATAAGGTTATACCTATAAATATGGCTTTGAAGGAGAGGAGGACATGAAGAGATGCATAGTCTTACTATGAAGTCATTCATTATGGTAAAGAAAGGCATGTGAAGTCAGGTGGCAGGAGGTGAAAGTGGGAAAGTGGTAGTGGCTACATGTGGTCTTGGGACTGTGGAATCATTAAAAGGAGGTGTTCTGTGCCTTATGTCTTATCTTATTTAATCCTCAAAGTAACTTGGAGGCTTCTTGCCCATTTTTAGAGGTAAGAAAATAATAAAAAGAATAAAGCACTGAACTATGTGCAAAGCATCGTGTAGGCACGTTGCATGCCTTATCTTTATTTCTTATAATACCCGTTTACAAGATATTACTTGCATTATACTTGAAAGAAGAGGAAAATACATTGGGCTTAGAGAGGTTAAGGATTCTTCTCAGGCTGCAAAGCCAAGTAGTGAAACCTAGTTTGGAAAGAAGCCCACTTTCTTGCCACTGCAAAGGGTGAACCATCTCAGTCACAGTGCAGTTTATTTATTTTTCAAAAATATTTTTATTGATTTCAGAGAGGAAGGGAGGCAGAAACATCAGTGATGAGAGAGAAAATCATTGATCAGCTGCCTCCTGCACACCCCACACTGAGGATCGAGCCCACAGCCCGGGCACATGAACATGTGCCCTGACCGGGGATCGAACTGTGACCTCCTGGTAAATAGGTCAATGTTCAATCCTGAGCCACGCCGGCTGGGCAGTCCCAGTGCAGTTTAGAAGGTCATGGTGTTGGTCACAGAAGGTGGGTTGAAGCTGTGCCAGGGCAGAAGGGATAGTGGGAGGTTAGGGCAGAGCTCAGTGTTGGATGTGACTGGAAACAGGCAGTGAGTTGCGAGTCTCAAGGAAGGTCCAATGGCCTGGAGCACTTTTAGAGAATGAAGTTGATGGCCAGTGAAGATATGTGAGTCCTTTTAATTCATGTTTTCTTTGAGGGAAGGCATAAGTTGCATAATAAATAGCTTGGGTGGTAAGTGACAGAGAAGGCATAAATCTGTCTGCATTGCTACTACTATGGTGGGTATTCTCTTATACTTGTTTTAAATACCTTCAAACATACGAATTCATATGCGGGGTTTTCAAATACTCAACTTTCAATAAAACAAATGAAGAATCTGTGTACTTGGGTGCCCAAACCTAATTTCCAGAATATGGAATATATGAACACTTTAACTACATTCTCGCTAACTAATTCAGATTGTATTCTGAATTAGGAGATGTGCAGACGAGTAAACAGTGGGCAGAGACGCTGGGTTGGCACAGTGAGGACTTCCAGGGCAGCCTCAGTGGAAAACTAACTCTGCTGACCTCTCTGGAGGGAGGGGAGGGAGCAACAGCACCTCCCTCACTGACTGGTACTTGAAATTCCATTAGCGCTTTTAAGTTTTAAAAAAAATTTTTTTCATTAGAGGTTAGTTGCACTTTAAAAATTACCGTTGTATAATTATGACAGTTTCTGGCTATCATCCAAGTTAGATAAAAATCACATACAAATTAATAAGTTCCCCTTCCTCTCTTCCCAAATCTGTCTGCTTTGCTACTACTACGGTGGGTATTCTCTTATACTTGTTTTAAATACCTTTAAACATACAAATTCATATGCAGGGTTTTTTGTTTGTTTGTTTGTTCTTGTTTTTTTTAAAAAATATATTTTATTGATTTTTTACAGAGAGGAAGAGAGAGGGATAGAGAGCCAGAAACATCGATGAGAGAGAAACATCGACCAGCTGCCTCCTGCACACCCCCCACTGGGGATGTGCCCACAACCAAGGTACATGCCCTTGACCGGAATCGAACCTGGGACCCTTGAGTCCACAGGCTGACGCTCTATCCACTGAGCCAAACCGGTCTCGGCTGTTCTTGTTTTTATAAAAGTGAAATTGTGCCATGCATATTATTCTGCAACCTGGCATTTTTCATTTACTAGTATGCACTTTTAAAATGCAGTGTTTTATAGGACAGGACTGTATTTAAAAAATACATATTTTTATTGATGTCAGAGAGGAAGGGAGAGGGAGAGGGAAAGAGAGAGATAGAAAAATCAGTGATGAGAGAGAATCATTGATTGGCTGCATCCTGCACGTTCCACCCTAGGGACCAAGCTCACAACCCGGGCATGTGCCCTGACTGAGAATCGAACAGTGACCTCCTTGTTCATAGGTCGACCCTCAACCATGAGCCACACTGGCCGGGCAGGACTGTATTTTTAAGGCGCTGATGTTTAAAGTGTGAAGAAAATGGGACGGATTAGGGAAGAAGACCAGAAAGCCCCAGGGAGTGTGGGTGGTAGTGGGGGTGCAGGTGGGTGACTCAGGTTCTCCCCTGAGAATAGCTTGGGTGGTAAGTGACAGAGAACACAAGTGTAGGTGTGTCTAAAAGACACGGATGGGATTTGTTTGGTTGCCCCATACCAGTCAATACCAAGGAAAAAGAAAGTTTTGTGGGTGAATTAGCAGCAAATCTGATTTCTTGTCCTTTTGGCTGGAGGGAGCTATGTGTATCAGCATAATGGGTGGCTGGTGACCATGGCCAGCAGGAGTCGGTCCTGCAGTGTGGCCACATCCTGTCCATAAAGGGTCTTGGTGAGAAGCCAGGATGATTCAAGCAGTTGGGGCTCATTATGTCATCCCATCTTTGCCTGGTGATACTTGCGTTTTGAGATGGCTGGTTAGGACCTTCTACAGCATCTCAGATTCAGCATGTGAATACAGGCCATGGGGAGAAGAGAGTACAGCACAGGAAAATGTTCCACAAAACTGTTCTTCCTTGTGGCAATTGATTCCTTTTCTTCCTGGGATTTAATTATTTTGTCTATAAAATTAAGATTTGGAATAGATAATCTCTATGATTTTTATTAGATCTAAACTTCCATGATACTGTGCTTTAAAGTAATGTAGTCTACTTATTTATCTACTTGTCCTTTACTTTTCGAATTTACTCTACTTTTTTACAAAGTACAGGTTACTCTTCTCTTGCTTAATTGTGGTAATTTTCACCTAGCCTTCAGGTATAGGCATCAGCTCTTCTCTGTATTTTCCCTCCTTTCCATTTCCCCTCTGGTTATTCAGCTACAGCCAGGAAAATCCTCCTGTTTTCACACTTGTACTGTGCCCTTCCACAGGTTTTTAAATATATATATTTTTATTGATTTCAGAGATGAAGCAGGGAATGAGGGAGAGAGAAAGAAACATCAATGATGAGAATCATTGATCGGCTGCCTCCTGCACGCCCCACACTGGGGATCGAGCCTGCAACCCAGGCATGTGCCCTGACTGGGAATCTGACTGTAACCTCCTGGTTCATAGGTCAACGCTCAACCACTGAGCCACGTTGGCCAGGCCATAGTTTAAAAAAAAGAAGAAATTTTATAGTTCTTTTTTCCTTTGAACATCTGGCGCAAACTCATTTTTTTTCTGGATTCACTTTACCTCTCTTCTCAGGCCTGTACTCTTATGGAACTGATCCATTGAGTTACTTTTCATTGACATTTTTGTACATGGCTTCAGAGAGCAGAACATGGCTCAGTGGGTTCCTGGGAACTACATTTTGGATCAAAATGAAGAACTAACAGGTATAGCTTCCTGAGAATGGAACGAGGCAACTTTCATTAGGAGATTCTAGCCAACCACATGCTGGGAATACCATCCTGGTGGGTTTATGCTTGGAAAGGGGTTTATATTGAACAATATCTAACGTGCCCTTTTTAGTCTGAATATTTTTTACCTTATTCCAGGTATTCCAAGTAATTTCATATGTTTCTGGATGTTGTTGGTTTTTTTAAAAAATATTTTTATTGCTTTCAGAGAGGAAGGGAAGGGAGAGGGAGAGGGAGAGAGAGAAACATCAAGGATGAGAGAAAATCATTGATCGGCTGTCTCCTGCACACTCCACACTGGGGATGGAGCCTGCAGCCTGGACATGGGCCCTGACCAGGAATGGAACTGTGGCCTCCTGGTTCATAGGTCGACGAATCAACCGCTGAGCCACGCTGGACTGTTTCTGTTTTTTATAGTCTCTTCCCCACCACCAACCATATCACAGTGTTTCTAACATGGTTACATTTTTGTTTAGCATTTCATAGTATTTAGGACTTTTGAACATGTGGAATGCTTTCAAAGTGTATTAGAGGTTTGTCATTATTTTGATTTATGTTTTGCTTGATTTTCAGAAGAAAATGGATGCATAATAGAGAAGTTTGAGATGACTACTTCTGTAAATTTTGGGAAGTTTCCGTGAAACTATACATTTTTAAGCCACATGATTGCTTTGGGCAGGGGAATTACCACCTCTGGAATCTTTCTTTCTTTTCTTTTTGATAATTCCCAAAGATTAACGTTTATTCTCAGAGACATCTCCTATTTGAGGAAGGTAAACATTTTTATATAGGAAACTGCGAACCTCCCAGCCCCCTTGTTCACCTTCTACCTACAAATGGCCCCCCAGACCCGTCCAGGACCCACTTGCCAACTCCTGATGGATGGCTGCCTTTAGGGGCACTAACCCTGATCAAGTGGGCTTCACGTCTTTTCTGTCTCCCCCTCTCACAAGCCCTGGGTTGGGGGAGTGGCCTCCAGGCACACCCCCATTGCTTCAAGTCCCCTGAAGCCACATCTGCCTTCTCATACATCCATTTATTGGTTGATTATTTGTTTACTCCACTAATACACCTCTGGTGCAGGACCCTGCACTAGACCACACCCCACAAACCTTGGGGTTTTTCCACTCTGCCCCCCCAGCCCCTAATCTATGGCACAATCTTTGTTTTTTCATACGTTTCTTTCTTTCACCCATGATGATATGTTTTGTCATTTACACATCATCCAATGTTTTATAACCTTCATTGTCAGCTCTTACATTATATGCCAATCGGAGTTTTTATTTTTCATTAAATTGCCCATTACTTCTTGTTCTGTTTCATTTATTCATTCAAAAGTGTGTATTTCGAGGCTACCATGCTGGGTACTATGCCACTCGCTGGAGGTACAATGTTGAACAAGACAGACAAGCGGGAGCTGCCTGCATGGAGCTCGTGTGTGAGACCAGGAGATAGGCAGCAAGCACACCTGCTCTTCAGATGTGAGCATTGAGTGAAGAGGTGGAGCCTGGCTGGGGAAAGTGTGAACAGAAAAGTCTCTCCCAGGAGGTGACATTTGAGCTCAGACCTGAATGATGAGGAGTCACGCCTGTGGAGATTGGGGGAAGTCCCTTTTAGGAAGAAGGACAAGTGCAAAGATTTTAGAACTCTGTAGTAGTGAGGGAACTGCCGGGTCACCATGCCCTGTCAAAATAACCATTCGTATTTGAAGAATGACCATCTATAAAATAGTATGTCGACTCTGGAGTTTTTGAATGAGATTTTGTGTCTCCACGCTGGAAGTGTTTGAGCTGAGCCTCCATACCCCCGAGGGCTTCTGTTAGAAGAGATGGATCAGAAACAGTGACTTGCAATACAGACTGCTTATCAGGATCACCTGGGTGATTTCTAAAAACACTGCTGCCTGGCCCATCCAGCGTGGCTCAGTGGTTGAGTGTCAACCCATGAACCAGAAGATCACAGTTTGGTTCCGGGTCAGGGCACATGCCCGGTTGCAGGCTTGATCCTCAGTGTGGGACATACAGGAGGCAGCTGATCAATGATTCTCTCTCATTGGTATTTCTATCTTCCTTCCTTCCTTCCTTCCTTCCTTCCTTCCTTCCTTCCTTCCTTCCTTCCTTCCTTCCTTCCTTCCTTTTCCCTTTTAAATCTTTATTGTTGAGATTATTACAGATGTCCCTCTTTTTCCCCTCTCATTGCCTCCCTCTACCCAGTTCCCGACCCACCCCAGGCCTTCACCACCCTATTGTGTGTGTCCATAGGTAATGCATATATGCATATAAGATTTTTTAAAGTATTTTTTCTTTCTGTTTTTTTGCATATAAGATCTTTTTTTTAAAGATCTTTGTTAATCTCTTCCCACACCCCTCCCACCCTTCTTCTCTCTGAGAATCGTCAGTCTGTTCCATTTCCATGCCTCTGATTCTATTTTATTCACCAGTTTATTCTGTGCATTAGATTTCTTATTTGTTTATTTTGATTTTTAAATTCAATTGCTGATAGTATGTATTTGTTGTCACTTTGTTGTTCATATTTTTGATCTTTTTATTTTTCTTCTTCCTCTTCTTAAAGAATACCCTTCAACATTTCATGTAATACTGGTTTGGTGTGATAAATTCCTTTAGCTTTTTGTCTGTGAAGCTCTTTATCTGACCTTCAACTCTAAATGATAGCTTTGCTGAGTAGAGTAATCTTGGTTGTAGGTCCTTGCTATTCATCACTTTGAATATTTCTTGCCACTCCCTTCTGGGCTGCATAGTTTCTGTTGAGAAATCAGCTGACAGTCATATGGGCATTCCCTTGTGGGTAACTAACTGCCTTTCTCATGCTGCTTTTAAGATTCTCTCTTTGCCTTTAGCCCTTGGTATTTTAATTATGATGTGTCTTGGTGTGGTCCTCTTTGGGTTACTCTTGTTTGGAACTCTCTGTGCTTCCTGGACTTATAAGTCTATTCCTTTCACCAGCTAGGGGAAGTTTTCTGTCATTATTTCTTCAAATAGGTTTTCAATATCTTGCTCTCTTTCTTCTTCTGGAACCCCCGTTGGTACGCTTGAAGTTGTCCCAGAGGCTCCTTACACTATCTTCATATTTTTGTATTCTTTTTTCTTCTTGCTCTTCTGGTTGGGTGTTTTTTTTCTGCCTCATATTTCAAATTGTTGATTTGATTCTCAAAATCCTCTACTCTACTGTTGAATCCCTTTATATTATTCTTCATTTCAGTTCGTGTATGCTTAATTTCTGATTGGTTCTTTTCCATGTATTTGGCTTTCTCACTAAAATCCTTGAAAGTCTCACTAAGTCCCTTGGAGGTTTCTAGAAGATTCTTGAGTAACCTTATAACTGTGGTTTTGAACTCTATATCCAGTAGATTGCTTTCTTCTATTTCTTTCATTTGTGACATGTTTCTTTGTCTCTGCATTTTGGCTGTTTCCCTGTGTTTGTTTCTATGTATTGGATAGAGCTGCTATGTCTCCTTGAGTTGGTAGAGTGGCCTTGTGTAGTAGGTGTCCTATAGGGCCCAGTGGCTCAGCCTCCCCAGTTACCTGAGCTGGAGCTCTAGGTACACTCTTTTGTGGGCTGTGAGCACAATCTTGTTGTAGTTGAGACTTGATTGCTGTTGGTGTCACTGGGAGGAATTGACCTCCAGGGCAATTGGCTGTGAGGACCAGCTGGCCCTACAGTGGGAGAGCTGCTGTGCAGGAGACACCCCTATGGAGTAGGACTTGCTTTGGTGGGGCTTTGGTGCTCACTGAGTCTGCCCCTGAGTGTGTCACTTATGGATGTGTAGAGTTGTAATCTGGTATGGTCTGACACTGACCACTGGCTCTTGGGTCTCAGGGAGGTACAAATCTGCCACTGCCTGGGGCCACCCAGCAGGAGCTACAGAGAGATCTGCAGATTTATCCTCGTTGTATCAGGTTTGGAAGTGCCCAGACGAGGCCTAGCTGTGAAGCAAGGCAGGCTGGTGCTGGTGCTGGTGCCGGGTGGGGGGTGGGGGTGAGATAGAGTGAGGGGGGGTGTCTTGGGCCTTTTATTAATAGGTTTGGGGCTCCCTGACCCAGCTGCAGCTTGTTTGAGATTTTCAAGGACAGGCCATTCATATGCAAAAGCTGCTGCAGGCTGCTTGAGTGAGGTGGTAAATTGGATAATGCACAGTCTTAGGGAATCACCAGGGTGGAGCAAACAGAAATGGCTGCCAGTCAGCCCTGGGAGGTCCCAGCATAGGAACAATGATCCCTGCGAGCACCTCCGTCTGGGAGAAAGCCGCCCCCAAGTTCTTGCCCTGATGCCAGACAAATGTGTCCCCCCGGAGCCTCACCCTGGTGTGGAGCTCAGAGGAAGCAGGACCTTGTAAGTTCCAGTTTGTGGTGCCGGCCTTTTAAGAGGACCAGATGGTTCTCCAGCAGCCTCTGTGTCACTGAGCCTCAGTCTGCACTGAGGGTTGTAAAACTGCACTCAGTTTTACAGCCCGTAGTTCTTATTGCCTCTAGCAACTTCTTTTCCCAGCTCTGGGACCCTGGCCTGGGCGTCTGGTGTGCGGCTGGGACCCCTTGCTCCTCCCAGTGGCCTCTGCAGAGACAATCTCCCTCCCAATTAAAAAAGCGGCACACGTGGGTGCCAGAGCAGCCCGTTCCGCGCGTCTGCATCTCCTACCAGCCTCAGTGTGCTTTCTTCTTTATTTCTCTAGTTGTAGGACTTCCATTCAGCTTTCTGGCGGTTTCTGAATGATGGTTGTTCTGTATTTTGGTTGTAATTTTGATGTGGTTGTGGGAGGTGGTGAGTACAGGCATTTACCTACGCCGCCATCTTGGTTTCTCCTCAATGTTTCTATCCTACCCTCTCCCTTCCTCTCTGAAATCAATAAAAATCTATTAAAAAAAATACTGCTGCCTGGACCCTACTCTGGGACAGTTCCATCAGAGACCTTGGAGGCGGAGCTGGGGCTTCAGGGTGTTAACCCCCGGCTCGTAGGTGCAGCAACGCTGACAACCTCTGTCTCAGGAGCACCAACTCCAGGAGCAGAGAACTCTGTAGGGATAGAAGTGTTTGGTAAGAAGAGCTGAGAAGTTATGAGCTCATATGTAAACATTGCACAATCTTTTTACTACTCTATTTTCTGGAAATGAAGACTCTGTAATGGCTTTCAGAAAACTATCAAGCATCATCAAAACCTGCATTAGACAGTTAAGATGTGTGTTAAATGAGACCTTAATATTCTGTCCTCAGGGTTGTTAAAGTTTCTTTTTAAAGTTATTCGTCTCTGTTATTGCGTCCGTTTTGTTTTTCTGTTCTGTTTCCAGTTGTTTATGCCAGTTTTACAAGTTTAGAAATGGAATATTAAAAAAGAATTGCTTTGATAGATTGATCTTAAACTTCTGGACTTCTTTTCTTTTTTAAAAAAATCCTCACCCGAGGATATTTTTCTATTGATTTTAGAGAGTGAGGAAGAGAGTGGGAAAGACAGAAACATTGATGTGAGAGAAACTCATAGATTGGTTGCCTCCTGCACACGCCCTAACCAGGGCCTGGGCCAGGGAGGAGCCTGCAACCGAGGTACATGCCCTTGACTGAAATTGAACCCAGGACCCTTTGGTCCACAGGCCGGCGCTCTATCCACTGAGCCAAACTGGCTAGGGCCTGGGGTTAATTTCCATTGTTGTTTCAGTTATATATGCTTACCACTTTCAAACATTTTATGGAGAAAAAACACTACTCTAAAATGTAAAATTTATCGGGTGTTCTCATCTTTAAGTTTAGAATCAAGAGTAAGAAACCTGTTTACATTTATGGGAAATACACAATAACAGTAGCAATTTCCTTCAGAATGTTTTGTTGCAGTTTGGCGTGGGTCTGTAATGGAAGGTTCAGAATGATGGGTCTTTGTTTTTCTCTTGCATACTGCAGACGAATGTGGAATCAAATGCCACTGCTGAAGAGCCCTTAGCCATCAATTTTTGGAACTGAAAGAGGTTTATATTATGATGTGGATGGGCCTTGTAGATAAGCCTCACTGATTACCATTTTGTAGATGGTTTTAGGAGATTTTTCAAAGTTGACCTTGGTGTGAGGTAACTAGATGGAGACAACATAAGTTTAATCTTGTACATGACTTTTTTTGTTGAGCTGAAGATACTATCATCTTGCAGATTATCTCTTTGGCGCCCACAGCTATCCCCCCTCCCTGCTAAATCACAATCTGGCTTGCTTTTTGATAATGTTGGCACGTGCACAGAGCCTTTTGGCTCAAAACCTCAAGAAAATATAATTAGAAAGGAAAAGCAACAGTTAGAGAAAAAAGGCAATAATATAATGTATTTGAAAACCAATTAGAAATACCTTTCTAATTTTGAAAACCAATTGTAAATACCTTTGGACTCTGTGTTGTTGTTTTTTTAATTAATAAGGCTTTTAATTAGTGTTAGCAATTCAGAATTAACTATGGTTTAATGATCTGGTTGTATAGATCTACATGCTAAGATTCCCTTTTTGTTATTTTTAAATTTTATTTTAATTCTCACCCAAGGATATGGTTTTATTAATTTGAGAGAGAGAGAGAGAGAGAGAGAGAGAGAGAGAGAGAGAGAGAGAGGAAGAGAGGAAGAGAGGAAGAGAGAGGGAATGAAATAAAGAAATTTTAGAAACATTGGTCGGTTGCCTCCTGTAGGCACTCTGATGGGATTGAACCCGTGACCTTTCAGTGTATAGGATGATGCTGAAACCAACTGAGCCACACTGGCCAGGGCCCATTTTGTTAATATTTTAAAGTAATTTAGAACTAGAACCTTTTCTTAAAAGAGTTCTCAGGTCTCAAGTCCTCTATCTTAATCACTATAGTTATTTCCAATCAAATTTTAGGTGCTTTTTTTTTTTCTTTTTCATTTTAGTGAAATAAATAACATACCTTCGCAAGTCACATTGAATTGTTTGGGATAATATGAGCTATTATTTTCTAAAATTTAGACCAGTGCCTCAAAACTACAATTACATTTTTAGACAATGCTCAAAGTAAGACATGTCAGGAAAAGACATTGAAAAGAACTCTGGACTGATGAGATTGTGATTATCATTGATCAATTCCAAGTAAAAATTTTTTAAAATTGCATTTTAATTTGTGGTGCCAATATGATTAGAAATGAGGAAAGTGGATACCAAGGTAAATACTGTGAGCAGACAGGTCATTGCATAAAGCTAAATAATGGTTCATTCGTTCTTTCGTTCAGTCCCGTATATTTAGCACCTCCCATGTGTTAGGCACAGATTTGGGTGCCGAGGATATGACAGAGAACAAATCCCGCAGAAATCTCCATGCTCATGAAGCTCACATTCTGCATGATGTTGATGGTATTGCATTGATTTAGGCTAGAAAAAAAAAAGATGACATTATTAAGATAGCCAGCTATTTTTAGGAGAGTTTAGAATAGACTACTTGTTCTAAAACTAACCATATGTTTGACTAATTAAACCAGTTAGTAAAAGACACTGTGCTGACTTATCTGGTTCTTTGTACCCAAATCTTTACCTAATTTTCATCTACTCCCCGTCCCTTATTCTGGACCATAAGAGCCAGGCTAAGGTGACATAAAGACAGTTTAAGCATTCTATCACTGGTTCTGTGTTACAGTTGATGTTTTAGCTCCCAAGAGACTGGAATCAATGCTGGTCATTCATTCTTTCATTCATTTATGTATTGAATATTTAGAGAGCATCAGTTATATGCCAAGCATTATGCTGGCATACAAAAATTAGGGAGACGTACTCTTTATTTTTAAGTTATTTATTGTTGGAGGCAACAGACTTGAATAAATGTGAGTATGATATTTTATTTGAAAGATGATGAACTTTTGAGTCAGAATGAACTGTGTTTCAATCTGTTTGGTAGCTGTGTGATCTTAGGCTAGAACTTGAACTCTCTGCACCTCACTCTTTTCCTCTGTAAATGGAGGAAGATTATAACAATGGGTGTTAACGAAAAATTCATGGAAAGCAGTTAATACAGTCCCTGACACAGAGTGAGCACCTGATAAATGATGGATGTGATGGTGGTAATGATAATTAATAATAATATTAAAATAATAATGCATTAGCTGTGCTTGATAGGACACCAAAGTGGAGAGCAGCAAACTCAACTTGAAGGAATCAGAGAAAACTTCCTGATCAAGGGAACAGGGAAGGGGGGGCGGGCATGAAGAAAGGGTAGGGTTTTCCAGGCCGAGGAGAGGGCAGCCTCACTCAGGAAGAGGAAACAGCCTGCAAAGGAGGGAAGACTGGAGCGGTCGCTGCTTGTCAGCAGCTGTGTTGTTGCAGTAGGTGGTATTTGAAATAGGATGGGAGGTGGAAAGTGAGCTGGAGACAAGGTTTGGGGCCGATGGTGAAAGGCCTGTCATGAGGCTTGTCAGTCCCTGCTAGGCAGGCCTGCGCGTAGCTGACTGTAATGATGTCTGCCTCGGGAAGGCGTTGCCTTTGAGGGCCAGGTCCAGTGACACTACAAGAAGTATCTCCAGCCTGGCCGGCGTGGCTCAATGGTTGAGCATCGACCTATGAACCAGGAGGTTAAATTTCGATCCCAAGTCAGGACACGTGCCCAAGTTGTAGGTTTGATCCACAGTGTGGGGCGTGCAGGAGGCAGCTGATCAATGATTCTCTCTCATCATTGATGTTTCTATCTCTCTCTCCTCCTTTCTCCTCTGAAATCAATAAAAATATATTTAAAAGAAAAAGAAACACCTCTAACTGACAAATGGCCTGGATGTCCCAGGCCCAAGATCACAGAGCTACTACACAGCGGTCTGCTGCTCCCATGCCCATTGCTTGTGTTTTAGGGTTTGTTCTACCGTCATGTGAATCAGAGGGTGGCAGCTTCCCAGTCTCCCCACACTGGGACCAGGTTGCCTTATTGCCCTTCAGTTGGGTCCTCGGGGCCCACTGTCCTTCCACATGGTTGGGCTGTGGCTGCTCCTGATGACCCCGATCTCTCACACATCCCTCTGATTCTCAACTCTCTCAGCTCTGAAAGCCACACATGTCCTGTGTCTTGATTTAGATTCTCTAACCCCGTAGTTGGCAAACTGCGGCTCGCGAGCCACACGCAGCTCTTTGGCCCCTTGAGTGTGGCTCTTCCACAAAATACCACGGCCTGGGCGAGTCTATTTTGAAGAAGTGGCATTAGAAGAAGTTTAAGTTTAAAAAATTCGGCTCTCAAAAGACATTTCAATCGTTGTACTGTTGATATTTGGCTCTGTTGACTAATGAGTTTGCCGACCACTGCTCTAACCTGTTGACCAGAAAGGTTGCATATTTTTTTTTCTTAAATAGTCTGTATTTTGAATTACATAAAACAAATGTTTTATATGTTTGTGTTTTATTGTTTACATAAAACAAAAATTAGAATTATCAAATCAGTTTAAAAATGTATCTCCTAGTCTGGTCTAATTTTTCCCTTTGTACTTGGCCACATTTAACCAATGATCTAGCCTTCCCCTTCTCTAGGTCACGCCCATTCTTTGAGTACTCTTACTCTTACACTCTACCATATTGTTTTATTTTATTTTATTTTATTTTTATTTTTTAAATTTCTTTATTGATTAAGGTGTCACATATTTGTCCTCATCCCCCCATTCCCATCCCACCCCTCTCCCCACGCATGCCCCAATCCCCTGTTGAACTTAACCGTTGGATAGGCTTTTATGCATGCATACAGGTCCTTTGGTTGAACTCTCCCCATCCCTCCACCCTCCCCCTACCCTCCCCTATCCTCCCTCTGAGGCCCGATAGTCCGATCGATGCCTCCTTGCTTCTGGTTCTGTTCTTGTTCCTCAGTCTATGTTGTTCATCATTTCCCCTAGATGAGCGAGATCATATGTCACTAGATATATACTACCATATTGTTTTAGATTGTAATGCTCTTTTCTGATTATTCTCCAGATGATTTCTACTATAACCATGCAGAAGGACTTTCAGTTCCCTGAAAGGTCCATCCGTTTCCTTTGTGCCTTCTTCTGGGCTTCTTTCTGCCTTGAAAGTCACCCCAAATCCCAGTTTCTTGCTTAGATCCTTTGTGTTCTTCAGACTTTCAGCTCTCAACTGTCATTTCCACAAAGAAGGTTTAACTGGTTGTCCATTCAATTAGATGCCCCTTCTCTTCATTTTGTTACACCTCATGCAGACTTCCGTATCTCAGAGCACTCACTGCATACTGCAATTTCTGGCTTCCTTGTCTGTTCCTCCTAATAGACTGTAATCTTAAGTAAAGGAATAATGTCATATTCAACCTAAATATCCTGGAAGCTGGTGACAAGACTGAACAAATAGCAGATGTTCAATAAATGTAGATGGATTGAGCAAAAGCATAAAATGCAACCAGTGTTTACAGTTAACACGAGGGCTTTCAAATGCTTTATCTTGCTTAGATGACTTCTTTATTTTTGTTTTGTTTTTTGTTTAAATTTCTTTATTGATTAAGGTATCACATATTTGTCCTCATCCCTCCATTCCCATCCCACACCCCTCCCCATGCATGCCGCCACCCCCCTGTTGTCCTTGACCACTGGTTAGGCTCATATGTATGCACACAAGTCCTTTGGTTGATCTCTCCCCTTTATCCCTCCCCTCCCCAACCCTCCCTCTGAGGTCCGACAGTCTGATCCATGCCTCCTTGTCTCTGGGTCTGTTCTTGTTCATCAGTCTATGTTGTTCATCATTTCCCCTAGATGAGTGAGATCATGTCCTACTAGAAATATACTTAAAAGAATCGAAAATGAGACAAGCAATAATGGTTATGCTGAAAGGCAAATGAATTAGTCTGTAGTGAGTTTCTTTCTGGGCCAACAGTTCTTTTGAGACCCAATGTCAATGTCAAACAGTTCCTTATGTGTACATGTCAGCAATGATATTTCAGTTCTGGATGGTGGACAAATGGTGGTAATGCAGGTCCGACCCTCTCTGGTTTGGTCCTGGGCAACCTGCAGTGATGCACAACTGCTGACTGCCAGTATGGCAAGGCGATGTCAGCGTCTTCCATCTCTGGACTGCTTCTCTTCTGTCTTCATGGCTGGCGTAGTCCTATCATTTCCTCTCTGTTGCTGGAATCCACATGGTCTCGGATTTGTTTTCTGAAAATGGTTTCTTATTTCTCTTACCCATTTTTCTACTGTCTACTTTGTCATAAGCCAAGTTTTCATATAGGCATGGGTCTACTTATGGATTATTCTGTTTCATTGGTTTGTTATTCCATTCCTATGTAAACACCATATTGTCTTACTGTTACAGCTGTACAGTATGGTCTTGCTGGTGGGCTATTTCTCCCTAGTGTTTTCTTCTTTAGAAGTCATTGGCTTTAGGAGTCTTCTTTGTTCCCATTGGCTCTTTGCTGTCATATGCTTTCAACATTTACAAAAGAGCCTTAAGTGAATAAGGGTAGATCACATTGTTTACTTCCATCTCCTCAATAAGTAGGGTTGTCCTAGAGTAGTGTATGTCTTAAGCCAGTGGTCGGCAAACTCATTAGTCAACAGAGCCAAATATCAACAGTACAATGATTAAAATTTCTTTTGAGAGCTGAAAACCGACTTCTGCGCATAGGCCACGAAGTTTCAATTGCACTGTACGTACGTGCCCGCATGTAGTATTTTGTGGAAGAGCAACACTCAAGGGGCCAAAGAGCCGCATGTGGCTCATGAGCCGCAGTTTGCCGACCACTGTCTTAAGCAAAGGAGGCAAGCTCCAACAAAGGAACTCACTTGTCTAATTAGATTTTAACTAGAAGCCTGAATGGGATCTCTGATCTAATTCTCCAGAAGTCACGTTGGAGAAAAATATCAAGGGCTTTTCATAAAGTATTAAAAAACATAAGCTCTAATTCCTCAATGTCCCTTTTGTGGTTTTTGAGCAAGCATATGCATATTTCTAACTTAGGCACCTGAAATATTTTATTACCTCTAGCTCTCTAAAAATTCTTCCCTTGGTTATTTTGTTTTTAAATCACAGTAATTGAAAAAATAAATTTCTACACTAATTCCCAAGTCTATTTTGGTATAAATAACATCATACTCCTTCAAAATTTAAACTTTTATGGAACAGACTGAGATGAACTATTACCTAAATAGGAATTAATTTTTTTGAATCATTTTACCTGATACATTTCATTTGTAATATTTTGAAAATTGTAATTGTTTCTCTCCTTACAAAAAAATTCATTGTTATTTATTCATGATCAGATAGAGATTTTTTTTTTTTTTATGCAAAAAGCTTTATTGTTTCATTTGGTCGGATGCATGGGAGAGGGCTTCAGGGTGGTTAAAAGAATGGCTAGCAGTTTTGGGAAGACACTCAGGTAAAGCCAGACACCAGAGGAATAAAGTGGGGCCCCTCAAAGGCCTCTGGGCTCCAAAGGCTCCTAGTCACACTTGAGCAGGGGTCCTCAAACTTTTTAAACGGGGCCAGTTCACTGTCCCTCAGACCGTTGGAGGGCCGGACTGTAGTTTAAAAAAACTATGAACAAATTCCTATGCACACTGCACATATCTTATTTTGAAGTAAAAAAACAAAACGGCAAAAACACCTGCATGTGGCCCGCGGGCCGTAGGACGCCTATACTTGAGGGTGAACCTTTGGAAGAGATACTCGCCCAGCCCAGCCTGGGGGCCGGCCGGCCTGTGGAGGTGAGCCAGGTGTCACCCATCTTCTTCATGAGTCTCACCCCTACACCCCGGAAGTGGTTTTCCAGGAAGTCACAGGATGAGGGTCTGCATGGGTAGAACTCAGGGCCTGCAGCTCCCAAAGGGCCTGGTTCAGGCTCCTCTCCAAGGCCAGGGTGGCTTCCATGGCCCTGAGTTTTGCCCACTCATCCTGGGAGGCCTCAGCACGTCCTGGAAGAGAAGGCGGCCACAGCGCTGGTTTTGCAACTTTAAGAGCCGCTCTCCGCCAACTCATGGAAGAAGCGGCCCCCACCCTTGAGAGCCACGTCATCAGGTCGAAATAGAAGCCCAGAGAGAGGTAGGTGTGTGTGTGTCTGGGGGGGGGGGGGGGGGGCGCAGGTACAGGCTGGCCAGGCAGGTGACCGCAGCCTCCACCTCGGTGGAATAATTCTGACAAATTTGGGAGCTCATGGTTGTTCGGCAATAAGGAGTTAAGGTAGGAAAAACCCGGTTTGTTGGCTGGTCCCGGAGGTGGTTCTGAGGTGGTGACTGGATAAGATGCAGTAGAGTGGCCGGAGGCTGGAAGGAAGGGCGTCCCTGGGTCTGTTCCATCCAAACACTGTTGAAGCAACAGACAGATCGGGGACCGCCCAGGGCACTGCCCATGCTCAGATAGTTTTAAACCCAAGTTTTTTTCTTATGTTTGTAGTTTATATTTTCAAGTCAACATATTTGAACTTTTTTCTCTTTATAGCATTGACAATATGAAGAAGAAAAGTTCAGCAATAAGGCATCACGTTTAAAATACTTAAAAGTAAGATTCTTCCAGTCCCCTATTTCCCCTTATGCTTTTCTTTCTCATCTTCTTTTATCCCCTCAATCTTCATTATCTCAGCACTAGAATAACAAGGATTTAATGGATCATCTTACCTAATAATAGAGAAACATGTAAATTGACTGTACCTTCGCTATGCCCACAGCCAATCAGAGTGAGTATGCAAATTAACCCAACAAAGATGGTGGTTAATTTGCATACATACCTGGGTCCAGGGAACCTCCTCGGCACCTAGGTCACTCCCAGCCGGCCATCAGGCAGAGGCTTTAGGCTTGGGAAGGGGCCAAGCCTGCGATCGGAGGGGCAGGGGTCCCCTTTCCAAGCCTACAGCCTAGGGCAGAGACTTTAGGCTTGGGGAGGTGCCAGGGGAAACCCCTTCCCAAGCCTAAAGCCTGGGGTGGAGGCTTTAGGCTTAGGAAGGGGCCAAGCCTACGATTAGAGGTGCGGGGGTGGGGGGAACCCCTTCCCAAGCCTAAACCTGGGGTGGAGGCTTTAGGCTTAAGAAGGGGCCGAGCCTGTGATCGGAGGTGCCGGCGGGAATCCCTTCCCAAGCCTAAACCTGAGGCAGAGGCTTTTGGCTTGGGAAGGGGCTGAGCTTGGGATCGGAGGGAAGGGGAAAATATCAATGGAAACATATCTTCAGGTGAGGATAAAAAGAAAAATAAAGAAAGAAATGTCATATCCTATGAAAGATACATCTTGAAAATGCTTAAAGAAAGTTGTCATTTTTTCATGGTGAAGGGACTGGAGTCCGTGTTGATGAAAATACCTGGGCGGCTGCGGTGACTGGCAGTGGCTGCAGCAGTGGGGTGATGGGGCTGGCGCCTTCCCCTGATCAGCCTGGTCGTCTCAAGCAAAGGGAGGCCAGACTGTGGCTTAGGTCCGCTCCCAATGGGGAGCGGGCTTAAGCCATCCATAGGACATCCCTTGAGGGCTCCCAGTTTGTGAGAGGGGGCAGGTTGGGCTGAGGGACCCCTCCCTAGTGCACGAATTTCATGCACTGGGCCCCTAGTTAAAGAATAAGCTCAAAGTAGGAGAAAATTCCTGAGAATGTTTATTAACCCTTTGCACTCGCTTGCTTTTTTCTCGATTCCTTTATTCTACTCGGGATTTAATTTTTTAAATACCCCAGATTTTACAAAGTGCGGCAGTAGAATAAAAAACTGGAGTTTCTTTTCATACAAACTTATTTATTTGGATTTTTTTATATTTCAAATTATTGATACATTCAAAGAGTATAAAAAGAGCTGCTACCGATGCTAACCGTGTCAAGTCACACTCGACATCCGAGTGCAAAAGGTTAAACATCAGTGTGGAGGCAACCTTCTAAAGCAAGATATAAATATTAGCATCAAAGGGCAGTACTGACACATTTGTTACATAAAAATGGAAAAAATAAGGTGCTAGGTATCACAAACAAAAGTCAAATACAAGCAACAGATTGGAAAAATAATGCAACATAGATGACTTACAAAGATTATTATTTCTTTTTTTTTGAGCTTATAGATAGGCTAGTTATTATTTTATTAATTGTCTAAAGTTTTACACATGTCTCCTTTTTCCCCAATTGATGTCCCTCCCTCCCCCCCACCAGCCATTTCCACCCTGGGACAAAGATTATTATTTCTAATGTACAGCTCCTATAAATCGACTGAAAAACAATAATATAGTAGAAAAAAAAAAAGACAAAGACTGTAACTAGACTAACTGAAGAGTATGTGCAGATGATCCATAAACATTTTTAAAATGCTTAATCTTAGTAGTCAGTGAATGCAGAGTAATAATATTGACTAGTTTTCCCTTAAAAAATAATTTACAAAAATTTTAAATATTGATCATACACAGTGTTGGAAAGTTTGTGGACATGTGAGCATTCTTATGCATGGTCTGTGGGAGTGTGAATTACTAATGAGCTTTGAGCATGTGATCTGTATTAAGATATAAAATGCACACCGTGCTTGGGCCCAACAATCTCACACAAACCACAGATAATTGTATATTGGTGCCCAAATGCCACCTGTCAAAGAAAAGCATTGCTTAGCATTTAATATCTAATCTAGCCCTATCTAAGCATAGATCACATATATCTGGAACATAAAAATAATTAGATTATACTCATTCTTCTTTAACCTATCTTACAGACTTCTATATACTCAAATAATGCTTTTGTACATTTAAATAAAATAATATTTAAAAATCTAACTGTGATCCTACACATCTCCACTTCTCCCTTCTCTCTTAGCCCATTTCTTAGACCTGGTTTGAACTTTTGATTTAGCACTCTCAAAATGTGAGTAAAAACATACGTTTCATTATTTTTTTTAACTCTTTTTGGTTTTGGTAATATGTTTGTGAGCATTTAAAAAAATTGATTTCAGAGAGGAAGGGAGAGGTAGAAAGAGAGAGAAACATCAATGATGAGAGAGTCATTGATCAGCTGCCTTCTGCATGCCCCACACTGGGGACTGAGCCTGCAACTCGGGCATGTGCCCTGACCTGGAATCTAACTGTGACTTCCTGGTTCATAGGTTGACGCTCAACCACTGAGCCATGCTGGCCGGGCTTGTGAGCATTTTTGACAAAAGGTGATGCTTACCGTTCTGGTGGACTCAGGAGTTTGCTCCTCCCGAAATAAAGGGACCACCATTATCCCGTGTGCTCATTGTTGCCCCTGGGGCAGTTCTCCCATTGTTCTATGACCATATTAGCCAGAGGAAAATACATGTTTACGCACAGGTTTACAGATATACTATGCTCATAAAAAAAAAAAAAAAAAAGCCTCCTTTCACCCAGCCAGTATGGCTCAGCTATTGAGCGTCGACCCAGGAACCAAGAGGTCACTGGTTCAATTCTGGGTCAGGGCACATGCCCGGCTTGTGGGCTTGATCCCCAGTATGGGGCGTGCAGGAGGCAGTGGATCAATGATTCTCTCTCATTATTGATATTTCTGTCTCTCTCCCTCTCCCTTCCTCTCTGAAATCGATAAAAAAATTAAATAAATATATGTCAGATCATTATGTTCTACAACTAAAACAAATACAATATTATATGTCTAAAAAAAGAAAAAAACCCACTCTCACATATTTCAAATAAACACTACCTCTCCCCACAGAGGGTAATAGTATTCTCAATCAAGAAGCCCTGAAAGCTGGACCCAGGGAGGTGGGAGGGGGGAGGGGGATGTTAGAGAGGAGGAAGGAGAGGTGGACAGTGACGCGGTCCTTGAGCCCAGATAAGAAGTCTGGATTTTATTTTAAGCATAACGGGCAGCCACTGAAGTGATGTGATCTGATAAATGTTTTAAAAAGATCACTCTGGCAGTTCCTTACAGACTGTGGGAGGAGTGAGCCAAGTTAGGATGCTGTTGGCAGTAGTTCCAGAATTAGATGATGGTGGCTTGGACTGGGGAGAATCTAATAGAAGTGACAAATGATCTGATGCAGGATATATGTTGAAGGATTTGCTAATTAACTGAATTTGAGAGCAAATGAAAGGGAGAAATCAGGATGGCTCCTAGCTAAGAAAAATATAAAGAAATCCTATGCTAAGGAGATAAGAAAAAGAAGGAATAAAATATAATATTTCACAGTTAAATTTAGGAGATTAAATATTGCAATTTATTTTAATTTAATTCTGTGATTCCAAAATTTGATGTTTTGTTTAAAGGGAATTTAAAAACGTGTCTGCCAAAAGCATTTAATATTTGGAAAGGATTCATGACTTTGACAGAAAAACAAGCATCATCCTATAGTTATGCTCTATGATGTAATTTACTGGACTTAAGTTGGCTACATTTCATGATACACATTGAGGTTATAGCCATAGTTCGTGGTTTCCTATTACAAAGCTAAAATGTCAAGTCATTTTTTTTGTCTTATAAAATCAAACAAACTAGTCATATATACTCTTAATATTCTGGGAAGCCAACCCCATCCAGTTACTAAAATGGATGTCAGTTTAAAATTTTTTTAATTGAATTAATTGGGGTGACATTGGTTAATAAAATTATATAGCCTTCACGTGTACAGTTCTATAATACATCACTGTATATTGTATTGTGTGTTCACCACCTCAAGTCAAGTCTCCTTCCATCACCATTTATCCCCTTTTACCCTCTTCTACCTGCCTCTACTCCCTTCCCCTCTAGTAATCACCACGCTGTTGTCTGTGCCTATGAGTTATTTAATTTTATTTTATCTTTTGCTTAATCCCTTCACCCTTTTCACCCAGTCCCCAAACTCCTCTCCCCTCTGGCAACCATCAGTCTGTTCTCTGTATTTATGAGTCTGTTTCTATGTGTTAGTTTATTTTGTTCATTAGATCCCACATATAATCAAATCATGTGGTATGTGTTTTCTCTGATTGGCTTATTTCATTTAGCATAATACTTTCTAGGTCCATCCATGCTGTCACAAAAGGTAAGATTTCCTTCTTTTTTTTTTTTTTTTTTTTAAGGCTGAGTAGTATTCCATTGTGTAAATGTACCACAGCTTTTTATCTACTCATCTACTGATGGGCACTTGGGCTGCTCTCAAATCTTGGCTACTGCAACAATCCTGGAATGAACATAGGAATGCATATATTCTTTCGAAATACTGTTTTTGGTTTCTTTGGATATGTTCCTAGAAGTGGAATTGCTGGGTTGTAAGGCAGTTCCATTTTTAATTTTTTGAGGTAACTCCATACTGCTTTTCACAGTGGCTGCACCAATCTGCATTCCCACCAACAGTGCATGAGGGTTTTCTTTTATTTACATCCTCGCCAATACTTGCTGTTTGTTGATTTATTGATGATAACCATTATGACAGGTGTGAGGTGATATATCATTGTGGTTGTAATTTGCATTTCTCTGATGATTAGTGATGTTGAGCATCTTTTCACATGTCCATTGGCCATCTGTATGTCCTCTTTGGTCTATTTAGGTCCTTTGCTCATTTTTAAATTGGACTGTTTATTTTTTTTGGTGTTGATTTATGTAAGTTCTTTATAAATTTTGGATATTAACCCCTTATTGGTGCATTTGTTCATCCATTCAGTGGGTTGTCTTTTCATTATGTTGATGGTTTCCTTTGCTGGGTAAAAACTTTTTAGTTTGATGTAGTCCCATTTGTTTATTTTTTCTTTTGTTTCCCTTTCTTGAGGAAATAGGTCAGAAAAAAATATTGCCATGAGAAATGTCTGAGATTTTACTGCCTATATTTTCTTCTAGGATTTTTATGGTTTCAAGTCTGACATTTAATTCTTTAATCCATTTTGAGTTTATTCTTGTGTATGGTATAATAAGGTGGTCTAGTTTTCCTTTTTTTTTTTTTTTAACAAAGTTGTCCGATTTGCCCAACACCATTTATTGAATAGACTATCTTTACCCTATTGTATATTTTTGTCTCCTTTGCCAAATATTACTTGACTACAGAGGTGTGGGTTTACTTTTAAGCTCTCTATTTCTGAGCTCTCAAGTTCCTTGAACATCCTTATAATCATTTTTTTAACTCTATATCTGATAAATTGCTTGCCTCCATTTCATTTAGTTCTTTTTCTGGAGATTTCTCCAGTTCTTTCATTTGGGGCACATTTCTTTGTCTCCCCATTTTGGCTGTCTCTTTATGCTTGTTTCTATGTATTAGGTAGATCTGCTACGACTCTCAGTCTTGGTAAAGTGGCCTTATATAGTAGGTGTCCTGTGGATCCCAGTGGCACAGTTCCCTTGATCACCTGATCTGGGTGCTCCAGGAATGTCCCTTGTGTGGGCTATGTGGGTCCTCCTCTCTTAATTGAGCCTTGATTGCTATTGGCCCATTTGTGTGTGGGGTCAACTCTCATGCTGGCTGACTGTGAGGGTTGACCCCAACCAGAGTGTACGAGCTGCTGTGCAGGTGCTGACCACACGAAGCAGAATTCTCCTCAGCAGGGTGTGGCGCCTGCCAAGATCTCCCTTTGGAAGCTAATTGGATCCTGTTCCAATATTGTCTGAAGATGGCCACTGGGTATGCTGGCTCTGGAGCCTCTTGGAAGGGCCTGTGGTGTAGGCCCAGATGCTGCCTGTGACTGGCCTTAACAGCTTGTTTGGAGTTGCAAAGCGATCTGCAGCTTGTGGCTGCCTCTGCTGGGCCTCAGTGTGCTCAGAAAGGACCACCCTGCACACTATGGCTGGCTTTTACCAGCAACGGGCCTGGGGACAGGTCAGCTGAAGTCCCAAGGCACCCCGAGATGCCCCTCTGTCTGCCTCCAGCTGCTGGCTGCCTGTTAGGCTCAGTCACTGAAAGAGCCTCTGGTGGTACTTGAGTCTCAGTGAGTCACCAGGTAGGGGCAAGTGGTGTCCACCAGATACAGGTTCAAACTTGGTGCCAGTGCTGGGTCTGAGGTCACTCAGCAAACGTCCTAGGGTACACCAAGTCTAGCTGCCACCCCCTGGGTGCTCACACACTTTTGTGGTGGGGCAGGACCTCAGGGAATTGTCCAAGTGAGGCCAGCAGGGTTTATGAGGCCCAGACAGACCAAGATTTGATTGTGTGAAGGGAGGGCTCTGCAAGGGAAAAATGGCCCCTATTCTAGAGCCACACAACTCAGTCTGTCCCAGATTCAGCCAGGAACCCTGTCTCAGCAGGGTGGGATCACCTGGATTTGGGAAGAAGGGTCTAGTGGATCTCTTGTCAGGCTTGGGGGAAGGTGGGAGTAACGCCCCTCATTCCAGGGCCACACAATTCAGTCTATCCCAGATTCTGCCCAGATGTTGGCAGGGTGGAGCCACCAGGAGTCAGGAGAGTGGGACTAACAGATCTCCTGTGAAGGGGAGTAGCCAGTCTGGTTTGAGGGAAAGTGGGAAGAATGGCCCCCACACCAAAGCCACACAACTCAGTCCACTGACACCCCCTGAGTCTGCCCACACCTCTACAACCCAGTCCAGGCAGCTGACTCCTCAACTGGGCTCTGCAGGGTGGGGTGACAGGGAATCCAGAGTGTGGGCTATTGCTTCCCCCCTTACTGATGCTGTAAGGAGGGGAGTGCTGCACCCAAGAAAGATGGTGTCTGCAGCATGGGAGAGTGACTCAGCACAGGGATCCTGGCGGCTGTCTCCCCAACTCTCTCCCCAGAGCCACAAACCCCAGACTCTCCTCAGGTGACTCATCTGCTCCATCCTCCCTCCACCGTAGCCCAGGGTGAGTGGCGACAAACAAGATTTTGTGTGTTGGCCCTTTAAATGGGCACCTGTGTTTCTAGCTGACTCCTGTGCCTTCCTGATGGACTGAATCCCCTCCAATTCTCACAGCCAGATGTTATGTGGGCACCTCTTCCTGGCTCTGGTGCTCTGGGCTGGGGAGCCTGGCATGGGGTTGAGACCCCATGCTTCTCAGGGGGAAACCCCACAGCTGAGATACCCCCAAATCTCAGCCACTGCCCCTGGGAGCGAGGTCAGCCCTTTTTGCGTCTCTGCCCTTCCTATCAGTCTCCATGTGACTTCTTCTGTAAACCCTTGGTTATAAGACTTCTTTTCAGCCAGCCTTCAGTTGGTTATTCAGGTTGATTATTCTATATTTTCGTTATAATTTCAGTTTGGTCTTGGGAGAAGGTGAGTGTAGTTTCCATCTACTCTGCTGCCATCTTGGATCCAATGTCAGTAATTTTTAAACCAGAGTTAAAATAATTACTTATAGGAAGCGAAGTGTGTACTATAGAGTAGAAACATGGGGACTGGGGCATAAATATATCCTTCCACTCTAATTAAAGCAAAAAAATGTGACTGGCACAAAGAACAGCGTTCTTTCCCCTCTACCATGGACCTTTGTTGACTCGCTCACAGTGCCAGAGCATGCTGCAGTCCCCAAGGCTCGGGAGCCAGGTGAAGAAGACCCCCGAGAAAGCTGATGGGATCTTGGTCTGCATTAATAGAAACACTGTCCAGAAGGTGATGATACATTTCATCCACCCACTCCTGGAATATTGTTCTAGGTATAATGATCCAGGAACCAGTGGTGTCAGATACTAGGATACAGAGCTCAACTTACTATGAAGAAGGACCTTCCTTACAGAAGACTAAGAGCAGAGTGGGAAATAGGAGGCTTTCTGAGAAGAGACCCACCTGTGGGCTAATGGAAATGTTTAAGGAGAAGCCAAAAGGCTACTTGGTAGGGATGTTGAGGAAGTGAGTCAGGCACTTAATGAATTTGGACAGGATGTCTGCCCTGCTTCAGTGCTGTGACTCTGTCATTAAGTGTACCTGACTCGTTCATACCTCAGAATGAAAATAAAGTCCTGATAACACCGGTCACACCAGTCCTGTGGTTCGCTTTGCAATAGCTCCTTAGTCATTAAACTCTACAGGTAGAGAGAAATCCCAGAGAGATTGGCCACCTCCCATCTGGAGCAGACATTGCAAACTGGTATCCCGTGAGCAGAATCCAGCCCAGCGATACAGAAACATTTGATGTAGGGAGCTGCTTTAAAAAAAAAAAAAAGTAGAGTCATAAAAAAAATGTGGATTTCAGGTCATTCTCAAAAAATTGGAAGATTTCACAAAGTGCTCGGCCCGCATTACCGTCTGACATCAGAGGGCTGGAGCTGAGTGAGTCTTTCTCTTTCATAAGGGGCACAAGTCTCCAATTTGCCACAGTCCCCGCCATTCCATCTCATCTGCATCATCTTACTGACCACTTCCCTCATGTACATCATCTGTCACTGCCTTGTTGACATTTGAGTGTCGACTTCTGATCTAGATGGTGACACTCTCTTGCCCTGTTAGGCTCAATTGTGTTTGCTGCCTACCACATAGTGGTTATTGTGTCAAAGAGTTAATACATCTTACCTCGCCCCCCTCCCCAATAGCCTTGAAGTAGATGTTTTTATTATTACTTCCATCATATAGATGAGAACATTGAGTCAAATAGATTAGTACCTGTCTAGTTAGTGATGGAACTAAAATTTGAGACAGGCAGTGTGACTTTAAAACTTACATTTTAAAGTAATAAAAATAATATCAACAACGATAATACTCCTGTACTGGTAGGAGTAATGACTTGGACTTTCAAAGTTCTGGCTGTGGGTCAAGTGTTTTACATATATTAATTCATTCTACCTTAAGTGAGCAGTGCTTTCTTAGTTCAGAGGATTATTATGAGTACTAGAGGCCCGGTGCACGAAATTCGTGCACTGGGGGAGGGTGTCCCTCAGCCTAACCTGCACAGTCTCCAATCTGGGACCCCTCGGGGGATGTCTGACTGCCTCTTTAGGCCCGACAGGGATCGGGCCTAAAGAGGCAGTCAGACATCCCTTTCACAATCCGGGACTGCTGGCTCCCAACTGCTCGCCTGCCTGCCTGATTGCCCCTAACCACTTCTGCCTGCCAGCCTGATCACCCGCTAACCCAGGGATGGGCAACCTTTAGAGCTTAGTGTGTCAAACTTCGCCAAAAAACTGAGCATAACTCGGGTAGTGTGTCACTTTGAGGAAAAAACTAACTCCAAGACTCTAGTCGCAAATGTTTCATCCTCAGGAGCAGCAAATGTTTCATCCTCTACATGCTGCCGCATGTCATCAGAAATGGCTACGTGTGTCAGTGCTGACACGCGTGTCATAGGTTCGCCATCACTGCCATAACCACTCCCCTGCCAGCCTGATAGACGCCTAACTGCTCCCCTGCCAGCCAGATCATCTCCAACTGTTCTCCCCTGACAGCCCGGTCACCCCCAAATGCCCTCCCCTGCATAATCTCTCTTTATTAGATAGGGTTTTTTCTTTAACATATTGGACTGCTCTAACTGGTTTGGCTCAGTGGATGGAGTGTCGGCCTGCAGACTCAGGGTCCTGGGTTCGATTCTGGTCAAGGGCATGTACCTTGGTTGGGGGCACATACTGCAGGAGGCAGCTGATCGATGTTTCTCTCTCATAGATGTTTCTAGCCTCTATCCTTTTCCCTTCCTCTCTGTAAAAAATCAATAAAATTTATTTAAAAAAAACCATATTGGACAGTGTACCTGCTGTGGTCTTGACAAAACAGTAAAAATGTAAACCCAAACTAAAAGAATCATAAAATAAACTCCTTAAACAGGAATTTCATGAGACTTGGAAAGGTGATATCCTGTGGTTGTTTCTTCCTTTTTTTCTTCTCTTTCTTTTTCTTGATGTTCCATCTTTTGTCCTTTCTTACTTTTCTCCTTCTATTCCTTTTCTATCCTCTCTTTCTCTAAACTTTTCCTTTGGAAGAATCATCAGTACTTGACTCGCTCCCTGGGGGGCGCGGGTGCCTCCCAGCCAGATACCTAGGGCTGCCTCTGGGAGGGGTTGGCGGGGTGGGGTTGAGGGGTGCCTCTGGGAGGGGATGGCAGTGTGGGGTCCTGGGCGCCTACTATCCAGACACCCCGGGCTGCCTCCCGGAGGGGTTGGCGGCTTGTGGGCGCGGACGCCTCCCATCCGGACACCCCGGGCGGCCTCCCGGAGGGGTTGGCGGCTTGTGGGCGCGGACGCCTCCCATCCGGACACCCCGGGCGGTCTCCGGGAGGGGTTGGCGGCGTGGGGGCAAGGAAGCCTCCCATCCGGACACCCCGGGCGGCGATGGCGGCGTGGGGGCGCAGAAGCCTCCCATCCGGACACCCCGGGCGGCGATGGCGGCGTGGGGGCGCAGAAGCCTCCCATCCGGACACCCCGGGCGGCGATGGCGGCATGGGGGCGCAGACGCCTCCCATCCGGACACCCCGGGCGGCGTGGGGGCGCGGACGCCTCCCATCCGGACACCCCGGGCGGCCTCCAAGCGGCGATGGAGGCGTGGGGGCGTGGACGCCTCCCAGCCGGACACCCCGGGCGGCCTCCCGGAGGGGTTGGCGGCGTGGGGGCATGGAAGCCTCCCATCCGGACACCCCGGGCGGTCTCCGGGCGGTGATGGCGGCGTGGGGGCGCGGACGCCTCCCATCCGGACACCCCGGGCGGCCTCCGGGCGGCGATGGCGGCTTGTGGGTGCGGACGCCTCCCATCCGGACACCCCGGGCGGTCTCCGGGCAGCGATGGCGGCGTGGGGGCGCGGACGCCTCCCATCCGGACACCCCGGGCGGTCTCCGGGCAGCGATGGCGGCGTGGGGGCGCGGACGCCTCCCAGCCGGACACCCCGGGCGGCCTCCCGGAGGGGTTGGCGGCTTGGGGGCGAGGAAGCCTCCCATCCAGACACCCCGGGCGGTCTCCGGGCGGTGATGGCGGCGTGGGGGCGCGGACGCCTCCCATCCGGACACCCCGGGCGGTCTCCGGGCGGTGATGGCGGCGTGGGGGCGCGGACGCCTCCCATCCGGACACCCCTGAGGTCTCCGGGGGGTGATGGCGGCGTGGGGGCGCGGACGCCTCCCATCCGGACACCCCGGGCGGTCTCCGGGCAGCGATGGCGGCCTGGGGGCGCGGACGCCTCCCATCCGGACACCCGGGGCGGTCTCCGGGCGGTGATGGCGGCGTGGGGGCGCGGAAGCCTCCCAGCCAGACACCCCGAGCTGCCCGGCTCTCAGCGGCAGTCCTCCCTGGAACTGGGGAACTCCGGCGGGGATGAGCGTACTGGTCGCTGCCATCTTGTGGCTATGGGGGCCGCCATTTTTGTCGCGGAGGTACGGTTAATTTGCATACTACTCTATTATTAGATAGGATTAAACATGACTATGTGTGTATACTTATATGTATGTATATACAACTGCTATGGCATTTATAAATTAACTCTAAATTCCTTAGGTGGCATTACTGTACATTCACACATGAGAATGAAGAATTTAGTGATTTTGATTAATTTATATTCTTTAAAGTGACCAGGAAGGTAGAGTTTGCTGCATGCAGGAAAGCTACATGTATATTAATTTCACAAAACAGCATGATATTAATAGCTTGGTCCTTCTTTAGTTAAGTTTGTAGTTCAATTTCCATGTTCTTTAGAACTTTTTACAGAATAGAATTCACACAGTGCTATTATTGAGCAAATGTATTACAACTTCCTAATTGGAAGGGCTAACGACCTGTTTGGTGCCTGGTCCCTGTGGTTGCTAAGGTGACTGTTGAACGGCGTTCATTTACTTTTGCTGCTGAATTAGGTTTCAGTACACCACGGACTCACTCTGTTTCTGTAAAATGGTTTGTGACCGATCATTTCTGACAATTTCTAAGGCAGTGGTTTTATGGCCTCTGCTGCACTCTTTCCTTTTGTGTCCATCCTGGTGAAAAATCAAAAGCCCTTACATTGAATCGGTTTGGTCCGTGTTTCTAAACAAGATGGCAAGCTGCTTTAGGCCTTTTTCTATCCCTTACACTACTGGTATGTAGTCACAGCTCCGTAAATACTTGCTGATTGACTTTCCAGTTAAGGGTTATTTTTAAAGTAGCATATGGTAGGTTTTTTTTTTTTTTGTGTTTTTTTTTAAATCTGGTAGTGAAAAACTTGTTGGCATGTATCCATTTTCAGATTTTTCTAGAAGGTCTCATACCACATGAGAAGCAGCAGAGCCATCTGTCCCTGTCCCGAGAAGGGCTCTCAGCAGCCCTCTTCGGGTTGCTCTGTCTTTGCAGTGGCTCTCCTTGCTGTGCAGTAATTAAGTCAGCCGGTGGGAGTCCCTGTGTGGAAGGGGCCTCTCCCTGCTGGATGAGTACCACTGCCTTTGTGTCACATGCCATGTTAGTGTGGAGTGGATAATTTTTCTTCCTGCATGGGTCTTGATATAACAGCAGGAGCTTCTGGGCTTCTTCCAAGAAGCAGCACGTTTCCCTGAAAATAAATGGTGGATGAATTCTTTCTTGAGATTATGAAAAACTACTTTAAATGGAAGCGTTTCTTTTTATCGTGTTCGAAACAATGCTAAATGTTTGTAATTATACTCCCAATGAGTTACTTGGTTCACTGCCTGCCTTCTTACTTTGGTAATATATATATTACATTGTTAATCCCACCCCAGGATAATTTTTCCATTGGTTTTTAGAGAGAGTAGAAGGGAGGGAGGGAGGAAGGAAGGGTAAGGAGGGAGGGAGGAAGGGAGGGAGAGGGAGGAAGGAAGAGAGACAGAGACACACACACACATTGATTGATCTGTTGCTTCCTACACTTGCCCTGACCGGAACTGAACGCATGACCCTTTGGTGCACAGGCTGACACTCTAACTATTGAGCAACACCGGCCAGGGCTGTAATGTTTTTAAAATGCTTAAAAGTCGAGAATAAAACATCTTTATACACATCTCAATGTAGTCTACTGAAAGAAAAGACATAAATGAGACTGTTAGAATTAGACTTGAATATCCTTTATTCATCTTTTTTATTTATTCTTAATTTCATAAAGACTTGTGTTCCCTACTTCAACCAAAGCTCCCTCTGCTCATTCATTCTCTTACCCTCCCACCCATTCTACTTCTCGGTAACCCTTCTCCATGGTAAACAAACTTCCTTATAACTTAACCCTTTGCACTCGCTTGCTTTTTTCTCGAGCTGCTACCAATGCTAACCGTATCGAGTCACACTCGACATCCGAGTGCAAAAGGTTAATCTCTTCCCAGAATATGCTTTCCATCTCCTGGACTTGGTTTATTCATCTTCCCCTGCAGCTCTTTGTAGAAGATATTACCCATTTTCTCGCATATCCTTCAAATTCAAGAATCCAGAGACAGTGGTATATCCTCCCCCCTCCCCCGCCACATTGCAACCACTATTATTCTCTACTAGTGGCCCAGTGCACAAAATTTGTGCACATTAAAATGGGATTAATTAGAGGAAATATTTTAATATTGCTATTTTCCCTTTCTCTATAATAGAAGTGTCAGAGATGAAGGAAAATTAGTAAAGTGTATATGAAAATCTTCCTCCTGTCAGAGTCTGGGGCACACCGCGGGACCCAGAGTCAAGTCCCTGTCCACCCACGGCACCTCAAAATCGCGCAAGACCCAGAGCCAGGCAGCTCCACCCCATTGGGCGAGATCCAGACCTAGCTGGCCCCACCCTTGTCAAGCCCCACTGGGTGGGGGGCACAGCCTCAGGGCCCCTGTCAAGCCCTGCAGGTGGGGGGTGCAGCCTCAGGGCCCCCATCAAGCCATGCAGGGCCGGGGTGCAGCCTGAGGTCCCCTGGCCCGGCACTGGGGTGGCGGGCATGGCCTGAGGTCCCCTGTCAAGCCCTCCTGGGGGGGGGGGGCACACAGCCTGAGGTCTTTGTGACAGCCATCTTTGTGATGGTGTGATGGTGAATTTGCATATTCCCTCTTTATTAGATAGGATAATAATACTTACAGAGACACGGCCTGAGATCCCCCGTCAAGCCCTCCTGGGTGGGGGGGGCGCAGCCTGAGGTCCCCCATCAAGTCCTGCTGGGTAAGGGGTGCACCTTGAGGTCCCCCGTCAAGCCCCACCAGGTGGGGGGTGCAGCCTGAGGTCCCCTGGCCTGGAGCCGGGGCAGGGGGCACGGCCTGAGGTCCTCTCTCAAGCCCCACCGGGCAGGGGGCGCAGCCTCAGGTTTTCTGCCTCAGCCCAGTGCCACGCAGCCTCAGGTCCCTGCTGATTGCTCATTAAGGCTCATTATGGGAACTCGGCCTCCACTGTGGCCGCAGCCATCTTGTGTTACGGAAACCCCGCCTCTGCTGTGGGTACAGCCATCTTTGTGATGGCATGATGGTCAATTTGCATATTCCCTCTTTATTAGATAGGATAATAATACTTACAGAGAATGGTATTTATTGTTCCATCATTCCTTTATCATTGCCTCTGCTTTTGCTAGGCATTCTTGTCTTTATTCTATTTTAACTGAAGAATTCAGTGAGAAAGACTAGAACTCAAGGAAAGAGCTAAGATGGGGTGATACAGGTATGTTATGGCATGACGCTTTCATATTTTTATGAAAACATGTAAATTCAGGACTGGCCTGTGTGGTTAAGTGGATAGAGCATTGGCCTGTGTGCCAGAGAGTTTGATTCCTGGTCAAGGGCACATACCTGGGTTTCAGGTCCCATCCCTGCCCCCTGTTGGGCAAGTGCAGTAGGCAACCAATTGACATGTCTGTCACATTGCTGTTTCTCTCACTCTCAATGCCCCCCCCCCTTCCCTCTCTCCCTCCTCCTCCCATGCTCTCTAGAAAATTAGTGGAAAAAATATCCTCCCTCCTTGAGTGAGGATTAAAAAAACACACAAAACGTATAACTTCATTCATAAGCACTCAATTCTGACTATGTGGCTGAGTACAAAGCAGGTCAAGAATGATAATATAAAACTTGGATATTTAATTTAAGGGTAGCAATAATATTCCATTGATGAGATGCACAGTTTCACAATGAAATGTCTAGTAAATCAAGTAAAAATGGTCCTCAGTTTTCCAAGAAGCATTCTACGACTTTCATTTCCGGCTGGAGCTTTGGAATTCTGTTATTGCTCCAAGGATTTATTAATAGGAACAAACATATTAGAAGTGTAAATTATGAAAAGTGCTGGAATTTACTTGTGCTCACAGGCGTTACTGAACTGTACACAGAGGAAATGGAAATCTGTTTTCTTTTCCAAAAATCATTACTTGTTGGATAGGTAAAACATGGCATGCCATGCCATTTAGAATTTTTAAATTATTAATAAGGTTGAAAAATTTTTTTCATGTTATTTAACCACTTAAAATTCCTCTTCTGACAAATTGTTTTTGGTGTGTGTGGCCTTATCAAACTGCATGTTAACACCTCCATTGAAAGAAGTGCCAGAGTTTGAGAGTATCTTTATTTTCTAAGCAGTTTATTTATGTGATTAAATGTTTATAAGAGCTAGATCTACAAACAAAACCAAAATTATTGGGGTTTAGTGTTTATTTTTGATGAATAAAAATTTGCATATATATCCTCATTCTTATAGGATTGAATACTTAAGTGTGTGTAGCTTTGACATTTGAAGAAATAGAACTAAAAAAAAGAAGACATAACTATAACAGCATGGTATATGCTAGAGGAAATGTGTTGACTTAAATTCAGTGATTGGGAACTCAAAACTTTTCCGTGTAATTGAAATCTTCCTAAGCATGTACATGTGTCCTTGACTCAGAAAGGAAAACACAGGAGAGACATTTATACTAATTACCTTCTAATTCTGTAGAAATCTCTCAAGTTCAGAGTCTTCTGTACCCTTTGAGGGGATGAAAGTTCAGAACCACGGTTCTCTGGTTTGCTTCTTTCCCTTTAGCCAAGCGGTTACCTTCTCTGAGCCCTTGGCTCTCTTTCTGTGAACATAAGGCGCTCCATCTGCCCTTTCCAAAGTGGGGATTCACAATTCCAACAGACTCTGTTTGATTTTATACTCCTGTCTTATACAATACCAACTCAAAATTAAGAAAATGGAATTATTCAAAGATCTGATTATCTCATGTATAGCTTATTCAGAATTTATGTTTCTGATTTATTTATTTTTGTCCTGATAATCTGCTTTGATCCATTTGATGTGTTTTTGCTAAGCTAAAAATGTATGAAAAGATATCTTAGAACAAAATCCTTTATTTCTAATGCTCTGTGAGAAATTTGATGTAGAGGTCCCTCCACTGGACAAATTTTTGAATAGCACCTACCACAGTATGCTGTACATACTGGTTTTCTTGCCTTTTTTATTCTCCATTCTTTGTAAGCTTCATGAGGCAGTGATTCTTGTCTTGTTTTTGTCTCTCCCCAGGGCCTACCACATGGTAGGTGATCAACAAATGTTGGTTGAATGTAGGAGCTAAATCATAGTCTAGTTAAAAAAAAAAAAGGTATAAATCTCATCAATATTTTCCATTTTGCTGAACAAAAGAGGAGATAGTAGATTCTTTTTAGTAGGGAGGAAAAATTATAATGAAAAACACAGAAGTCTCCACACCTACTTCTACGTGATGGTCAACTCTTCAAGCTCCGCTGGGCAGGACCTGTGCTGTCGTGGGCAGGGGGGCACAGCTGAGACTGTGGAGGTCCCTGGTGTGTTAGTATGAATCATATGGACTTGCCATTTTTGTCAGTCAAAGATGATAGAATATTGCAACTCCACATGGGTCAGCCTAATATATTGTAACTCCTCACACACGGAAAGGTGTGTGAGAGGTTACAATTTAATCTATTTTGAGAACCTATAGTATCTGAGAACAACTGACAGAGAAAAAGTCAAAGCAAAATGAATTAACTTAAAAATGAGGACCAGCACTTCATAGTAAATAGTCAGGAAGACAAGGGGATTGATTGGAATTCTTTAGAGACATATATACTGAGTGGTTAGATTATTATGTGTTCAGAGATCATAATAATCTGGCCACTCAGTGTGTATCCTATATAATAAAAGGCTAATTTGCAATTTGTCCCCTTGACCAGGAGTTCCACCAGCAGGCAGGCCGGCCAACCGCCCATGTCCCCTCCCCCTGGCCAGGCTGGCCGGACCCCACCCATGCACGAATTCATGCACTGGGCCTCCTATATATATACTGAGTGGCCAGATTATTATGCGTTCAGAGATCATCATAAGCTGGCCACTCAGTGTATAAATATGTGAAAATATGTTGATAAAAATAATAAATCATAGTGATCATACCAATTTATATATCTACAGTAGTGTATGAGAATTCTCTATCCTCACCATCATGGATATTTTCAGATTTTAAAGTTTTGCTCCTCTGATGGGTGTATAATAGTGGTATCCTATCATAGTTAAAGTTTGCATATCCCTGATTACTAGTGAAATTGAACAACTTTCCATGTTTATTTGAATTTCCTATTTTATGAAATGCCTAAGTCTTTAACCATTTAAAATATTAGGTTATCTGTCTTTTAAAAAATGGCATATAGTTCTTTATATATTCTTTTTTAAAAAAATATATTTTATTGATTTTTTACAGAGAGGAAGGGAGAAGGATAAAGAGTTAGAAACATCGATGAGAGAGAAACATTGATCAGCTGCCTCTTGCACACCTCCTACTGGGGATATGCCCACAACCAAGGTACATGCCCTTGACCGGAATCGAACCTGGGACCTTTCAGTCCACAGGCCGATGCTCTGTCCACTGAGCCAAACTGGTCAGGGCTCTTTATATATTCTTGATTTTGGTCCATTATCACTTGTATGTGTTACAAATATCTTCTACACAGTGGTTTGTCTTTTCTCTCTTTTTGTGATGTCCTTCAATAAATTTCCTGATTTTAATGTAATTAATGTAATTGAGTGTATCAATGTTTTCCTTTGTTGCTCATGTATTTTTGTGTCTTCTTTTAGTCTTTTTTTCTTTTATTATTATTTTTTTTTTGATTTTTTCTTTTTTTTTTTCTTTATTGATTAAGGTATTACATATGTGTCCTTATCCCCCCATTGTCCCTCCCCTCCACTCATTCCCTCACCCCCCTGGTGTCTGTGTCCATTGGTTAGGCTTATATGCATGCATACAAGTCCTTTGGTTGATCTCTCCCCCAACCCCACCTTCCCCTACTTTCCCTCTGAGGTTTGATGGTCTGATTGATGCTTCTCTGTTTCTGGATCTGTTTTTGTTCATCAGTTTATGTTGTTCATTATATTCCATAAATGAGTGAGATCATGTGATATTTATCTTTCTCTGACTGGCTTATTTCGCTTAGCATAATGCTCCCCAGGACCATCCATGCTGCTGCAAATGGTAAGAATTCCTTCTTTTTTACTGCAGCATAGTATTCCATTGTGTAGATGTACTACAGTTTTTTAATTCACTCATCTACTGATGGGCACTTAGGCTGTTTCCAAATCTTAGCTATGGTAAATTGTGCTGCTGTGAACATATGGGTGCATATATCCTTTCTGATTGGTGTTTCTGGTTTCTTGGGATATATTCCTAGAAGTGGGGTCACTGGGTCAAATGGGAGTTCCATTTTTAGTTTTTTGAGGAAACTCCATACTGTTCTCCACAGTGGCTACACCAGTCTGCATTCCCACCAGCAGTGCAAGAGGTTCTTTTAGTCTTCTACAGCTTTTTTTTAAAATCCTCACCCCAGCATATGTGTTTTTTAAAAATTGATTTTAGAAAAAGAGGAAGGGAGAGAGAAAGATTGATGTGAGAGAGAAACATCCATCAGTTGTTTCCTGTATGTGCCCCAGCCAGGGATTGAACCCAAGGCCTAGGTATGTGCCCTGACTGGGAATCGAAACCACAAATCTTTTGGTGTATGGGATGACTCTCCAACCAACTGAGTCACCCAGCCAGGGCCATAGTTCTTTAATCTGTAAGTGTAAATAAATCTTTGAACCCATGGTAGTTGAATTGCATATATAGAGGTTGAGTCCATAAATTATTCCTTCTAAGGTGAGTATTAGCACATCACAATAGGACAATGCTTTCTTTTGCCAGTAAAATCTAATACAGTATTTTCCCTTTCCCATTCATGAAAATGATTTTGCTGAAGTAGAAATGAATGTATGCAAGTATACGTCGGTAGTAGATGTGAATGCCAAAGATAACGGTTTAAAGTAGCCAAATATACCTTGTTTGATACAAAAACATTTTGTCAAATAGCATCTGGCTTCATCTGGGCCAAACAATCAATCACCAGGAGATGTTATACAGTAAAATTAATCTATTTATGGTAACAGCATTTAATAACCACTTTCAGCCCTGGCTGGCGTGGTTCAGTGGTTAGTGTTAGCTTGAGCACTGGAGGGTTATGGGCTCGATTCCCCATCAAGGGCATGTACTACCTGTGTTGCAGGTCCAATCCCCACCCAAGTTAGGTATATGTGGGAGGCAGTCAATCAATGTGTCTCTGTCACATCAATGTTTCTTCTCTCTCTCTCTTCTCTCTCTCTCTCTCTCTCTCTCTCTCTCTCCCTCTCCCTCCCCCCCCTCTCTCACCCCCACCCCCCCACCTTTCCTTCCACTCTCTAAAAATCAATGGAAAAAATATTCTTACTCCTAGGGTGAGGATAAAAAAGATAATAATGATTTCTTTCATTAATCAAGGCAGGTTAATTTATTATCTGCCTATATAACAATGTCAAAAAAATCTGTTATCTACTGAAACCTTTTATATAGTGAAGGGGACCCAATTTTGCCACCTCACAATGTACCCTTTGGGATATTGACTTTAAGCTGGTTATTAAGAAACAAAAGAATCAGAAAGAACCTTTGACTCTCCCCTTTCCTGCCTAAGGAAATTCCGATGGAAATGCCTGTTTCAGGAAGGGAACCGGAGCATTTTGAATTAAGTATAGCAGACTGAACACATCCTTGCAAAAACTCGTTCTTCTGGATTTCCACCTGTTTCTGGGTTGCCCAGCAGGAATTTGTTTGCCATGTGTTCACCATTTCCTCTACCTGTGAATTGCTTACTTCCCCTTCAAAACCCCAGACCCCTGCCCCCTTCTCCTTCTTTTTTGTCCAAAGTGACAGAGAAGTCTCAGCTGCCCAGTGCCTCTTTGGGTCTCATTCTATGGACTGCTGAGTGTACATCTAAAATACACTTTGGACATTTTCTCCTGTTAATCTGTCTCATATGAATTTGATGATTAGCCCAGCTAGAAGGACATAGGAGTGGGAGGCAAAAAAAAAAGTTTTGCACCCCCCACAATAGCATGTTAAGCTCTTGTTTCCTTCATCAAGATTGATTCAAATATTAATCCAAACTGCTCTGAATCACTTTCTCTCCTTCCCCTCCCCTACAAGAAAGGCCAAATAGTATTATCAGTCATCACAGAGCTCAGAGCTTTCTCTTGTATCCACATACAAGGCCACTGATTTCCTTTAACGGACAATACCAATGGCATCAGTGTGGGTGGGACAAGTGCCATTTCCCTTATCTAGGAAAAGGGATGGGTGTCTCCTGATGGTTGAGTAGTTTACACAGACACAGAGGGAGACCTAAGTTTTATTGAAAGCAGTATTTTAAATCAGCACCACTGTGCACACATTATCTCTGCATCTTTTAGCACCTTGTGTTGGATTCCTACATGTTAGGTCTTTGCTTCTGCTAAGGGACTGAGTGAATAAGACAGGAATGAGGAAGTAAAGGAGCCTTAATGACAAGTACATCCTTTCAGTGCCCACAGCCACACACATCATTGAAATCATGAGGAAGGCTCTCTGGCATGGATATAACAAAAAATGGCAGAGGAAAAGGCCATGGAAAGGGGCCAAGTAGGAGGGATGAAAGGTTTCATCTTTGCTATTAAAATCCTATGGTTATCTTATTTTCAAATCCCATTCTTCTTTCTTTTGGCTATAATTTATTGAATGCCAATTAAATTACCAGGTAAGCCCAGTACAGGAGATCCCAAACATCTTTAAGTAGCTCTTGGTCTTAAAAGAGGGAAGGAGGGCCAGAGGGCCCAGCCAGTGTGGCTCACTGGTTGAGCATCGATCCATGAACTAGGAGGTCATGGTTCATTCCCCATCAGGGCACATGCCCAGTTTGTGGACTCAGTCCCCAGTAGGGTGTGTGCAGGAGGCAGCCAATCAATTATTCTCTCCAACATTGGATGTTTCTCTCTCTCCCCCTTCCTCTCTCAGAAATCAATAAAAAAAGAAAGAGGGAAGAAGGATGGAGATACTAAAATAATTTATTATTATAATACATGATAATTTGCAGGATGCATTGGGAACACAGAGAGCCAATAAAAAGAACAGAGAAAGCAGTTTTTGAGCTGGCTCTTAGAGGACCAAGTTGATAGAGTTAGGGAGAGGGAATTTTTTGTTTGTTTTAAGGCTGGAGTGAATATTATTTCTATAAATGCAGGTGTTAGGGAGAAAGGCTTACTGTAGAACAAAGTTCCAGAAGACAGCTGATTTCTATTTTCTGTGTGTGTATATATCATGACAGTTTGTTCATAGACACAAACACTCATCCTCGTTCATAAATTATTCATACAATATTTACCTTTACCCAGTCTGAGTCGTCAGCTTTGGGTGTAGAGAATAAGGAGCCAGCTTCTCCTTCAGTGGGTGTTTGGGTGGAATGCTTTCAAAGAAATTCCTTTCTCTTGTTTTTTTTTTTTTTTTTTTTCTTCCTAGTTCAAGGATCTTGATTAGAGCTCTCTGCTTGTCTCATACCTTCCTGATCAATTGATACCCAGGAAATTTGATATTAAGGACATTATTTAATCTTTGAAAGGGGGTTTTAAGATAGTAAATACCCCTGAAGGTCAGCTTAGTTTTGCTGACGTGAAAATTACCATCATAATCAGGGTCTTTAGGAAAATAGAGAAATGTCTGGTCAAATGATGAACCGAAGACTCAAGAGTTATGCCGGGGAAGTTTTATTCATACCAGTAGGCACTTTGTAGTGTGTGTAGTGGTATTTGACCCTTATTGCATACCAATTGGCATCCTGTTAATCTACTTTGATCTTGATAGACAAATCAAAGTAGAAATTAATTGTGTTTTTAGTCAACTATGTATCCAGCAAGTGTTTACTAAGTAACTCCTATATGTAAAGCACTCTCCTAGGTGCTAGCCATACAAAGATTAGAGCAAAACAGGTACGCGTCCTGCCCTCATACTATGTACTTAGAATTGAGTGGGAAAAATGGAATTAACCAATTTTCCATGCTTATAATTACAAATGACATAACATACAAATATAAAATTTATCTCCTAACCCATTCATTCTTCCCTTTTACTCTTCCTAATTATACCATCTGCACAAGTTAACAGTCATTTGTCAGGCTTATTTAGCAACCAGTTCTGCAATTTTCTCTTGCGCATTTTTGTTAACACCTACTGTTAGATAGTCACTCTTACAAATTGGCCAGTGGTACCTCACATACCTGATGGCTTCCAGGTTTTCATCTTGGGAAAGCAGGTGGATAGAGAGGCCATGAACTGAAATAGAGAACATAAGAGGGAAGATTTGAGATTAAGAAAAAAAAATAATGGTTTGAACCCACGCGTTTAAGGTAACTATAAGACATTGGAGTGGCGGTACTGGACAGGCTGGTGCAGATACACTTCTGAATCTCAGGATGGACTCGTGAAAAAGCAAGAAAATTAGCGGTGAGGAACCATGAACATGTTCCTGGTTATGCAGTATATGGTTTTGAATCATTGCACATAAGTCGTTCGTGAATTCAGGGGAGTGGGATGAGATGAAGCGAGAGGAAGATGGGGAAGACTTGGGGTGGAGCCCTGGAAGCACAGCCCTTGGGGCAGAGCAGGAGGAAGTGGAAAGTGAGAGAGGAGGTGGGAGCTGGAGGAGGACCAGAATGGGGCTCAGGGAAGCTAGCACTTGGAGAACGAGAGACCAAGAAAGAACAGCACTGGCAAGCAGCTGGATTGGGAGGTTCACAGGACAAGAGGGAACGAGAGTGGGGGTCTGAATTCTGAAATCCGCAGCGCTCCTCTCACTAAAGGGGCAGGTTGTGGGGGCGGTTATTGTCCTGGGCCACCTTTGGATATTTGATTATCAGACAGCTAAACTACTTACTTCTTGATAGTTAAGATTTATCAAGAACAATTTCTTTGTTATTTAAGGATAAATGATTTGTGACCAAAGCCATTCAATTCATTTTTCACCTCACTGCTCATTCAATTTCTTCCTCTTTTTTTTTTTTTTTGAATGTGTCCTTCAAGGTTACTCCCTTTATATTGTCTCTATGGTGACAGTTTTTAAAAAGGCTTTCTCAAGATTTCTAGAAACATGAATAAGTACACAATAATTTAGTGGGCAGTAAGTGCATGGGTGTGACAGCAAAGTGCCTGCTGTGAATTTGGGAATAAGGACTAAAATAAACAAGGGGCCAGAGCAGAGAAGGGAAAATCTCAGAGACAGAATGGCTCCAGGTCAGCGAGCTTTGACAGCAATCTTAAGAAGAGACATTAATATCTATATCAAAACTGCCGCAATCAGCGGTAGGGATGTTTAAAAAGGGACGCAGAGAACCAAGAGAACCTGAGAAGCAGAGGTTGGCCGCGGGCACTGAGCAGGGGGCACCTGGCCTGGCCCCTCAGTGTTCAGCGCCCGGACAGGCTGTGCAGTGGCGGCAGACGTACTGGGTTTTCAGGGCCTGATGCAGTCACAGTCGAATCCGGCAGAGCTCATGGTCATCTGTTTCCGTGCTTCCCCGCCGGGCGCCTGGTGAGCTGGGTGCTGGAGAGCTTGCCTCTGAGTGGAGAATGTGATTCTCCTTCTGATGTCCTTCTCCGACCTCCTGGCAGTTATATAATTTCTATTATAAACAAATGTGTAGCCCAGCCAGCATGGCTCAGTGGTTGAGCGTCGACCTGTGAACCAGGAGGCCGTGGTTTGATTTCCAGTCAGGGCACATGCCCTGGGTTGCAGGCTCGATCCCGGTGTGGGACGTGCAGGAGGCAGCTGATCAATGAATGATTCTCTCTCATCATTGATGTTTCTATTTCTTTCTCTCATTCCTCTCTGAAATAAATAAAAGTGTATTAAAAAAAATAAATGTCTGTTCTGGTTTCGTGCAGCGTTCTCCTTCCTGTGGGCTCCATTCATGGGCGAGGGCATCTGGGGGCCTGAATGAGTCTGGAATGGGATGAACTTTCCTGGTCCGTGGCTCGTAACCTGAACCATGTCAAGTTCACCAAGTTATGCTCCCTGTTAAGGTCTCCAGGTAGGCAGGCAGGTGGCGCTTTCCTGGTGAACTCCGTGTCACCATAAGGCCTTCTACTGGGAACTTTTACAGGTTACTGTTACTTTTCTAACAATGATAAAATTTATTGTAGTTAGATTTAATTCTGTAACTGTAAAGATGCAAAACATATTATCTAATGTGAAGTGAATGAATGGTCATTTGTAAGCATGTTATGATTGTCCCAGATTGTATGGTGGCTCCTTGTGCTCAACTCCATGGACCAGGCCATTTCTCTGTAGCCTAATCATCTGTGTAAGGAGCCATGATACTCCTACATATGTGTTAAATGCAGATCATGGATAATATCGGAGTCATTGATAAAGCTTGGTCATCGATAAAAAATTTTTCTCTAATGATAGGCTGGTCTCTTATGAATGATAGCATTTATTCAACTATATATTCATGTGTGTTATATATATCTTAATGCATGTAACTTTTTAGTAAGTTACATAGGTCACACAATTTAATAACACAATCTACCTTTTATATGTTTCTATATGTTTTAGAGGAGAAATGATTTTTTTTCTGAAATCATTTCATATTGCTAAATTTATATGCTTTGTCAAAGAAGCATTGTCAGAAAATACTCTGAAATGTAGAACAATAAAATTAGGGCTTTAAATGTTTTAGGTGAACCAAGAAGAAAACAAACTAGTGTCAGAGTTTAATAGATGCAAAATGAGAGTAATGGCAAAACATTGACTCAGTCAGACTTGGGATAATTCTGGTCATGTGATCCTAAGAACAAGTGACCAGTTTGGGATTCCCTGGTAGTCTGGTAGATCATTTTTGACTATCTGATGATATATCTAGAGAAATAAGATAAAAAGCACATATTTTCTTTCTTCTTGACCTTGAGAATTTAGCCTGGGTTTGCTCTGTACAAACGGGAAGATCCTAGGAGAGGCATGCGGATGAGGATAGGATTAGAAGAACTGGGCTTGGGGGCTGAGCAGAGAGAATGATGATCTGAAAAGACACCCAGGTGAGATGCTTCTCGTTAGCTGTACGAATTCTTTGCTTGTTAACATCTCTGAACTCAAGTACTGGAGTTTCCATGCTGTAGACAGGTCCTTTCCAGGGCTGTTGTGTTGTACAGCTTTGGTGAGTAGTGATGGAAAACACACCTGGCATTCTGCAGTGCAGGTCTGCACAGCCTGACTCGGGGGCGTTGGGTTGGTCCATGACAGTGCTAAGTGTGTGTGTGTGTGTGTGTGTGTGTGTGTGTGTGTGTGATGCTCTAATATCCCACTAGAGTAGGGTAGAGCTATTCCAATATCTTAAGAAATAGATAAGAATATGCACACTGTTGTTTAGAGATAGTAATCTAAGAAAAAACCTCTTTCCATAGGTAAAGAGGCAGACAAGGCTCATGGTAAATTCACTGACTCTTCTATCTGAGCATTTCCATGTGACTTTTCATGATGGCCCTTCCTTGTAATCTTAATATAAACTGTATCAAGCTTCTCAGCAATTCTGGTAAGTCTGTACTTCAGCAAATGCTCCAAAAAATATAGAATCCATTGGTTTATGTGTACGCATTGAAACAGATGGTGGTGGCATTGTTGGAAAGATGGTAGCAGACACGTTTTGCTTAAAGATATAAGATTTCCTTGATGTTTTTAAAAGAATACCAAGATTGACATGACTGGAGATTTCTGCACAGAGCAGGTGACAGTGTAGCATGTTCCAAAACAGAGGTAAGAAGTCTAGCTCCTCAAGAGCCCGTGCTACAGAAGTGCAGCTGCCACTGGGGGGCATTTTCTTCTTAGGTGGCCTTGTCCCCTGACAGCCCTTCTGACTGCTCCGGAGCTGCTGGCTGCATGCCTTCCTGCTCACCAGCTGCAGCTCACTAATTACACGTTGATTTTGGAGAGGAAAGGAGAGGGAGAGAGATAGAAACATCAATGATGAGAGAGAATCATTGACTGCCTCCTGCATGCCCCACACTGGGGATCGATCCCGCAACCCTGGGCATGTGCCCTGACCTGGAATTGAACCATGACCTCCTGGTTCATAGGTTGACACTCAACCACTGAGCCATGCAGGCTGGGCACATTTGTCACTCTTACTAATTTGGAGACATGTACATGCCAACCCAAGCGTAAGTTGCACAGTATTCATTGCAAGACTGGATGGATTTAAGGTCATGTTCTCAGGCATCCTTAGGCTTGTAGCTGTTTATTATGGTTCCTTCCTAGCGGGTGATGACTAACTAAACTGGATCAGATCTCCCTCGGGAGCTTGTGAGAGACAAGGAGACAGGAACGGAAGCAGCAGAGGCAGCAGACGGAAGAGGAGCAGTTGCCGAGAGCAACCGCATCAAAGCACTCTGAGTCACAGGGTGCACCTGTGTAGACTCTGAGCACCTAAGTAGACCCTGAGGTTGGCGGTCTTCCCTGCCTCTGCCTGCACATCTCCGTCTTTCTTTCCTGCCTCCGGTTTGCCTCTTTCTCCTTCCCTATGGCCATGGTGGAAGACGGATGCTCCACCGTTTCTGAGATTACGTCTTCAGTTTAAGCAGGCAGCCGAGACTAGTGTTTTTACATCCAAGTGCAGCTGCCAGGGAGAGAGAAATTGATTGACCGCCTGGGATCAGGTGTTCACAGCTGGTCCGTTCTGCTATAACCAGGGAGACAGATTTGTGTGTATCAACATGGCTGCTGGGGCCCAGCCCTGAGGAAACAGAGATATGTGCTACATGAGAGTAAGTTCTCCTATTTGAGGAGTTCCTTTTGGAGGCATATGTTACAACCTTTTATTTATTTTTTTCTTTTGAAGAAATCAAACCTTCTTCCTATAGTAATAATATAGTCAAAGAAATGCACAGCCACATCTGGTTAGATGTGATTGCTTACCTGACACCTGGATCTGAGGGCTGTTCAGATTACATTCCTAAAGCTTCAGTCGTAAAGCTGCTCTTACTACATGGGTCAGCAAGGCCCACCTAACAGAAGGAGTGAAAACACCCATAAATCAGTTCAGGTTTACCAGATTCCCAGTGCTTGAAATCAGAGGGTAGACTCAAGACTCGCCTAACTCTGCAATTTGTTGATGGACTTGTCCAAGTTCATTATGGACCTTATTTTAAACAAAGTCAATATTTTCCCCCCCTGTGTTGAATATTCTGGACCTCACATTTTAAAATGACTTCCTCCTTCTTTGGGCTTCAGTGACTCTGTTTTCTTCATTCTCCTCCTAAATCTTTTCCTCCCAAGTTCCCCAAATGTGCTTTATCTCCCCACTCTGTGAATAGGGGGCCAGGCTCAGTCCTTAACCTCTCTGCTCTTCTTTTTCACTCATTTCCCTAAGTCTTTCCAGTGCATTGGTGCTGAGAATGTGTTTCCAGCTCTGATCTCTCACATAACCACTTCTTCTTTTTTAAAGTATATTTTTATTGATTTCAGAGAGGATGAGAGAGGGAGATAGAAACATCAATGATGAGAGAGAATCGTTGACTGGCTGCCTCCTACTGGGGATTGAGCCTGCAACTCAGGCATGTGCCCTAACTGGGAATCGAACCATGACCTTTTGGCTCATGGATCGATGCTCAACCACTGACCCACACTGGCTAGGGCTTAAACACCTCTTAAAACCTACCTTTTTCAGCAGGCTCCACACACACCTGTTAGGTCAAGGACAAGCTCCTTAGTCTGGCATTCAGCGCTCACTGTCCCTTTGTGTGACTCCTGAACTCTGAGCAGCTAGTGTTTCCTTTGTCTGCCACATTCACATTCTGTGACTTTACTGGTCTCATTAAAGTAGGTCTTCCTTAACTCCTTAACCTTCTTCCCCAAGCTTCTCCAATGGATCTAGCTCATATTATTCTTTCTTCCCCCCAACCCCCCTGGTCTTATCATCATCTGTATGGCTTATATCCTGATACTTGATTATGTACTGTCTTGGATGCATGAAACCTTTTCTATCAAAGAAGATTTTTCAGTTTCTTAAGAGTAGGAAAGCTTTTGGTTTATCTGTACACAGTCTAGCATAGCCAGGTACTCTAAATCAGCTTAACCATGCACTAAATAATGCCCGTACTGATGGATTGTGGATAAACCTCCTCCTGCTTTATCCTGTATCCCATTAAAATGATCCCATTTTAGTTTTCCGCTAATTCAAGCAGTTTACCCCATATCGTTTCTGCAATTAGGCAGAAAGATGAGCATCTGTCAAATTAACCTTTTTGCTGTCCTTACTTGAAATGCAATTTTAAAAAATGAGCTGTGGTTTTCTTACAATTCAGTATCTTGAGAGACATTTATTATTATTTTTCAGTCAACATATTTTAATGTTTCTTTAATCTGCAGTGCAGACAGGGCCCTAAAAGCAAGTGTGGACTTAGCCCACAGCTGTACTCATCAGCCACTCACAGTCTGAGTGCATTATTTCAAAGGCGCACAGCAATCATTTACACTCTTGATTACCCAGGGGCATTTCAAACTGTTACTGAAACGCATCCATCCCTGGAGTAACCATCTGTGAATGGTAGCACCATAAGGTAGAATGATGAGCGACTAAATCTAATTGATATGCAAAAAAGGAGAATTTCAGCTGTCCAGCCATGGAGATTAAAATTCAACCTTTAGTTGGCTGAGCATTTCAGCTAAATTTTTTATCGCAGTATCTAGTTCAAGAACTCATTGTTTTAGGATTCGCAAAGAGAGAAAAACAGCCCTTTTCCTCACTAAGAACATCTAAAAGTATATTCTTTAATACATCTTTACTAAACAAATAAAAAATAAAACTCTACAGAGAAAGGATTTCCTTGTAAAATGCAAGGGGATTGCCACTGTTGTTATAGAATATCCTAAGAGCAGTCCATTTCCCTGTTTGTACATTTGCTTGCAGTTCAAGATCCCTGAGAGATAAAAAAGAATATGCTTTATTTTACCATTTCAACTGCATTAAAATAAAAGAAACTATTGGGAGCAATATTTTTTTAGGATATTAAGATATATTTGTTTATATTAAATGGGTTTTATAACAATGCCTTAACATCTTCGAAAATGTTCTCCACCTTTATTATGACATGTAACCCTGAGAGAGTACTTAACTTCGCTGTCTGGCTAGATGTTCAAAGCCCTCGCAGCAATGCCAGCCCAATTGGAATTATCTAGGACTCCTACAGACCAGCGTGTACTTCAGAAAAGATACTCCATGGCGATTTATGTGTCTGTGTGGACAAATAATACCTTAAAATGGCGTGAGGTCTTGAAATAGCCCTGCTGTTGCAGCCCATTGAGAGATAACTATTCTCCTGAGGTTTGCCCCAGTGGGTGGAAGTAAAATAGCAGCTCCTGTCAGTCTGTGACGGGAGAGGATTATCAGACATTTGTAAGGGGGCAACAGCACACGCAGGCCTTTCTGTAATCAAATTGCACTTAAAAATGATGGCTCCTCCAAAGGTATTTGTTTGCATTGTTAAGGTACACTGTGGTCCAGGCAGCAGGCAAACAGCATTCTTTCAGTGGTGGGACAGCATATCTCTCTGTGTGTGAAGTGCCTGCTTTTGTCCTGTGTTTGCCAGGGAGGACGCAGTGCCATCTTCTCTGCTCATTCCTAACGCTGGAACGAATTGATAAAGGGATATAGTCGAGGGTAGCTTCAGCTGGGGCTCAGGTTCCCAGCTATCATATTGCTGAAATCTAAGGACATGCTTAAAGCTATTGAAGGGAAGCACAGCAGGGTTCTATTGGCTCCGGATGGCAGCATTTTGAGTTATTTGGCACCTGAGACCTAGATCATTTGCCCTAAAATTTCAATATGTTTTTGGTGTTCTGGGCTCCGGATACTTACTGTTCTCTTCTCAAGAGCTGTGAATTCCCTGTCAAGTTGCAGGTTTACATTTTAAAATAGTGCAGTGATGACATTCCTAATCTTGTCTTGATATTACCGCAAGCAGGGAACCTATGTATTTCAGACACGGTGTTTAGATCAACCAGAGAGCTTCATATGACAGTCCTAGAAGCAGTCAAAGTTGCTTTTATATCCTTAGTAAATTATTTGAAAATTACTTGTATTTGAATTCTCTTCTCCAAACAGGGGGAAATCTGCAAAATTGTTATATGTGTGTGTGTGTGTGTGTGTGTGTGTGTGTGTGTGTATGCATGCATATGTATCTATATATATAAAAAGCCAGTGACTGGAACACTGTAATGACCAGAATGACCAGTCGCTATAACACCCACTGTAGCCAGCAAACTGGCCCGATCAGGGGGTGGGGCCGGCTGGCCAACCTCCCTCGGCCCCTCCCCCAGTCAGCCCCGCCCCTGACCACTCCCCCCACACCAATCGGGGGCGGGGCCTGCTGGCCAATTGCCCATGGCCCCTCCCCCCAGCCGGCCTGGCCCTGATTGGTTGGGGTGGGCCGGCCAGCCAACCTCCTGCCATCTTCTCCTCCCTACAGGCCAGGCCCTGATCCATCAATTGGGGCCAGGCCAGTCGGACCCCACCCATGCATGAATTCGTGCAAGAGTAGGCCTTTGCAGCCATAGTGGCTGTCTCAATCCCTCCCTCGCAGCTGCGGCAGCTGCCTGGATCCCTCCCTTGCAGCCCTGGTGGCTGCCTCAATCCCACAGCCGTAGCCCTGGCTTTGTCCGGAAGGTCGTCTGGTCAAATTAGCATATTACGCTTTTATTATTGTAGATGTGTATATATATATACATACACACTGAGTGGCCAGATTATTATGATCTCTGAATGCATAATAATCTGGCCCCTCGGTATATCATAATAATAAAAGGCTAATATGCAAATTGTCCCCTCGACCAGGAGTTCGACCAGCAGGCAGGCTGGCCAACTGCCCATGTCCCCTCCCCCTGGCCAGGCTGTATGGACCCCACCCATACACAAATTCATGCACCAGGCCTCTAATACACACACACACACACACACACGCACACGCACACACTCACTCACACTGAGTGGCCAGATTATTATGTGTTTAGAGATCATAATAAGCTGGCCACTCAGTGTGTGTGTGTTATATATATGCACATTTATACACATATCAATATATTATATACATACATATAATACATTACATACACAACTTGTATCTTATGAGGCATTTTGTTTAGTCTTATGTAGTGTGTGATGCTGTGTTTTATGTTTGTGAGGTGCTGTGTTTACTAATGTGTCTGTGCTTATATCTCTATATCTTAAGATTACTACCCATTTAACAGTATTGACACTATAACATTGACCTAGACTAAATCTCAGGAAATCCTTAAATTTTAACTCTCCAAACAATTTCTCTAACATGATAGTAATATTTTATGCTGAGTAAGTGCTATTGACTATTATGATAACTGTAATGTTGACATTTATAAATCAACTAATACTTTTGTAGTCAAGCAGATTCTCTGACTCACAAACTACTTTTCATAGTCAGCACTGATCTATTGTACCATGTTGCCTTCCAAGAAAGAGAGTAGTGGACTCTAGTTTAGACCTTTAAATTATTTACTCCTTAAACAGTTTATGCTACGTGGTGTAATTCACTTTTGAAGAGCATGGCTTCCAGAGCAAATTCTGGATCTGTTACTTGCTAAGCTGTGAACCTTAATATCCCTATGCCTCAGTCTATTCATTTGTAGATAATGGGATCTACCTTTTAGGATTTAATGTATTTGTATATCTATCTGTACATTTTAATGTATGCATTAATACATCACATTTTTCTGTCTTCTTTCTCTCTAGAGGACACCTACATGTATATACATATACAGAATGAGCTAGTATATATCAGTGGTTTTTAACTGGGAGTAATTTTGCCCTCCCCTATTTCTCTGGGGACTTTAGCCGATGTCTGGAGACATTTTGGGTTGTTCACAATTAGGAGTTCCTACCTGCATATATTGTGTAGAGGCCCAGGTGCTGCTAAATGTCCTACAGTGCAGAAGACAGCCCCCCAAAACAAAGAATGATCTGACCCAAATGTCAATAGTGTCGAGGTTGATTATCTCTGGATTAGTGTAAATCAACTGTCATCAATCCGAATACATTTGTATAGGGGGAGAAGGAGAGAGAAAGAGAGAGAGAGAAAGACAAGTGAGCATACAGATACTAAATGAGTTAGTAAATATAAAACACTTTGAACTGCTGCCAGGAATATAATTACTGGTAGGTATATGTTATAATAATTATTTTTCTAAACTACAGTTCTGGTTTTCACAGGCTTAAGAAATAGTAATGTTGGATGTTAATTAGCACATGTTTTGAAAATATTAGATATTGACTCAGCAGATGAAATGTTTTAGAAATCACTCTGTTATAACTATTTTGAGTCTAGAGTCTTATTTTCAGAGACAAGTACTTGATCCCTGCCTCTGTGTATCGATTTGAATTTCATTTTTTTATGCTTATGCCTTTTTATAGTGCCCTTTGTGTATGGATGCAAACATTAGTGAAGGACCCAGGCCCGCTCCTGTGGATGCTGGGAGTTTGCCTTCTCTAGAGAGCATGAAGTGTTGGTAGGACAGACATTTTGCTGATGTGCAAATGCGGGTGCTTGGTTATTGTTTTTGAATAGTTTGTATTAACGGATTTTCAGACCTACCCCTAAGCATGTTGGAGACCTAGGACAAGAGGACAAATGGAAACCTATACATTCTGTGTCTAAATTTTAAGAGTGATAAATCAAGGTTGCTCCCCATCTTTTCTGCTTTAAAAATATTCCCATAGCCGAAACCGGTTTGGCTCAGTAGATAGAGCGTCGGCCTGCGGACTGAAAGGTCCCAGGTTTGATTCCGGTCAAGGGCATGTACCTTGGTTGCGGGCACAACCCCAGTAGGGGGTGTGCAGGAGGCAGCTGATCGATGTTTCTCTCTCATCGACGTTTCTAACTCTCTATCCCTCTCCCTTCCTCTCTGTAAAAAAATCAATAAAATATATTAAAAAAATATTCCCATAAATATGCTTAAAATAAAAATAACCACTCTTATTGAGGCTGTCTGGGTAAAAAGAGCTGTCTGACTTCAATTAGCTTTAATTCTTATAATCTGCTATGAAAATCTGAATCATCTTAAAATACAGTGCTGCCACTTAAAACACATTGCATTTGTGTTTCCTATTCATTCCCTCATTCATGGAACAAATTAGGGTTTATTATGTACAAGATACTCAGATAGATAGATATCCTATTAATGGTGAAACCTACGTATTTTAAAATGTATCTTTATTGTTGAAAATATTACAGATGTCCCCCTTCCTCCCCATTGACCCCTTCCCCCTTCCTTACCCCCTTCTGTTCTCTCCCAGGCCTTCACTGCACTATTGTCTGTGTCCGTGGGTTATGCATACATGCATATAGATCCTTTGGTTAATGTCTTGTGGGGGGCTCCCTTTCCCTCTGAGATTCATCAGTCTGCTGCATGCTTCCATGTCTCTGGATCTATTTGGGTGAAACATATTTTTTGTATTATTAAGTTTTAGATATCACACACATACATACATTTTGTATTCATGTTTCTTTTCCCCCTTATATAATTAAAAGTTAAAACAAATGAAGGTAGATGTGTTTTTAAAATATATTTTTTTATTGATTTCAGAGAGAGGAAGGGAGAGGGAGAGAGAGAGATAGAAACATCAGTGATGAGAGAGAACCATCGATAGGCTGCTGCCTGCACACTCCCACAGGGGATCAAGCCCACAACTCGGGCATAAGCCCTAATGGGGAACTGAATCGTGACCTCCTGATACATGGGTCAACACTCAACCACTGAGTCTCACCAGCCGGGCAAGGTAGATAGATATTTTAATTGTACTTAAGCTCCATCTACATTTCTTTATTTTCAATAAGACTGTGACGTAACTTTATAAATAGCTAATATATTTAAAACAAAACGTTTTTATAGGATGGTTTAACTCCATGACTCCATAAGCAGTATCTTTATTATCTGACTGGAAGCCTTAACGATATAATAATACCCAATACTGTCCATAATCTGTTCAGATCCAGAAAGAAAATGATTTGGATGTCATCATGTCTTCAGACTCACCCAAATCCAGTCTTTTACCTGACCTACTGAGCCCCCCACGTGCATGGTAAAAGACCTGAGCCTGAAGACACCCGTTGCCAAATCATCACCCATCGAAATGCTGAGTGGTAACCCTTCCAGGCTGGAAGATGGCGTGCTGTATAACAAATGAAAGGGAGCTGACACTGGAAAGAACATTAGTGAAATCAATATTATTCAACCAGAGACACAGGCTCCATTAACGCTCTGTCAATATGACCAATTATTTTCCTCAGCACTGACATCCTGATTGTATTTTTTTTCTTTGTCTTTAGGAGAGAATAGTTTTGCTTACCGTCACCGTTAAATTGTAGCCATTTGCCAGAAGAAGGCCGTCTTGGAAGTTTTGCATTGTCATCGTTGCTGGTTTCAATTGGTCTTGATTTGATATCTACACTGATTGTAACTTTCCTTAGTTTAACGGTTAAGATCAGTAAACTGAACTAAACATTCAGTAAGTTTATACGAATTCTAGAAATTCATGATGGTATTCGCTGCCCAGGGAATAAGATGAAAGGAAAGCAGGCCCAACTTTAAGAGTAGTCAGAGTTTGTAAATAAATATTTATTTGTATAATTATTTTGTTTATTTCTGTTCCCTCAACTAGGCTGTACGTTCCCTAAGGGCAGGGGTGTATATATTTTGCTTTTCCATTGAATTCTTGTCACCTAGTACAGTATAGTGTCTGGTAAATAGAAGGCTTTGGATAAATATTTTTTTAATGCATATGTAACTGCATGGATTTTTGTTCAATTTTCTGATATTGCGAAGCGGCCAGCCTCTGTACTCTAGAATCTGACAGGATCAGGAAACTGCACGTACCATTGCTGGTTCCAGAACCAAGCCATGCCTGCTATACTGTACACCAGCAAATGGATGCTCCCTTCATGACCCATGAAGCAAGGGAATAGACACTGCAATCTCTGGTAGCACTGTCTCAGAGAAGGAAAATACCTTCATGACCAGGCTTGAGAGCGGAAGCAGTGTAACCTCAGCCTCATTTCTGCTGTTTAAATCCCCATTAGTGTGTCTGTGGTGGACCCTAAGTCATATTTAAAAACCTAGCTGCAAAAGAATCTGGAAAATACACTCTTACATGAAAATCTATTACGATGGAAAATTCGTGTGTGTGTTTTTTCCCCATCACAGAATCTCCACTTCCTATTAGTAAAAAAAATTTGATGAATAATGGTTAGACGTATAATGCGTAACATTTCTTGTTCAGTTACCATTAGTCATTTTGAAGCAAGATTATACCCATTTACAGATTTGGAAAATGGGGCTCAAAGAGGGCAAAGAGAATTTGACTTCAGATAGCATGAAGTCTCTGGAGCCCATATGCTCAACCACTACCCTACACATGTCTGTTATCTTTTGGCACTGAAAAATTTCCACCTACATAACGTTCTTCCAAAGATTGCTAATGGAATATAAATTGTGGAGAAGGTGGAATAGACACAGTAGGTTGGTGCCTAAGATCCATTCCAACTTCTTTCTAATGTGCCTCCTTTCTAACAGAGGCTGGAATTTGAAAAGTTGCATTTTCATGGCACACAAACTAATTACTAAAATTCTGTGTCACACCAAAAAATACATTTTTTTCTGGTGTGACTAAAATCATAGGTATAATTTTGATTCTTTCACACCTGACAGCTATTATTATATAGACTGTTGTCATTTTTTTTAATTTGACAATCTAAAGAAAAAGAGGTCAGTGTCCCTGACTAAATAGGTATTGCATGATTTAAAAATGCTTGTGGTACACCGGTTGACAATCACTGTTTTAGACAATCATCTGTGAACAGAATTCACTAATGGTCACTATCAGGCCAAGGCAGTTAAGAGCCGGTGTGTTTCCTTTATCTCTTTCTTCCCCTGCTGAAGTGAACTTGGAGGTGGTATATTCAGATGGCGTGGCTGGAAGAGGTCTGCCCAATCTGCTTTTGACTTTACCTGAGTGAGAAATAGACATTTGCTGAGTTAAACCGTTGAGATTTACAGATCTGTCCATTGTAGCAGCTTCTGTTTATTATTCTGATAATTTATCTTGTTTACCAATGGTTTTGATTTATTGTCATAATCCCCCTTCTTCCCCCTCCCCCCCCCGCCAGTTCTATGCACCAATTCTCATTAGTGCGCTTAACACTCAGTTCTTTCCACCACATAAACTGAGATAAATCAGAGTATATGGTTCAAAAGTGAAAGACTGAAGAAAGCTTGCTATCATATAATCTATTTTTGTCTCTTTTCTCTTTTTCGTTGACATCAAAGCAGTTAATATTTTAGGCTGCAACATTTTCACCGAGTTGGGGAAAATAAATGGATTGGGAAAGTCCCTGTTGTTAAATGAAACTTTACGGTATTTGTTTTAGAGGCAATTAAGGTAATTAGAAAAAGCCAAATATAACCTGTCTCTGTCTGCTCCTTAGCTGTGAGGGTCAAAGGGAGAAGTTGCAGCCTGCATTCAGAAATCCCTTTCAGTAGCACATTTGATGGTTAAAGAGAAAGATTGTTCTTCAAGGGCCTCAAAGGACAAAAGTGAATCCATTAGCACTCTAACTGTTGCAGGGGGAAAATATCAAGAGGCAAAATGGATTTTAGAAGGTCACAGAAGCTAATTGTCAGTATTTATGTTCTTCATCAAAATTATTTTTAATGAGCTCCCCGATAGCTGTGCATCCTGACAGTGGAGGTGAAATGGCAAGTCTGGGGTCTTAGGGCTGTAATCAGCTCACACTGCCCTGCTTTTGCTGAACCAGCGGGAGATCTCCCGTTGAGAAAGATCCTCATGGGACCATGATAAGTCAGACAAAGCATCCTTGAGAGCTTGCATTTGACATTAGAGGTCAGAGGAACTGCAATAAAGATGAATTGGTTTCATGAGTATAAAATAGAATATTATGAGGGGAAAGACTAGAATTACTGGAAGACATATTTGGAAAAGACCCCAGGATTGACTGTTCAGATGTGTATAACAGTATTTGAGGAGATGTTCTGTCAAAATTCATTTGTCCAGAGGATTTGGCCGGTAGCCTCAAGCTCATTTAGCACTTGACTGATTTGCAGAGTTGCAAGGATTGAACTATTCAAAAACAAAACACAATAAAACAATGCAGAGTTGTGGAGAAGTGCATGGGGACCCGGTCAGGAATTCTAAGGGGGCTCTTTATAAAGGGAAATTTGTAGATTGTCTTTATTGAATTGTTTCTATGAAAAAGGTCTATCTCAGTTAACAGACTGTTAATCAGACTTTGAATTTCCAAAGACTGTTAAAGAATTTATTAAACTGTGATAGTTCTCAATTGGAGGCTATTTTGCCCTCCAACCCTAATTTCTGGTTGTCACATCTAGGGGAACGCTACTGGCATGTAGTGGGTAGAGGCCAGGGATGTTTCTAAACACCCAAACATCCTACACTGCACAGGGTAGTATGCACACACACACACACACACACACACACACACACACACACACACACACACTCACTCACACTCACACACACATCATTCAACTAACAATGTCATGCCTGCCAAGTTGAGAAACCTAGCGTTAAAGTAAACCAGAGAACTTGCATTTAAATGAACAGAGGGATAAAATTGGGAAATGAAAGCTAAGCACATTTGGTAAGCCTGTACCCAGAACAGTGCCTAAGGTGGGATTATTGATGGAGTACCTACCTCAGTGAGATTATAGGATCAGCAACCCCTGCAGTCCTAGGTTGGAACCCTTGGCTGAGGGCACATTTCTAGACCTCTCTAAGCTTCAGTTATTAAAAGCATGGGAAGAATAATAATAATACTTGCCTTGAAATTTTTTGTGATAATTAACGGAGAAAACATAATAAGTGCTTGTCACAGTGCCCGACAATCTTAAAATGCCCAATAAATGGTAGCTAGTATAGACATAGAGATAAAATTGAAAAGATATACACTATAATGTTTGTATTGGTTATCCCTGTGTCATGGGTTTTAAGTTTCTATTTCTTAGATTGTATTTAAAAATTTTCTACAATAACATACATTTTTTATAATAAAAAAATAATAAACTCATTTAAAATCAATGAAAAAGCAAGCTTTAGGCTCCATACCATATATTGTAAATATTCTGTTCTATTTTCCAGAGCCAAGTCTAGGTTATCTGGATCATAAAACAATTGGATATTTTCAGCTACTACCTGATTCACGAGTGTGTGGAAAGCTGTGTTACTGGAATGAAATGAAAATGAGAAATAAAATGGTTGCCAATATTCTGAGATAGCAAAAGCAATGATGCGTTATGACAGACTGGAGAATGGGTTATAGAATTTTGTTTTGTTGAAATTATTCATATGTATTCATGTTTTGCTTAGACTTCAAAATTATTTCTCCTTCTATGGGCACATAGCAAAAACAAGGAAGTAGCCCTAACTGGTTTGGCTCAGTGGACTTCGGACTGAAGGGTCCCAGGTTCGATTCCGGTCGAGGGCATGTACCTTGGTTGCGGGCACATCCCCAGTATGGGGTGTGCAGGAGGCAGCTGATCAATGTTCCTCTCTCATCCGATGTTGCTAACTCACTATCCCTCTCCCTTCCTCTCTATAAAAAATCAATAAAGTATAGTTAAAAACACACACACACACACAAAAAAACAACAACAAGGAAGTAGCTAAGAGTCATTCTTATCTGATGTGGATTTTCCTAATGTCAAGTCACACGTGTTTAAGGGAAACTCAGGAAGAGTCATGTAGTGCGTAAGAGCACAGACTCTGCAGGCTGGTTTCCTTGCATCACATCCCCAGTCCTGCCATTAATTAGCTTCTTGATCTTGGGGAAATAACTTAGCTTCTTTGTGACTTAGTTTCCAAACCTTTAAAAAGGAAATAATAATGTCCTCATAATATGAAGGGTAAAAGAAGAATATGTACGTGTGTGTGTGTGTGTGTGTGTGTGTATTCCCTTTAAATATATATATATATATATATATATATATATATATATATATATATACTAGTAGCCCGTTTGCACGAAAATTCGTGCAATAGACCTTCATTCACCTGGCTGCCTGCACCAGTTTTCTGCTGGCACAGGAGACCCAGGCCTTGGCTGTGGCCACTGCCTTCTGCCTTCTTTCAGGGTCGGGGCTTGGCCCCGGGCGGTGGCCTTGGGCTCGGCCGCACCCAACATTCCTGCTAAGGATCGAAGGAGCCGACCCCCAGTGGTTTCTGCGATCCGTGCAGGCTCCCCGCTGGTGCCCAAGGCCGGGAAAGCCTCCGCCCGAGAAAGGGCTCCGCCACACCCCAACGTCCCTGCAACGGTTTCCTGGTGGGCGTGTTTGGTGGGCGTGGCTTGGTTGGTGGGCGTGGCTTGGGTGTAGCAAAGGTGCGGTCAATTTGCATATTTGTCTATTATAAGGTAAGATTCCCTTTAAACAATGCCTGGCTCATAATAGGGACTATGTAAGTGCTTACTATTAGTCTGGAAAATTGGATATATTTTTAATCTTAACCTATTGCAAAGAAGACAAAACACTAACATTGATAAAACAAGGTAATAGACGTTCATCAACATCTAAACAGGATATACCAGACTGCTGCCTCTATGTTAATTAATTCTGCATTAATTGGTTCAGTAGCGTTGGTGTGTGTTCTATGGCTCATTCATGCTGTTGGTTACATCAAGAATATCATGTTATTTAGAAGTAGCTATGAATGCATGACCGAAGCTTTTCCAAGTTGTAGTTCTTGGTCAAACACTTTCCTCACCTCTCCCACTTTTTCTCAAGGTAGGGCCTCCACTTTGTGTTTGAACCATGAGATAAAGTCTGAGAAAGCACACTTTGTGGAGTTCTGGGTAGGAGAGTGGAGGATTCAAAGTTCCCTTTCTCCTGGTGCAGCTTCTTGTTCCTTGTTTTCTCTTTACACAGTAAGACTTGGTCTCCGTGGGCCTTCCGCTCAGTTTAGGACCGAGGAGCAAGGCCAGGTGAGGGGTCATGGGCAAGGAATGGAAGCCAACTGCTCAGGGGTGGTTTTATTCTGAACTTTGAGGGAAAAGGATGGGAGGAGAAGTGGGGTGGTGCTTGAGACTGAGATGAGGACAACAGTTACCTGGCATTTGGCTGATAGAAGTGAAAAAGTCCTAACAGTGGTTGATCATTGGTAATGTTGATGTTGAGATTTTCCTGCTCAAACTGCCTAGTTTGAAAGTGAGCCAAGCACTTGGTCAGGTCCTGCGTGCATCCAAAATGGGTTCCTAAGAAAAGAATTCTGACTGCGTGCCTATCTGTCGTGAGAAGATGGGACAGCCTTGTACCTGGATGAGAAGTGTGGACTGGAGCCTGTATTTCCATAATAGAAGTAGCTCAATGATGAACCCTGATACATTTAAGGATCTGGGCTTAGCACTCTAGGCTCTAATGAAGAATTGTATCATGGACTGTCAATTTTTTCTCATGAAAAAATTTTTTAATTTTTTTATTTTTGTGGTGAAAAATATTTTTAAGAAAAATAATATATAAAGTAATATTTACAGTAATACTTAGCAGGAACACAACACATAGTTGTTGAGTTGTTGAATGTACTCAAAGTATTTGAAGTTTTAGTCTCTGAATTTTTGGCTTTTGAATTCTACCATAAGAGCCTTTGAGGCCTCCTGAGAAGGAGAGCATGTAAGGAAGGAAAGGTGTAGAGTTCTCTAGAAGGTTCTCTTTGAAGAAAAGATTTCTCTGCTAACCACAGTTTGAAAACTTCTCTGTCAGCAAATGACATCTTACCCTTGGGTCACCCAGGTCACTGGACAGCTATCATTTGAAGGCTACCCATGTTGCTTTAGCTTCCTTCCCAAAGAAACACCTCCATCAAATTGTGTTTCAAAGTTATGCTTTTAAATTATATTTAAGGTTCATATAAGAACTGGGTTCTTTTTCCTGTGAAACTGTAGAATATGGGTTCAAACCCATATTCCCCACATAAATTCCTACATGAATTATATCTCTGAGTTTAATCCTAAGAAAAACCTTATTTATATAGAGAATGAGTACATTTTCTCTTCTCTGACAATGCAAATTCTGTAATTATTTCCAACTTTTCCTCAGACATCCTGCAATTCTGACCTATATTTTATGCACAATCATAAAGCCCTATTAAATGATATTGACTTTTAAAAAGGGTTGGAATATTTGTTTCCTCTTAGTTCTTTACATATTTCCCCTATTTTTATTACTTTCTTTCCATTTTATTAATATATATCTTTGCAAGCTACCTCAAATGCTTTTTGGAATGAGGCAGGATATAAATTCAATAAATAAAATATGTCCACTTATAAACAAAAGCTTCTTGGGACAGAGCCTAAACATTACTTATAGAAAAAGATCTGGTTCCCCGCCTTCTGCAAGAATATTGTTTGCTCATGCCCTATATTGTACTGTACTCTTTGAAGGTTACAGAATTTTAGTTAGCATATCAGCATATGAGAAGGCTCAGGCATCTAGATGCTGTGTTTATAGCAGGTGAAGGCTTACTTTCAAAGTGTCACTTTACAGATTATAGTTATTATTCTCTTGGAATGGTATATTTTGTGTGCCCAAATTTTGGCAAAGGGTCTTACTGGTTTGGACAGAGATTACTAGAGCACTGAATTTTAGCATTTGAAGTGACAAGAGATTATCTAAGAGAGAAAGCAGATGGGAGGGAAGGACAAAGGGAGGGGGGAGGGGGAAGAGAGAGAGAGAGAGAGAGAGAGAGAGAGAGAGAGAGAGAGAGAGAGAAACTGCTAGTCATGCTCACCTAGTTTTAAGTTCTTTCAAGTTTTGCCTCTTCTCTTACAAATGTGGTAGCTCAAAGATAGATCAAACACCCTAAGACAACAGTCTTTTCCTCCAAATCTAGTTCTCATCAACTCTTTAGAAATTATTAGCCACTTACTTTACTTTGGTTTTCCTCTCTGAAAAATTACTTAAACTTATATATAGTTACCAGATGTATTCATTAAACACTTCTCTAAGAAACATGTATGTATTGGAATCTAATAAATATTGACTGGATAAATGAATGTGAACTCTTAGGAATCACTTATTCCACAAATGATCTGTTACCAAGATCTCCAGAAGCTATTTTTTTTGTATTAAAACAAAACAAAACAAAAAACAAGTCTGCTTCTTCCTACAGAGTTTTAAAACAGCTTTTGCATAATGATCTTGAACATATTTTAAACTTGTTTATGGTAGAAATAAAAAGGCATCATCACATTTTTCTTTTGGGTAGTTCATTTCCCCTCTCCCCCTCATGACTTCGTAGGTGTTCTTTGTCTATTGTGAATATAATAGACTTCGTCTGTCTTGAAAATAGTTTTTCCTTTTGTACTGTTTCTCTATTGAATTTATGTGAGGCCACTGCCAGAGTGGCCTGGGTTCAAAGACTTGGAGAAAGGGCTGACGTGCAAATTAATACATAAGACATGAAATATAAATTTGGAAATTATGGGGGAAACCAGTTGTGAGCTTGGTACAAGGGACCAAGTTCCACTGAGTCTCCGTTCCCATCTGCCTTTTATTTACTAGAATATATAATTGCCTTTTAGGAATGCAAACAGACATATCAAAGGTGATGTTTAGTAAACAGTAAAGAGATCACCAGGTTTGGGGGGTTGTCTTTGCCTATTGAGTCAGCAGCAGGTAATAACAATGCAGACATCCAGCCTTCTGAATATCAAAAGCCCCATTCAGCCTTCTGACCAGACTTCTCGCATTTATATTAATTACTGTTGATCTTGGCTTCCAGCAAGTTTATTTATGTATCTTTTGCCCTACAAAAATGGAAGATGCCTACATAGTCAAATGTATTTATTTTCTCCTTTTTACCATATTCCTAGGTTTTAGAGATACTCATAAATTTCTTCTAAAATTTGAAAATTATATTTTCCAATTAAAGCTTAAATCCACTAGAATTATCCTGTATTTATTTTCTTCCAGTCAGATAACCAATTGTGTCAGCATAATTAAACTATACAGCCCTATGAAATGAATTGCCATGTCTGTCTATAGTCATGTCTTTTCCCAGATTTCTTGTTCTGTTCCACAAATCTTCCTTCCTGTAATTAGGACAGTATAACCAACATTGAAAGCATTGTCATTAACAGAAATTTAAAAATAGTAGTGATTCCCTTCATTATTCTTTTTAAAAAATATATTTTTATTGGTTGCAGAGAAGAAGGGAGAGGGAGAGAGAGAGATAGAAACATCAATGATGAGAGAGAATCATTGATTGGCTGCCTACTGGGGATCAAGCCCGCAACTCGGGACTCAAACCGTGACCTCCTGGTTCATACGTTGAGGTTCAACCACTGAGCCATGACAGTTGGGCTCCCTTCATTATTCTTGTTTTTCACAATTTTCTTGGTTATTTCCAGATTTTTCTTTTTTAATATATGTAACTATAAATCATTTAGCTCCATATAAACATGTAGCTTTTTTTTCTACCCTTTGTCCCAATAAAATAAAGATTTTTACAGTTTTTTTTTTAAAAAAAGGACAGAATCTAGTCCTGGCCAATGTGGCTTAGTTTTTTGGAACTTCCTCCTGTACACCAAAAGGTGGTGGGTTTGATTCCCAGGTACATACCCAGGTTTTGGGTTTGATCCCCTGTCAGGGCACTATAGGAGGCAACTGATAGATATTTCTCTCTTGTCAATGTTTGTCTCTATTTCTCCCCACCTCCCTTTCTCTCTAAATAAGTAAATAAATAAATGAATGAATGAATGAATGGATGGAATCTATTCTAAAGAAATAAAATCACCAGGACTCAAATGTATATATACAAAGATAATTTATATTATTTGCATAATGGCAAGACCTAGCAATCTGAAGTCTATCAGTAGAGGAATTGTTGGATAAAATCCACATCATGCATTCACACTATGGAATTTATACAGGTAATAAAAACAATGAGTTAGATCTTTATCTATTGATCTGGAGGACCTTCTGGAATATTTTCAGTGAAATAAATTGTTGAGAATTATGCATAGTATCATACAAATTTTATAAGACAAGCAAAAACTTGTGTACTTGTTTACAATCTTATAGGCAAGGGAAAACATTCAGAAGATTTCCAGTGGGATGCTAACTGTGGTTTCCTGGCTGGAGTTTTGGGAATGGCTAAGGAGAAGTGGAAGGAGTTGAGTTAAAAAGAAAAAAAGGAAACAAGAATAAAAATATATTATTTTGAAAGGAAATGATTTTTAGAAGAATATAAATATTTTTGTAAGATACTATTGTGAAAACTTATAATGACAAAGTTTGGAAACAGTATAAATGGTTAACTTAGTGAAATTATTTTCAGCTGTTAAAAGTAGTCATTTCCATGTGTTGAGAATGTGCATTAAATTAAAAGAAATGAAAATTCAGATTGCAGAAGATGGTGCATCTGATGACCCTTGCTACTTTGTTCTAATATGATTATGTAATGATAGTTTTTTTCTTTATAACTTTAGAGGGGAAAAAGCAGGAGTTATTTCTTGAAGTATGTATTACTAATGCACTTACAGTCTGTATTACCTGAATTATACTCTTCCTGATAGAGCCATAATACCATGAGATTTAGTCATGTCTTTAATTACATAGTAGGCTGATTGAGGTTAGGGTTCACTTCTTAAAATACTATGTCTTGCCCTCAGAACTCAGAACAATTCTGATTCATAATACCAAGAGATCACCGTTGAACACAACCCATATGAGAGAATGGCTCAGCATTAAACAGGTCAGAGCGCGAGCCTTTCAGAAGAGCAGGCCGTGGTTAAGGTATTCTCCACCTGGCTGCCGTGCTGGGGCCTACCTGGTGCCACGACACAGGCTTGACCACAGTTCTTGCTGGGACATAAGCTGTAGTTTCTAGGAGAAGGACAGTAGGGTGAGATAGGGTAGGACTTGGGTGAATGGGGACTGATCAATCCGCCAAATCAGCAAATTAGTTCCTGATTTACAGAACAAAAGTTAGGATTTGATTGGATCGAATTTGGTTAACTGGCTTTATGCAAACTGGAGCCTCTACTCTAGGATAGTCTGCCTGGTGGGTGGACCATGGAAGCGAGAATGTCATGACTTAGCAACATTAAAAGTCAGGCAGGAGGTTACTTGTTGGTTCTGAGGAGTCTCTAAATGTGTACAGAAGCCCGGCCACTGTGTGGGTAGCTCCCCCCGTGCTAATGGAGGGAGTTACTGTGTTTCTGCTGCTGTCTGTGCTGGTCCACTGCAGGCTGGCACCTGGGGCCACTCAATTCAGTGCCTTCCAGCTGTGGTGAAGGAGGCTCTTATATTACATTTTAATTTAAGGGGTTCACACTTCATATTAGGGAAATAGCTGTTTCTTAGTCAATAGAGTGCTTCACTTTTAACAGAGAGCAGCCACTTTTCCACATGTGATTTGGAGCATGTAAAATATTAACCAAAAATAACATGATATATTTCACAGGTTGTTTTTTTTTTTTTTTTTTTTTGCAATTTGATAGACTAACAGTGGTAAAGTTTCACTGCTATTTTTTTTTATTTACAAAAATGTTTTATTTTTAAATATATTTTTTATTGTTGATAGTATTATAGATATCTCCCATTTTTCCACCTTTCACTCTTCTCCTCCTAGCCCCTATTCACCCCCACAGGTCTTCACTACCCTATGGCCTGTGTCCATGGGCTATGCATATAAGTATATAAGTTCTTTGGTTTATCTCTTCTCGTCCCCCAGCCCCACATTGAGGTACGTTGATCTGTTCCATGCCTCCATGCTTTGGGTTTTATTTTGTTGGCCAATTCATTTTGTTCATTAGATTCCACAAATAAGTGAGATCAAGTGATATTTTTCTTTCTCAGATTGGCTTATTTTACTTAGCGTAATATTTTCCAGGTCCATCCATGCTGTCCCAAAGGGTAAGAGATCCCTCTTTTTTATGGCTGCATAGTATTCCATAGTGTACATGTCCCGCTATTTCACAGTTCTTTAAAAAGCCCACTGAAATGGAAATAAAATTTTAAGGGGACATTTGTTAAGAGGGGTTATTCCCCATAGTGAAGGGACCCTGCTTTGCATTTCTCTGTGTAAAGTGATCTGTTTGTGCCTCTGTAGGAAGCAGTAGGCCACACCTCAAGTGACAAGCAATTCTGTGGAGAAACCCATTTACACCAGATTCCGGATGCCGTTCCCACCAGATACTATTCCAAGAATGTACTCGTATTTTAAATAAATGATATAATCAATTTCTAGATGAAGTATGCATTACAAAGTAGAAACTTTGTATTATCGGTATATTTATCAATCCATATTAGCTAAGGTGGAACCTGACAGAGATATATTGATCCTTTCTCAGAAATAGAAAAAGCACATTTTGAGGTCAATAGTTTTTCTTCTTCTTTGTGCTAGCCAGTGCTTAAAATCTAATGGCAGCACAGTGCAGGGGAGAGAAAAGTTCTCCTCCACCCTCCAGGGTCTCTGACTGGGTCTGAAAAGTAAGCTGACAAAGGCAGGTTAGCAGGACAAAAGCATACAGACTTATTTAATACAAGTTTTATGTGATATGGGAGCCTTTGTTTGGTAAATGGAGACTTGAAGAAACTGTTAAACCTGAGCATTTTTATGCTAATTTTGGTGAAGAGTGGACAGTTGTAGAGAAGTGTGATAGGTTGAGGAGTAACACTGAGCAAGACCTGTTCTCTCAGATTCTTCTGCGTGTCCCTTTGTCTTTGGAGACAAGGATGCTCCTTTCCTCCCACGCAGGGAGGACACAGGCTTGTCTCACCTGAGGGCTTTCTGACGTGTTTCTAGAGCAGAGGTGGGGGAGGGAGAATGGTCAGAGGGACCCTCCCTTTTGCCATTTCCTCAAACTCCTTCAGCTTCAAATATCCCATATGCCAAGGCGCCCTATTCTGGGGTAGTGTATCCTGAACCCCATCAATAGGTTGAGTAGTACATGAATCTAAGTTTCTACTTTCTTGATTCCCATTGTGCTAATTTTACTCAAACTATGGAAATAAGATAGTTTCATAGCTGTAATGCTGGTTTTGTAAAATTTAGTGCAGATTGTATATTAGACTGCAGTAACAGGTCTGCTTTCCCCCTTCCTCACAGTGGATGTCTTCTGGAAGCATCTCAGCTGCACTTGGCCTTGGTCTAAAGGGGGACTCAGATGCCTTAAATTAGGCACCAGCACACATTCTGCTACCATTCTGAGTGGGCCTTTTCTTGATGTTTCCTAAAATATACTCTCCCCTGGGTCTCTTCCTTCTCTTCTGGGAAGGATTTCCGAGGCAAGGCTAGCCTCATCCTGCTGGAAACACATGGCTCCCTTGAGGAGACTAAAATAATAATTCACCACCCTGGGCTCAGCAGGTTACATTTTCCTCTTACCGTTTGTCTCCCCTAGCCCGGCTTGCTAATTCAGAATGTTATGGCGTCTTCCAAAAGTCATCCTTTGTAAATATTTTATTAATAATAAAAGCTCACATTTATTGGATACATATTTGGTAACATATAGTACTTCATTTCATTCTTATAATGTTATTAATTAAGGAGCCTTAGCTTTCTCAGGTCTGCCACATCAATGACTCCTCATCTGTGTGTATCCCAGTTTTTAATAGTTTGTTGCTGTTGTTACCTATTATGTTCTCTTGTATGTATGTATCTACCTATTCATCTATATACATATACATTTTTTAATGCATTCTGTAGCTTTAGAGGAGTTTTAGGAGGGAGTAAAAATAAATGTTTTTAATCTATGTTTACTCAGAAGATGGAATATTGCTTTTTACAGTGGAATCAGAAATGAATTTAGGAATATTTTTGGCATTTTGAGAGATACATAAAAAAACTAAACAGTTGTTTAATTTGTCATATTGAATGTCATGCTGTAAAGTAATTCTGGCTATAAAGTGAAAGCAATTATTTTTAGATTTGATATTTTTTCTAATTAACACTGGAAATCATTTAAAGTGACTATCAGGAGCCCCTCGTTTTATGCATGAAAATGCAATAAGGCAGCTGGTTATCTTATATACTATAGGAAAGAGTATATTTTAGCACATTTCCAAATTCAGCTAAGCTAATGATCCTATCGGAAAATATAATTCATCACTCACTGGCTTTTGGAACATAATTAGATTTTCTTAACAACTTTTGCTGATAATTGGAATTTGCTTTTTATGACTCTAACAGAGTAAAGCACTGACCTATGTAATTTTAGTGTAATTATGTTTTTCTCTTTACGTCTGTATGTACCTCATCAATTCAGCAAAAGCAAAACTAGAAGTCCCCGCACAGCAGATTGCTGGGAGGAAGTAATTTGCTGATCTATTCACACTGTAAGACCCTGGTGTCTGGCAGAACTGGGATGGTAATTGTTCTAAGATGCATTCTGTTTACAAAGACTAGTGTTGCAGCTGTTTTTAATTAGCTGCTGCAAATGAAAAACTACCAGTGTATGCTTGTTATACTCACTTAAATTTATTACATTCCAATAAAAGAGAATTTAAAGAATATCAATGTAAAACAGGAAGCTGCTCATTATCAATCAAGTTCAGAAAGTTGGTGGTGAATACCTGAATGTCTTCTTTTGGTTTTTAAGAAATATGTTTTTATTGATTTTAGAGAGAGGAAGTGGGAGAGAGAAACATTGATGAGAGAGAAAAACAAGGATCAGCTGTGTCCAGCATGCCTCCTACTTGGGATCGAGCTCAAAACCTGACCTGGAATCAAATCAGTGACCTTTTAGGGTGACGCTCAACCAACTGAGCCACACTGGCCAGGGCTCTTCTTTTGATTTTTATGGGAAGGGGGAAGACCAGATTTCTTACAGTGCAGACGATTACATTCTGTATTGTATTGTAGTTTTCTAATTTTTTCTTATATGTAAATTTCAGTCCTGAGTAGATGATTCATTTGCAAGAAAAGGGTGCTTTGCAGTCCCCACTGGAAATGAAGGAGCGTTAGAAATGTTGTCATAATTTATCATGAAGTTTGGTGAATGTCATTCACAGAGCTTTATTTGTTCAATGGGTTAAAAATTGTGCTACTTTTCATATTTCTGTGTTTCTATAGGGTTTTAGGACAATTTGCTATTCATTTTAAAGTGGCAAAATTGATGCTGACAGTCAGGACTGTTGAAGAAAGCTGACATTACAGGGTACTGTAAAGTATTTAAATGGTCTGTGATAGTATCTAATGCAGTACTTTGCTAGGAGAAAAACAGATTTATTGATTTCATTGTACACTGAATTCCTGCTAATATATGGCCCTAAAAAGACAGTAATTGACTATAACTAAAATCTTCTTTGAAAGATCGTTGTTTTTCATTCTAGGTGAAGACCTAATGAGAATTTGCTTAAAAGAACAGCAAAGGAACTTAAGACTTCAAAACAGCAAAATGAGGATAATAGAAATTCTCTTGCAGTAGGACTCCTTTAGTCTGAAACCTTGGAACTAGGTAGATAAATTAGATAGCGAAATTCTCTTTCAGCTTTTAAACTTTTCTATTCCTACTAATTGCATTCATACAGAACCAACTTTGTGGTTTTCAGTATGATTTGAATTTCAGAAGTTTATTTGTAAATCAGTGGTTAGGAACATGTTATTATATATAAGTTCTGTAAAGATGGAAGTCTCTCTACCTTCTCATGTGCCTGAGCTAATCCGCCAGAAAATGTAGGAGCAGAATCACCTTCAGGAACCCCACTCCTTCCGCAGCCTGCACTATTTGACAGGGGAAGCAGGGACTCTGCCTTCCCTAGGACATGGGAAGTAATTTTACAAGTGAACAAGTTCAAGGTGCGCTGGCTGGGTAGCTCAGTTGGTTAGAGCATCGTCTCAATATGCCAAGGTTGCAGTTTCGATCTATGGTCAGGGCACATACAAGAAGCAACCAATGAATGCATAAATAAGTGGAACAACAAATAGATGTTTCTCTCTCTCTTTCTTTTTTTTTGGAATACATTTTTGTTGATTTCCAAGAGGAAGGGAGAGGGAGAAAGAGATAGAAACATCAGTGATGAGAGAGAATCATTAATCAGCTGCCTCCTGCACGCCCCCTACTGGGGATGCAGCCCACAACCCAGGCATGTGCCTGGCTGGGAATCGAACTATGACCTCCTAGTTCATAGGTCAATGCTCAACCACTGAGTCACACCCACCGGGCCCTCTCTCTTTCTAAAAACTCTCTCTTTCTAAAAAAAAAAAAAAAAGAAAGAAAGTCCAAGTTTACATTACTGCTTTTGTCACATTCTCTACCAATCACAGAAATGTTTTTATTATTAATCACAAATCATAAGTAATTCCCATTTTTTATTTATAATGCTTATAAGAACCACAGCCACTGCTATGATTTTGATACCTCATTAGTCACTTGGGCTAAGTTACAATGTGGTAACAAACAACCCCCAGGATTTTAGGGACTGGCCACAACAAAGATTTATCTCTCATGCTATCCATCCACTGCAGGTAACTAAGACCTGTCAATGACATTGTCATTCTGAGACATGAGCTGAAGGAGTGGGCCCTGCCAGAGGGAAAAAAATCCTACAATGGAAACATACAATGGATCTTAAAGTTTCTGTTTGGAAGGGGCACATGCCGTGCCACACACATTTTACACACCAAATTTGATGGCCACTGGGGATGTGCAATCCTCTAGAAAGGGGCACCCCAGGTCATGCAGCCAAGCCTGGCATCAGTGTGGCAGGGACGTATAATCCCTGGTGAGGGGCAAGGAATGTTTTGAATAATGATACAGTCTACATAGTTATAGAATCTTGACACTTGCTGTAAACAGATTCTCACCTGTTGTGTGATGAGGTCTGATGTTGGCTGACTTCTGTGACAGACATCCCTTTGTAATCACCGCACCATTTCGTTTTCTTTCTGGGATTATAGGAAGTTAGCCTTTCTCAACCCTTTTGCATCTATTTGGGGACAGGAGACTGTTTCTGGGCAGTGGATTATGGAGAGAAGTGATGTGTGCACTTCTAGACCCAGCTCCCAAACATCTGGCAAACTGTCCTCTTCTCTCCTCCCCTCCCCTCTCATCACTGTTGGGGTGAATACAGAAGAGCCTCTCTCTCCAAATCATTGCTCAGAGATGTATCCAGAACTGCCTATCCAGAAACATCTACTTTGAACTATGGGTTAGAACGAACGAACCTTTGTTGGATTAAAACACTGAGATTTTATGGTTCCTTATTTCTGCCAATATAACCTGACTGATATTACCTTGCTTTCTGATTTATTTAATAATGATGCATACTTACTAGTGATGTGCATCTTGTGGTGGCAGCCAAATACAACATACGCCTAAAAATTACTGAAAGACCATGCACATTTCTGCTGTAGAAATATCAACATGTGACCAAGGAACTGATTTTTAATTTTATTTAATTTTAATTAAATTAAAATTAAATGGCCACATGGGCTAATGGCTATGTTATTCGACCATGGAACCTTAGACAGCAGGAAGCTTGTTGTCTATGTGATGCATTATAAATCTTTCCACTTTCTCAGCAATCTACACATGCTGCTGTTGCCAGGGTTCCACTGGTTTTGAGTTCGTCTGCCTGTGCATAATGGCCCAAAGAAATGCATGCATTTTCAGTATAGAAAGAAAAATAGTTTCCTATTGAATTAGCCAATCCGGAGACAGAGAGCTAATGCTAAAGACTCAACTCCCCACTTGGGAGTAGGCTACAGATTATATTGGGGAGAATCAAAAGATACCGTGAGTTAGGGGGCTTGGGGTTGTGCTGGGAGCTGATTGGTTAGAGGTGAGGTAAGGGTAATAAATAATTTCTGCAGGTCTTGAGGATAACTCTGAGGTCTGCTCGGGCGTCCCTCTGTCTGGCCTCATGGGAAAGTAGCCATGGGATATTTCTACCTTAGGCTCAGGAGCTGAAACATAACTTAGGTTACGATGTTATCTTTAGCCTGTCAGAGGTCTGGACCCTGTGACCATTAGTCAGGTCCAGGCCACCCTCTTCTGCCTTGGGGGTTGCTGATTATCCAGGGGGAAAGGCTGGGTCTCTGAAGGGTGGAGAGAGAGGAGAAAGAGATATGATTTCTAGAGTTTGGATTTAAAGCTAAACTTAAAGTCATAAGGACCCTCGGTTTCACTGTCTAAATTAGACATTTTCTGGATGACTAAGAGCCTTTAGTCCTTTAAACATAGCGAAACATAGTCTTTTTGAGGAATGAACAGCAGAAAGAAATCACATCTTTATATAGTGTTTCATTGGTGATGGTTGTGATAGTAGAGTACTAGTCAGAGTTCTTTACTAGTATAAGTTGAGTTGAGGGTTCATGTTAATAGCTTCTAAATATAGGGTGCAGAAGTACAAATGGGAGAACGGATATTTTTGCCAAAGAGTGTTATCTTTAATGATATAAATTAAATGTAAAATGAACAAAACTTCACGCTCATTTCTGAATTTCGTCCTTGTGAAGTATGTGAGATGTATTAGAGTTGACAACTTTACAAATGCTGTGCCTTTCATTAAATTTCTATATTACATTTGTGGAGATGCTTGCAAGCCTAGGAATCATTTACAGATATTACAAAAGACTATGTTTCGCTATGTTTAAAGGACTATTTCAAGCAGGAATCGAGTCAAGAACATTGGATTAGGAGGAAAATATCTACATTATATTGTCTCACCAACTGGCTATATGAATTTGGACAGGTTATTTAAACCCTCCGAGTCTCAATTTCTTCTACAGTGAATTTATGAGCTTAGACTACTGACCAACCTCTAAAATTATATGGTTGAACATTCCTTTATTTCCGTCAGGGTTTTTCTCTTTAACCGTTTTCAATGCACATGTGGAATGGGAGATATTAGAACTGAGCCCACCTGTGTCAACATGACTTAACTCTTTGCTCCAGGAAATTCTTGCCCAGGAAGACCAGACAGTAACTTAATAAATAACTTCACTGTTTACTTTAGGAAATTCTTTCAAATCAATTTATTAAGACAAACAGTTTGCTCCTCTGGGCAAACAGCTCTGTTATTAGAACAATACGCTGCTCACCTGGGCAGACAGCTTGACAAGTACATGGAAGAGTGACATTATGCATTGAGGTCTTGAAAATGCATCTGCTGTAAATGCTATTTTCATTTCTTTTTCCTGACTAGCATGAGACTCTACATAGTTTGTATAGGGGTGAGGTTCATTATAACAAGATTAGTGATGGTCTATAACCATCAGGTTCATTATAACAAGGTGGGTGAGCAAAACCAAATTCTATATCGAACATAGTTTGCAACTTTATGTAAATGATCATTAAATGATGTACATTCTAGGAAATCCAGTTTTCTAAAACATACATAGTCTTAAGGTTATAGGTTAAAGCGTTTGCAGTTTGAAATCACATACCACAGAGGTTCCCTGACAGTACTTACACAACATTGCAGTTACTTAGTAGTTTGACAAGAGACAGAGCATGTGCACATTTAAACTTAAAGCAGAAATTTGTGCCTGTTGCTTAAGTGTTCTTTGTTCAATGTGCTCTTAAAACCATCAAATGAAAGTACTTCTCAACTCGTCATATTTTTTACCTTGCACCTTAAATAATCTGTATCAAAGTTATTTTTTCTTGAAGGTTCTCCCTAAGTACCTTCATCACCCATGAGATCTCTCTTTAATTTTAACTCAGGCTGAATGAAAGTATTTTCAGGTTTATGTTTTTATTTCCTCATGAAGACTGATAGGAAGAGCTTTGTCCTTAGGTTGACAGTTGTTGTTTTTTTTTAAATATATATATTTTATTGATTTTTACAGAGAGAAAGGGAGAGGGATAGAGAGCTAGAAACATCAATGATAGAGAAACATTGATCAGCTGCTTCCTGCACACCTCCTACTGGGGATGTGCCTGCAACCAAGGTACATGCCCTTGACCGGAATCGAACCTGGGACCCTTCAGTCCACAGGCCGATGCTCTATCCACTGAGCCAAACCGGTTAGAGCGTGGTTGACAGTTTTAATGTGCAAAGCAAACAACCTCACTTTCTGAGCCTCACCCCACTATTGACCAGCTTATTATACTTGCTTTCCCTTCCTCCTCTTCTCTTTCTACCCCTGCCCTGTTGACATTGGATATAATGGTGGATCAGAGGGGTGATGAGGCATAAAACCAAAGAGAAGTATGAGATGGGTTGAGGGTTAAATACCATCTGGCAGGCCAACCACGTATAACTAGACATCAGAATTTTACCAGCCACACTTACTCATCTCAGGAAAAGCCATCAGTCATTCAAAGCATATCATCTTTATTTTCTGAGATTTCACTTATATCTTTAATATCGTCATCCAAAATTCCACTTCTTATTTCTCCCTTAAAGGCACTGATTGAGTAAGGGGTCCGGGTAGGAAGAAAAACTCATATTAATGTTGGCTTGAAGAAAAAATAGGCTTACGGTTTCCAAATTATTACAATGAGTCCCAAAGATGGAAGCCAAAAATTCTTAAGGTTTTCTTACTGATGAAGGAATTTAAGCACTTTACCAAGGATGTTACATAGAGAGAGTTGAAACAGCTTCCTTGAGAGCCAATTAGTGTGTATAGCTTTAAAATTAATGACTATATTTCCCAAGAGATAGGATTAACCTTCATGGCAACTTGTTACAAACCCGTTAGGACACTTTTATGATGATAAGATACGGATCAGCCATAAGCAAGACAGAAAAGGGCCTTTACCCCAGTAGGAGTTAGGATTTATAGTCTGAGTATCTCCAAGTCCTAGGTATTGTGACTACCCCTCACCTATCTTAGAGCTGTAACTCTCTAATATAGATCTCTTAGTAACCAGCATGCATCATATTTCTCCCCACCCCAATCCTTTATAATGATAATTTGGGGAGAGGACCAAATATCCTTAAAGTTCTCACAGACTGTTGAATACATTTGGGGGTATGTGATTATATATTGATAAATGCTTCAAAAGTATGAGGGAAAATAACGAGGAGCCTGAAAGACTTCCATAGGAAGGGTTAGGATCAAGGATGAATGTTTCATTACTTGTTAATAAAAAAAAAAAGCAATTACATACTTTGGCAGGACCGTCTGAACACCCTGATTTATAGCTGGGTGCTCCTGCTGATTAGCTTGTTTCCCCACTCCTGTCCTCCCCATGCTGGTGGTTGAGAGCCCCTCTAAGCCTACTGACTTCATTATTTCACACTTTCCCCTTTATTCCCTGCCCTGCACCAAGATCTGCTTTTCTTAAAATGGTCCCCTTACTTTCATGGCTTCTGATGGTCTAAGTAAGAACTGTCGACCTCCTTCCTCCTCCCTCTAAGGCCTTGGCTATACCTGTCACCCTCAGCTGGAAGATCCTCCCAGTCCTTGGAGCCAGTTCGCTATCAGCTGTGGGCCTTCTTTAAGACCAACATCACAAAAGAATCTGTACGTTTGAGCCCTGGTTTCACCAATGACCGGACCTGTGATTCTAGGCAAGGTTCTTAACTTTAATTTTTCTTGGTTTTCTTTCCCTTTGACAACTCAGGCTGAGCTATTGACGTTTGCATTTACTGTTTATTTCCACCTTTACCGATAATCCATTTTTTCTGTTAATACTGTACGCTATGAACCCCATGAAAGGTCAACAACACACAGTAGGGCTGGGTTGCAGAGAGAAACAAATGCGAGGCAGAGAGGAAGTTATTATGAATTAGAACACAATTCATTAGGAGTTCTTGTAAATTTCTGGCAAGAAAGTTTTGAGGATAATAAAAACTTAAAAAGTTACATAAAATACTAAATCACTTAGGATTAGGATTTAATCACATTTCCAGAAAACTCAAATAGAGTTGGCCTTCACATAAAAGAAGTCCAGAGGTAAGTAGTTCAGGACTGGTGTGGCAGTTCCGTGATCCTTAGTGCTGGCGTACATGCCAACACTCTCCTCATGGTCACAAGATGCTCCCTAGTGCTTCAGTCTCACATCCAAGTTCCGAGGTGGAAGAGAATGGAATGTCAAGAGCACATGTCTCTCTACCTAATCAGCCCCTTTGAAAGAGCTTCCCTGGCTTCCATCTATTTAGCTTTTGCTTATAATTCCTTGAACACCCTTAGAAGCCAAGGAGTTTAGGAAAGGTAGTATTTAAACTGGTAACATGGCCATTGCAAATAACATCAAGAGGGAAGAGTGGATATTGTGTAGGCAACTCACAGTCCCTTCCACATAGCAAACTAGGGCAGAGCTCAGTAGATGATGGCTCCCCTCTAATTTAGCTAAACAAACTCATGTCTTTTCTATTTAAACTCCTTTAGTGTCTCCTAACTTCCCATAAGCTTACAGCTAAAGTTTCATACTATCTTACTAATACTTCTTATTGGGTTCCTCATTTCTAATTCCTTGCTGAGGTTCTGCTCTACACAGTATGGAGTAGTTGATACAGAGACTTGGGTTGGGATCCCAGCTGTGCCACATACCAGCTGGTGACTCGGGCAGGTTACTGAAACTTATAGGCCAAATAGGGAACAATATTGTTATTATAAAAAATATTTTCTAGGCTGAGACAACTTTAAAAAATTCAAGTGACACATCACATGCTTCATGCAAAGACAAGAAGACCCACTCAAAACATAATAGTTCATTCACTTTCTTAACCAATAAGAACATGCATTCAGAGCAAAGGAAACCATAAGTCCAAGAAACATTTTTCTTTTCTTACTTGATTAATAATAAAAGTCACTTGAGCTATTCTCTTTACATCCTATTCACAACTGAACTTTAAGAAAATCTAGGTCATATTGATAACTCTATGTCAATACTGCTTTTTTTGCTAATAATTGCAAGATCAGGAATATTCCTTCATTACTTTCTTCTCTAGGTTTAAGAAAAGCCCAGTGTATTTATTCTCTGGGAATAGAGTCTGAAATAATCTTTTTCCTGAATGAAAACCTCCTTTCTATGGTTCTTTCTTCTGAGGCTTTCCTTTTCTGAGCCCTGAGCTAGAATAATTTCCTCTGGGGGATCCCTCTTATCCAGCGGACCTGGAGTGAGGTCATTCTGCATGAGCTGATTTCAGTTCATTTTCTTAAGCTCAGTTGAATGAAGGGCTTCAAAAGTTGTCCTTTAAAGGGATAGACTTATTTTTATACAAAACTGGCATATAAATAGCCACCTGATTTTTTCATACAGTATAATGAGGCTTTGACATTCCAGTGATTTGGTACCTAAATGCATTGGCACTCAATAAATGTTTATTGGATAGAAGGATAGCAGAATAAAAGAAAGGGAAGGAAGGAAAGCAAAAAGATTTTTTTTTTAAAACTGGGGATTGGTTTGAAATTTAATTGGAAAAAGGAATGTGAAATTTAATATTTTTATACTTGGGGACCCAGAATATAACTTATGATGATTTAAGAAGTTAAATTTCTTTTAAAAATATATTTTTATTGATTTCAGAGAGGAAGGGAGAGAGAGAACGAGATAGAAACATCAATGATAAGAGAGAATCATTGACCAGCGGCCTCTTGCACGCCCCCTACTGGGGATCAAGCCCGCAACCCGGGCTTGTGCCCTGACTGGGAATCGACCTGGTTCATAGGTTGACACTCAACCACTGAGCCACACTGGCAGGGCAAGAAGTTAACTTCCTTTATCTGCATTTTAATGACAAAGACACTCATTGGACGAGGCCCAGAAAGAATATTTTACCTATATTTTATACATGTTTTATCTTAAAACAAAGAATCTATAAAAGAGTTTCTGGTTATAATAATCATAACATGTATGTATTTGCATTTTGCTTCTGGACAGATCTTTTTAGATTGCTTGCTGAGTACACATTTTTCCCTATGCTGATTCTTAAATTCTCTGTAATTGGTAGCTGTAATAATAAGAGACTAGCTTTCAATTCAGCAAAGGAGGCTGAAAGTGAACCATAAGAAATAAGATTGACCATTGTGAACGAAAGAAGCCACCTGCTAACCTGACAAGCTCAGGGGAGGCCTGTGTGGCAGTCTTGAAAACTCAGAGACCTAAAATAACCACAAAAGATGGTCTGAAAATTAAATATTTAACTACAAACAGGTTATAGTGGGCAGTCATTCCTAGGCTGATATTTTCCCTGACAAAGATCAACTTAGATCTTTCCTGAGCCCATTTGCCTTTTTTTGCCTCTAAGATAACATATCTGTGAGATGTCTGGGTAACTTGTAACTTCCTCTTTTGCTGGAGCCCCTGGGGCACAACCAAATGTGGTGGGTGCCAGGACAAATTTCTCAAATTCCTTCATTATCATGTTAATTGTTCCTGTACCCACCTAAGTATGTGTCCATCATTTTACTTTTTATCCAATCCCAGGGGTTTCCCACCGCTTTACTTTATCCCACCTCCTTAATCCGTCACCAATGAATTTCATGTAACCCACCTATGTCCCTCCTTTGATGGCAATCTATAAATACAGATGTAACCCGCCATTCCTTGGAGCATTATCTCAATTCATTGAGGTTCTGCTTCCCGGCATATGTCGACAGTTTGGCTCAAATAAACTCACTAAAATTCTTTACAGGTTTCAATGTTTTTTTTTTTCGTTAACACCATATACAACAATTAGGGGACAGTGTTTGTCCCAAGATTTCTTATGAACATGTATTAGCCTGCCAACAAAAAGAAAAATGAGAAACCAGAGAGGACTAGGGGAGGAAGTGCAGGTGGCCGCCAGCCTGTGCAGGTGGAATCCTTTTGGTTGAGCCAAGTTCATGAAGGGAGAAGACCAGATCTTGGTTTGAGACTCAAACCAGGTTAGTATGTACAAGTGAATAAGAACAAGTGTTCAGGATCTCAGGGGCCCAGCAGACAGTGGTCTGTCTGGAAACAAAGATCTGTCCAGAAGCCAAATGCAAAGATGTGGAGGTCCTGAACTTGCCTAAATTGTTGGGGTAGGGGGAGGGAAGGTGGTATAATGGGTAATTTGTTCTCCTTTTCTGCTTTTCGGTGTTACCTGTATTTTCTTTAATAATTAAATACGTTACTAACATAAAGGGGGAAAAAACCCTAGTTTCATGTATTACTGACTAAATTTCAAAATCAATATGGATTTGCTCTCTTTTTTTCAAAGTATGGTTTTCCATTTAACACACTTAATACATTTTGTTAGTTTATGTTAGTAATGGCATCCAATTTGATGCAGATATTTCAGAGTTTGAATAACTTAATGAATAAGGTTTAGATGATGCAAATTATCTCTCTCTCTTTTTTTTTTTCCCCATAGGGAACTGCTCCTCACTTCAATACCTTATCATTAAAGCATTATGGCATAGCCTAAATACAGGCACACTTATGTCAATATGATTTATGGCATTCTTGGCCCTCCCTCGACATCAGTGGGAAAGGAAGGGCAGTTCATTAAATGGTGCTAGAGAAATTGATGATTCATATAAAAATAATGAAAATAGATCTGTACTTATTTCATACACAAAAATCATTTGAAGGTGAACTAAGGGATATAAATATAAAAGGCACAACTTTTAACCATTTGGAAGAATAGCTTGATGACCTTGGAGGAGGGAAGGATCTTGAGTGAGACGCAAAAAGTGCTAGCCAGAAGCAAGGAACTGGTCACTGAGCTCGCTCGAAATTGAGGACATTAAGTCATCCGAAGGCATCACTAAAAGAGTGGGGGGAAGCCAGAAACTGGGCGCAAATATTTGCCATACTTATAACTGACAAATAATAAATAAACGGGGACTCGTTCTTTAGAAAGACACTGTAAAATGAGTGAAAGAATAAGCCGTAAATCCTGGGGGAAGGTACTTGCCACGCGTATAACAGACAAATTAATAATGGGGAAAAAAGCAGTCTTTTTTGAGAAGAAGAAAAAGAGAGAGAAAGCCTTGAATAGAAACTATCTGGAAGTGGAAATGTGAATGACCAATAAAAATATGAAATGTTTAACTTTATTAGTAATCAGGGAAATGTAAATTAACCTTTTGCACTCGGATATCGAGTGTGACTCGACATGGTTAGCATCGGTAGCAGCTCGTATGTTGAGCCACACTCGACACGTAGTTTCACCGCGGGGGGAAGGGGGATTTTTGTCTATTTTTCCAGTATCTTTGCTTGTTTTCATTAGCATGAAAGGACAAGTAAAATGTAAATGCCGTCTCAACTGATGCCAAAAAAGAAAAAATGAAAAACCGATAACGCATGTGAAATTTATTAGGAAACTAGTACATGATCTTGTTGGAGAATTCAGAGATGGTACACTAACTTCCAGGGACAGATTATTATTATCCACTAACTTAGAGCAACGTTTAGATGGAAAGCTCCATATAATCACACCTCGCCCTAACAAAAAACACAAAGATTGTGTTGTTTGTTCTAACAGAAAAATCAAAGGAGGAAGAAGAGAGACGATTTATATTTGCGAAACATGTGAATGTAAACCAGGTCTTCATGTGGGTGAATGTTTCAAAAAATACCACACCATGAAAAATTATAGAGATTAAAATTACTCTTTGAATGTATCAGTAATTTGAAATATAAAAAAATCCAAATAAATAAGTTTGTATGAAAAGAAACTCCAGTTTTTTATTCTACTGCCGCACTTTGTAAAATCTGGGGTATTTAAAAAATTAAATCCTGAGTAGAATAAAGGAATCGAGAAAAAAGCAAGCGAGTGCAAAGGGTTAAAACCACCCAGGTCACACTACTTCACATTCCCCAAGGTGGCAAGAACTTTAAAAGTAAAGATATGGAGCAACAGGAACCCCTAGACACTGCTGGTGGGGAGCTCTGCAGCTGTGTGTAAATTACAGCCCTGCCATCCGCCTCCTGGCCTCCACCCTAGAGCAGTGGTTATCAACCCTTCCTGACATTGAATCTCAAAAGGAGCATGTCAGAAATACTTAGGCGGGCCCTTACCCCAGACCAATGGTTACCACACTGTGTGCCTAGGTGCCGGAGAGCACCACCACACACCCACAGAGAACCGTGGGACATGTTACATGTTCGAGGGGAACACAGGGATTCTTGGCATTTGTTGACATTGTGTGAACCACTAGCTCAATATAGTTCAGTGCATAGTTCCATGTTAGACTTGCTACATTTTTTCTATTATGAAATATTTTGCATAGCTAGATTTTCAGTGGTGGTTCTAATAAAAAGCAGAGACCACGTGAAAATCATTGTGGACGCATTAGCTATTGTTATTAATACTAGAGGTCAGTAATTAAAATTCTCATTTGAATACTTTTAATTATTGTCATATAATTTCAAACTAACATTAACTTACTCTGTTACGTATTTTATTTGTCAGACATTTTTATAAGTTTTAAGAGTTGTAGCAGTTATCTCTGGCATCATCCAAACCATGTTTCCAAAAATTCCAAGGAGATTTATTAGCAGACGTATTTCATAGTATAAAGATTATATTGTAGAGAAATCATTTTGCAGTGCACTGAGCCTGTCCTCGGTATCAGATACCTAATATTTTTAAGTGAAAGTGATATATAATTAATTTCTTAGAGACCCTGAAATTAAAAAGTATGCCTATAAGGAATGATCAGCTCAAACTTCCTTAACAGTCTTTCTTGCATGGTGCTCTCCCAAAGAAATGCCAAATATGTAGGTTATTCTATGTCCAATTTTTTGTTATATGGAAAGTGGGGAAAATATCTCTCAGTATCATGTTATTGAATTAATCAGACCACTGTGGATCTTTTTATTTATTTATCCATTTATTAGTTTTCATCAGATATTTTGAGCATCTATCATAAAAATCAAAGGATGTTCTTAGGTCCTACAGTTGAAATAATAAATCATGTGTAGGTAGAAATATGGTATGTTATTCATGAGAATGATGCCTTGTAGCCACACAATATGGTGATTAAATCAGTTAAGGATTTATAATAGATTGTTAAAAAAAAAAACAACTATAGTCAGACTCATCAAGTTAAAATTCACATTTTTTATTTTTATGATAATTGAGAAATGGTTTAAAAATACAAAATGAGAATAAAAACTGGTAATCAAATATTCTGTATTTCCCAGATGGATTGAATTTATAATTGGGGAGGAGTTAGGTCAAAAGCCGGAAAAGATGGGGGAGGTTAAGAAATAAGTTGAAAATTCTCACTAGAAAAGATAAAACTGAATTTTTTGCTAAGATAAACCTTAGAGCCTATATCTTGAGAAAATTCTGTGTGTGTGTGTGTGTGTGTGTGTGTGTGTGTGTGTGTGTTTTCATTTTAATGGCTTAAGAAAATACATCAGAGCTCCCTCCTGTTAGGAAACACATTTGGTGTTTCTGAAATGTGTAAGGAGCTGTTCTCTGTAAAGAGATGAACAGCCTCCTGGGAAACCTTTCCCCCAGTGGCCGCAACAGCCTGCCAGTGTCAGGTCTGAGACTTCCAAAGGTCAGGAGAGAAGGGTGGGGACTGATAGTTAATAAGCATTTACTGTGTCTCGGGCATTTTGCTGTGGATTTTATACCTCATATCTGATATTCTTACCTTTTAGAACCAGTCTGTTCTTACCTTTAAGGTAGATGTTACTATTCTCATTTTACACTTGATGTAACTGAGACAGAGACATTCAAAAAGCTTGCCAAAGATTTCAGAGGAGGCAGATTTAAACCCAAATGCATGCGATTCCAAAGCACATCTTATTCCTACTTTTATAAAAGCCAGTAATTATTGGGCACTTGCTATATTTGTAGCAAGACTGTTCTAACTGATACAATAGATTTTCTCTTTCAAGCCTCACAACAGTGCAACGAAATAAAAATTTAACAAATATATATATGTTTTTATTCATTTCAGAGAGTGGCAGGGTGAGGGAGAGAGAGCCACACTGGCTGGGCAAAATAGAAATTACCCCCATTTTGCAGATAGAAAACTGGGGCACAGAATGTTAAGTAACTTGCTCAATGTCATACAATTAGTAAGTGGCAGAGTTCGTCCAACTCCGTAGCGTACACTTTTTTCTCCTTTTGCCTGTTGTGAGTACAAGTGCCCTTTTCAAGGATTAGGCTTGATTCTAATTGTCAGGGAAACCTTTGCCTTCTAATGCTTAAGCATATGAATCATGGAAATGGATTTCTACCAATTGGGTACTTTTGGGTTGTCTCACTTCCAACGGTCCCCTTTTTTCTAATTGGATCATACCCTCCAGGACATGTTGCTGCTGGAATATAGTGGTTTGGGAAATGCTTCTTAGCCAGTTCTAACAAGTTTAGCTAGTTTATTCATATTTCTTGTGCTTTATGAGATCCTTTAGACTCACTGTTGTCCATGGAATAAGAATAATTTCTTAATAGAACTTTCATTTTAAACTCTCAAACTCCATTCTTTATTAAAATTTTATTTTTATTGATTTCAGAGTGGAAGGGAGAGAGAGAGAGAACATCAATGATGAGAGAGAATCATTGATCGGCTGCCTCCTGCATGCCCCACATTGGGGATCAAGCCTGCAACCATGACTTGTGCCCTGACCAGGAATTGAACCGAGACCTCCTGGTTCATAGGTTGACATTCAACCACTGAACCACACTGGCTGGGCTCACACTCCATTCTTTTACATAGACTATTCTTAAGACTTAATTTAAAACATTGTTCAAATCATTCGATGGGATTATAACTCATATTCTTTCTACTTTAAAAGTATTTGAAGTAGAAAAAAATGATATAATGGGTGTAAAAACAATAAGAACTCAAAACTATACAGAAAACAGGAGATAATTATACCAGAGACTTAAGGTATTGCAATTAATTGCTACAGAGCATTTAATGCTAAATTTCCTGGTAGCTGAGGCAACAAAGAAATATAATTGGTCAAAAAATGTTTATTATGTGTTCAGAGAAGGAAAAATCATGCATTGGGGAGGATGGGTTTCAGTGACAGGCCAGTTGCCAACCTTTTACTTCTACAAGTTAAATCATGTCCACATATTCCTTGGAGCACTGAGATCTTAAAGTGCTGTGGTAGAGACTTTACAGAACTGCCACTGATAGTCTATATGGAGGCGCCATGGCTATCTGTAATTCTTGCTTAGCAACACTTAAATGTAGGCTTGCTCCTCTGGGGAAAGGTTAGGTTCTGGCTCCCTCCCTCTTTTGTCCAGGTGTCTGCTCAGAGCAGGTGTCTGTCTGCTCAGAGACATCTTCTCTGACGGTCCTCACTAATGAGGCTCCCTCTCTGTGCACCTGCTCTACTCTCTCTCCCCTGGACTATCCAACACCGTAGACACTAGCCATATGGGACAATTAAAATTAATTACATAAAATTAAAAAGTCAATTCTTTGGTCACACTAGTCACATATCAGGAGCTCAGGAGCCACTTGTGGATAGTGGTTGTTATATTGGATGACAGAGTTACATCATCCCGGAGCGTTTTGTTGGGCAGTGCTGTTTTATACTCTTACCCTGGCTTTCATTTTCTTTTTTTTTTAGAACTTCCCCAACATTATGCCACACACTGGTTGGTTTATTTATGTTCCACTAGCATGTATGCCCCCAATAGAAGAGGTTTTCCCCTCCCTAGAACATTGCTGAATGCTCAGTGTCTATAAAGCAGTATCTGTTACAGTTCTCTGTAAATATTGTTGAATGAATGAACAAATGAATGAATGAGTGAATTTTAGTATTTCAAATAAAAAATATTTTGTCTAATGTCCGTGGGTGACCTAGTACACTGTTCTGCCACAAATTTCAATGAAAGAATGAAAATTCTGTAACCAAGGACACAGACTTTAAAGATAATGATATTACTAAATATGCTAGCCAAACTTTTATTTCTTTTATCTTTCATATTATGAAGGATAGTAAGTATGAAAGTTTTGCTTAATAGCTAACATATTGTACTGAACATAAAATGTTAAAAATATCAATTTTCTTTGGATTCTGAAGTCATAGGAGTGGAAGGAGAAAAACCAAGATACTTATTATATAGCTAATTGGACTTACTCTGCTACATAATTTACAGCAACTGTGACACATGGCAGTGGAATATATTAAAGCAGTATTGTGCACTTATAGCTACACACATGAGGAGAAATCATAATGCATTCTAAAATTATATAGAAATGTCAGTTTACCTCAGTTAATTTGAAATAAAACTTATCCATGAAATGATTGCAGCGTCTAAAAGGAATTTGCTACCTGGACAAAATATAGCTAGAAGCATGACTACCTTAGGGTTGCCTATAAATAGACATCGAAGCTAGTTTTGTTATTTCTGCCAAGGATGCAGCTTCAATAGCCTTAAAAAAGGTTGTTTCTCTTCTCTTGGGCTCAGCATTGTTGGGATATACTTGGACTGGTGACGGAGGAGGGAGGTACCTGACAGAGCCAGGCGTGTCTGATAGTCAACCTTCAGTGTCTGATAGTCAACCTTCACAATTAGCCAAATGATAGGTGGCAGTTGGCCGTCATGCCCAATTTCAGTTACTGACAACTAGGAATTAGGTAAAGTAGGGGCGTTTTCTCCTTTACCCTCTCTTTCCAACATGCAGATATTTTCTGAGTAGTGTTATCAGTAAATTTGGAAATGCAGATTGTTGGGCATTTATCTGTAGGCTGTGCAGGATTGGTGTTATTTTTCTATTTTAAGTAAAAATGTCCTTGCATAACCTTTCATCCTTTCATTGGTTTTAAAATCAGGTCCAATGAAGGACCAAATTCTTCATTTAAAAATGACTCATTTTGGAAACCCATATGTTCAGTTAAGGTTTCTAAACTGCAATAAATATGAGTTAAAGATTCATCAAAATTGTTATATTTGCAATTTTAGTTTTTGATACTCTTTTGGGAAAATCTATTCTGCGGATATATATGAAATTTAAAGCTTTCCACTGGTGCAGGATCCAGATATGTTCACTTGCTGTTAAGACCTTAGGGGTTGTTTTTAGCCACCAGGAGACCATTGCCTGGGTGCTGAGAATAATGTGAGAGCCATAGACCATCTGAGTCTATTGATTTGACTCAGGCAGAATAAAGAAAAATGGACCCGTTGAAGTTCTTTGTTACATAGAAGCAGGGAAGTAGTTGTGAAAAGGAAACTCGCTGAGGGTTTGACACACAGTTCATGCTCATTTTATTTTATTTTAAAAATATTTTTATTGATTTCAGAGAGGAAGGGAGAGGGATAGAGCGATAAAAACATCAATGATGATAGAGAATCATTGATTGGCTGTCTCCTGCATCCACTCCCCCTTCCTCCCCACCCCCACCCCCAAGCCGGAAATCAAACCGTGACCTCCTGGTTCATAGATTGATACTCAACCTCTGAGCCAACCAGCCAGGCCATGCTAATTTTAAATTGTCCTGATACTTGACTATAGAATCAGGGTTCCTTTGCTGGGGAGAGTCTGCTGAAGACTTTCCCAGGTCACGTAGGGAGGTTGCTTCCAGAACTCTCTCCTGCCCCCAAGATTTTTTGATGTAGTGAATCCAGACTTGACCTCACAGAATCTGACCATTACTGATGGAAAAGTAACGTAAACATCATTTCCAAAAATAATTTTTCATCTATTCATGAGTCAGTATGCTTTTTACCAAATGTGGAAATTTGGCTTCTCAAATAATTTCTTTCTGTCCAGAGACTGAAAGCCTAACACCAGCAGTAGCTCGCTCTGTACAGGTGAACATCGATCCTGGAATATTTCTTCCTTAGTTGATGCTTAGTAACCATCCTTTAACTTTGATCCATGTCGATATTTTTTAAAAATATATATATTTTATTGATTTCAAAGAGGAAGGGAGAGGAAGAGAGAGATAGAAACATCAATGATGAGAGAGGATCATTGATTGGCTGCCTTCTGCATGCCCTACACTGGGGATCAAGCCTGCAACACAGGCATGTGCCCTTGACTGGGAATTGAACCTAGGACCTTTCAGTCCACAGGCCGATGCTCTATCCACTCAGCCAAGCCAGCTAGGGCCATGTTGAGATTTTAAGGGAGATAGTTTATTGAGACATGGGTTTTCAGATTAGTATTTTTTTTAAATTTATGTTTCTATGAGTTTAATTTAGAGAAGAGTAACAGATTGTCTTTGGAATCACTAAATCAAGCCGTCTCCTCCTGACTTTTATGACTAACATATACCTTTCTGCCTTCAGGTTTGTAACAAATATGAAACTGAGTTTCAAAGGTTCATTCCTGCCTTATTTCCTCATGGACTACACATAGCCCAGAAGCATCATCTTATGACATTTTAAATTTCAAAATGTAATAGCACAAGTTACATAATAAAGCTATAGTACTTCTAACTGAATATAGTATCCCTTTGGAGTTTGTGCACATACATTTTTTATAACCCTGTGTGCCAGTACTTTAGCAGATCTATCAATTTCTTTAGGGCAGAGATTTCACTTACTTATTTCCAAATAACTCTAGACCCAGAAAAAAGTTATAAAAATACTACCCTGAATTTCATTGTACCCTTTACATTGCTTCTCCAAATGTTAACATCTTACATAACCATAATCTAATTATGGAAACAACATGGACATTGATATAATAATATTAACCAATAGGAGTAATTTATTTCAGTTTTGCCAATTGTCTTACTAATGTCTTTTTGTAGGTCCAGGACCCCACAGTGCATTTAATTGTCATGTTTCCTTATTCTCATCTAGTCTGGCGGAGTCTTTCTCTATTTTTCCTAACTTCAATACTTGGAAGAGTCCTGGCCAGTAATTTTGTAGAATGTCTCCCAGTTTGGGTTTATTTTATTTCTTTATGCTAAGAATTGGCTTATGCGTGTTTGGCAAGATTATCACAGAAGCAATGCTGTGCTCTCTCAGTGTATTATATCACAGGGTACATGATGTCAATATGTCTCATTGCTTGTAGTCTAACTATTGGGAGAAGATGCGTTAAGACTGTGCAGATGTCCTGTTTCTCATCACACTTTTTGCCTGTTAATTTTATATTCCACTGATAATTCTTACCTGCAACAGTTATTACTTGGTGTTTGCCAGACGCTGATATATTTTATTTCCATCATTCCTTCAAATTTATTAATTAGAATTCTATAAGAGCTATTTCTTCCCTCATTTATTCAGTTATTATATCAATGTGGACTCGTGGATATTTACTCGTGTATTATAATTCATTACTATATTTATTTTGTTGCCCACATTATCCCATCTTTGGCCATGGGGAGCCCCTTCAGGTAGGCTCTTGTGTCTCTTGATATAGCCCCATCATTTAAAAAAGGTATTTTGTTACTTAAATCTTTTGGTACCGCAAGATGCACCAAGTTCATTTTGCTCCAGCCCAAGAATTGGTCATTTCTCCAAATACCTCTAGTTCTTTTCATTGGAGATTGATAGTTAGGAACAAAATTTTGGTGCAGGTATGCTCATTGCTACTGGTATGTCATTACTTCTATGCCCTCGCAGTTGGACAAAGCTAGGAAGTATGTATATGTATATAAACCCCTCTCTTCCTCTGTATATCTATCTACTTATCTATCTCTCAATATTTATCTACCTATTAAAGGCTGTAAGTTCATCCTGGTTGGGACGCATGCAGGAGGCAACCAATTGATGTGTTTCTCACACTTAGATATGTCTCTCTGTCTTTCTATTTCTATTTGACTCTCTCTAAAAGATCATTGGAAAAATATCCTTGCGTGAGGATTAACAACAACAAAAAGTTTCAGAATTGTGATTTCATAATTCTTGTGAGGAAAAAAATATATGAACTAAACAGTAGCGTTAGGGTACAGTTCGTTTTGTCTTTAGCTTTGTAATATATAATAAAAATACTGATTTCCAAAATTATTCAGATTAGGTCTTTTCCTCTCCACCCCTTTTAGTGTAATTATGTTGTTCATTTGCAATACAGCTGGGTTCATTGGTTGTTTGTGCTCCATTTGGGTTCCCCTGACACATGGAGGTTGATTTTAATTACCATTTATTGGGGAGGTATGTGAAACATTACTTTAGTTCTAAGAGTCAGAATTATATGAAAAGGCATACTCAGAAAAGCACCACCCCACCCCTTGTATCACATTTCATTCCCTCATTCTTTCTACCCCCTTCTCACTTACCTCCTGCATATAACCAATTTCATTAGTTTCTGATTTATTATTCTGTTTTTCTTTTTGCACAAATAAGTAGCTACCTATATGTCTTCTTATACATTGACTATATTTCAAGGTCTTTTTGTGGTACAGGCGATTTGAATGCTGTTTGATGATTTTGTCTTAAGGGTACTGCTCAAAATTGGTGTATCCTTACTGATAATATATTAGAAAGCTAATGAAACTATTGCTTTCTTCCTTGAAAAATATTTTGGGGATTTTTTACTAGAATGAAAATGAGAACATGAATTTGGATGGGCTCATTAGCACTGAACTATCTGTTTCTTAGGATTTGTAAACAAATAAAAAAAAAGGTAACTTAAAGCAAACAGCAATGTTTAAGCAGCAATGTTTTTCAGGTTTCCCTTAACCCATTATGTGTGTGTGTGTGTGTGTGTGTGTGTGTGTATGTATGTATATATGTGTGTGTATATATATATATGTGTATACACACACACACACACACACACACACACATATATATATGTATATATATATATATATACACATATATATTTTTAGCAAGGCATTTAAAATTTAGTTTTCCTTATTAATTGAATTTGAATTACTTTAAGTATCAATGAAAGCTGCTAGACTGTTTATAAAAAATGTAGTTTTGCTTCTGGACGTCTTGCAGATCAGCTCTTCATACAAGCAAAGCATTTCCCCAAGCCTGTTTACTAGCATTCTTATGGGGCATTTCATTGTGTCTTCTTTTTCTTTGCAAATGCTCTGCAGGCCTTTGGGCAGTCCTACTCCATCCACCGGAAAGTTGCTGAGGATGGAGAGACTCGGGAGGAAACGCTGCTGCAGGAGTCAGCCTCGAAGGAAGCTTACTACCTGGGGAAGATCTTGGAGATGCAGAACGAACTGAAGCAGAGCCGGGCTGTGGTCACTAACATACAGGCAGAGAACGAGAGGCTGACCGCCGTGGTGCAGGACCTGAAGGAGGTAAACAAGCACCCTGCGAGCAATCTGGGGGCGAGAGAAATAAGATCAAGTTCTGTCAGAGGAGCTATATTAAGCAAGAAGCACCTAATACTGATGATAGCACTTTTCCTGCAATTTTAGTGAAATGGCAGCTTGTTCTGAGATGAGCTTCTCTCTTATTGTTTGTTAAGAATTAAAACCTTTTTTTTATTGAGTATTTGGGAATTGGGCTTGCTGCTTCTGCAAAGGTGTTTAAAAAAATATAGTACTTGGCTGGCGTGGCTCAGTGGTTGAGTGTTGACCCATGAACCAGGAGGTCACTGTTCGATTCCCAGTCAGGACACTTGCCCAGGTTGCAGGTTCAATCCCCAGTGGGGTGTGTGAGGAGGCAGCCGATCAATGATTCTCTCTCATCATTGATATTTCTATCTCTCTTTCTCCTTTCCTCTCTGAAGCCAATAAAAATATATTTAAATAGTGACCTTAACACTTCTCTCCCCTTTCTCTGTTGTAATACGCCGTGGAGAAGAATGGTTGGCTGTGATGCTCTGTGTCGGCACTGATTCAAAACGACAGCGAGGTTACCTCAAGACTCTTTGCACTGGGCAAAGAGATGTCGGGGGAGTTTTCTTAGAGTCTGGCGATGCAGAACCATAGACTATTTCTCTGGTTGTAGACAAGGCAGCAAATTAGAGCTGGTATGAATGAGGTCTGGGAGCCTTCCTTCCTGGACTCCCTGTTTCGCTCCAGCTTTCCCACAGCTGCATCATGTGCCAGACCATTTGGGACAGGCAGGGTCAGTCTGCCAGTGATGTTGGGTTCACAGAGAGCCAAAGGCAGCTTCATCCACCAAACCCTGTTAAAAGCATTTTTGGAAACTTCATATTACATCATTTACTCCAGTTTTTGATATGAAAGCTGCAGAAGAGGTGCTGATGTCCTCGAATTACTACACCAGTGCAGCAGAGGTTGACCAACAGGTGTTAAATCCACTACCAAGTGGGCTTATTAATTGAGCATTTTAGTAATAGAAAAAGGTAGGATGAAACAATGTTAATGTTGTGAAATACAATAGAAGTAACCCACTGATGTGTTTCTTAAAATCAGTGACATGTTACAAATAGCGTTTCGTTATTTTGAGATATGTTATCCAGAATTTATTGGAATTTAATCAGTAATTTTCATTTACACATGTCCCTATGATAATGACCTGAGTGAATATCTACAGTAAGGTTTCTGCTTTGCCCAGTTCATTATCTTTGGACATACCCAAATATAGCCGTATGCTTTGTGGAGGCAGAGAAAGGAGCCAACCAAGGAGAAGTTAGTGTTCTTAGCACTTAAGTAATGAGAACATGAGACAGTTTTCAGGAAGTGATGCTTTGCTTCACTTCCCTTAGCTGCAAACGATGGTTAAAAACCAAACTGCTCTCCAGTTCTTTATCTGATGCATCTCTCTGTGCTGGGCTTGGGCATCACTTGCTTACCCTTTGTAGTGCCAGCCCTTCCTCCTCCTCCTAAGGAATTAGCAGTCCCCCTTCCTATTCCAAGCTTCCCTATGAGACAGGGGTCCACTGCAGAAGGTCATGTAGTGACGTAGACCACCATCCTTGATTAAACAAGATACTGAACATCCACAGGGGGCAACCTCAGCAGCATGAGCAGCGGATTCACATGGCAAGTTAGCAGAGAGGGTGTGACATGAACAACGTGAGGGCCAAGTGCACACGCATGCAAGGCGGTTTGTGGAGAACTGTGACCAATGAGCCAAGCAGTCATGACTGCCAGTTGGATGGATCCTCAAAGCTGCACATCCCTACAGTCACAGAGCTGCAGCTGAGGATGGGGCAGAGAATCCAGAGATGTTGAGCCAAGACAGCAGTGATTGACAGAGCATCCTCACACTGTGCTTGAGTGCAGTTTCCAATGAGTAGATCTATAATAAGCAGGAGTTGGTAATTATGAATGAGGATGTAAGTGAGGAATAAAGTGAGGCATCAAAGGCAAAAAGAATTTGAGGAGTCCTTTATTCAGATCAGTTCTCAAATTTTATTGACCATCCGCATCACCTAGCAAACTCATCAGAGCATGAGTCCTGGGCCCCACTCCCAGAGGGTCTGGGTCGGTAGGTCTCAGCAGGATTTAAGAATTTTTAATAAGTTCACGCACATGGATCTGTGGCTGTTGCTCTGGAGACCAGAGAACCACTCATTTAGATGTTTTGGCTAAGCAAAAGCTGGGAAAGGGAGTGTCATAAGCTCACAATTTAGGGAATTGCTGGAAGTACCATAATCTCCTGAATGAATCACTTGGTTATAGTCCTTTGATATCTGTGCATTTTCAGTAGTTATTTGCGATAAGAGAATAACTTGTTACATCCAAAATTTTTAATCTCAAATAACTCAAGGCTATTTAGCTGATGAATGTATTCATTCAGGTTTGTGAGGTAACTAAAAGGAAAAAAAAGGCAAGTTGTTGGTTGGTTTCCTAGTCTTCTGAGTGTGCCAACAATGTAATTTGTTGATGTTTTCTTGGCTGGGCTAAAAGCTAGTGGTATCACTATACCCCAAGGCCTGCTGTTTTTCATCCATGCCTCATGTTTTAATGTAGCTAATAAAACTATTAGTATTTAGAACTGATTACATTTATAAAAGGAGAAAAGGAATAAATTCTATTTTTTGATATATTGATCCAGACTTTTGATGACTGGTATTAAATTAAAATTCCAGATCTGTTTTACTGTAGGCTCAATTTTATTTATTTTTCGCATTCTGGGCATTGACTGATGTATAGTGATTGCAAGAGAGTTTATGAAATGAAAAAAAATCATGACCTGATGGACCATGAGAAATGGACAAGAGTAACCAATGCAAAATGTAGTAAATCATCAGCTTGACAGATGCTGTGTGAATTTAATCATTTAATTAAGGGAGTCATTTTTACTTACTGAAAGGACTCATCTCTTCAATAAGATTGTTGATACTGGCAAAGGTGTATGTGTGTGTATATGTGGTGTGTGAATTATGGAAGTTTTATACATATGTTTGCATGTGTGTATGCACATGTCTATAATTACAAGGTCAAATTTTCTTCTATATATGGTAGGTATAAGATAATATAGTGGAAAAAATGGAAAATTTTCTGAATTAGAGTTAGAAAATCAATATTTGGTCTCAAGTCTGCTAAAAGTTTTAGAATTTTATTCATGGCATTTGTAAAACATTATTTTAGTATGTAGTAAATTTTAATACATAATAAACATAAATGGTTGTCATTGGTAACTTTCTGCACATTTTATTAAAATATTGTTGAATATATCACTTATGTAGATCCATTTTCTTAAATTAAAGAAATGTTAGATAAATACCTCTTTAAATTTGTTACCTTGAAAATTCTTCCTGTTGAGATATGAACCTAGATGTTTCATATAAATCTTCTCATCTTTAAACATTTTAATCAGTCTTATTGTATATATATCTTTAATGGAAAACTGCTTTAACTAATTTTTTAAAGTATAGGGAGTATTTAAAAAAATCACCCAAATCAAAAAACCAAATTAGGAGTTAATCTTAACCAAATTAGGAGTTTATCCTACAGGGCCAGTAATAGAGGAGAAAAAAAATCCTTGGGTTGCCTTGATGGGCATCATTTTGCTGAGAGCTTAACAAGAACAGATAGATTACTATAGTACCTAAGCAAATAATTAGTAAACACGTTGGAATTTCATTTTTTTAAATCTCCAAACTATAGGTCTTAACATACTAGAAGATAGCCTAAATAGGCTTATTTGGACAATATTTATCGAACACTTACTTGGTACTAAGTTAAACTAAAATCCACATTGATGAAATCACAAAATAGGATAGTGAAACTTCTAATACTACTGAGTAGTCTCAATTGTTAGTAAGATAAATCAGAGTTTACTGCAATATTTACAAAGCATACAATGCACTTATGCCAGTATTCCTAACCAGAACTGGTGTTTATGTAAAAAAAGAGATGTCACAGAAGATGGACCCCTTTGGATGGAAGGCAGAAGATTGGAGTGGTAAACTGGATTATTGACCTTAGTAGAGAATAAGTCTGTACTTTAAAGTGCAAATAGCTGAACGTTTATTGACTGCCAGCCATGTGCCAGGCACTGTTCTAAATTCTTATAACCACCCTATTGAGGTAGGTCCTATTATTATATCATCTCACTTTACGGATGAGGCAGGTGAATCATAGAGAGGTCAAGTAACTTGTCCCAAGCACATGGGTGATAAATGACAATCCAGGATCTGAACTCAGGAAACCTGGCTGTGATCTAGACACCCCGAGCCATGTCACTGTAGTCGCCAAGAGCACAAGCTTCCCTTTTCCGAATCTTGCCTCAAGCTAATGCCATTTCTGGCACAATATCTGAAGCTTTAGTACAATAGCTATATTTCAAACTTGTTGGTAATATTTACTGGGATATGGCCATTTAATATTTTAAAATATGCCTGTGGCTGAATTTCCAGAAATCTCTTATTATGCCAACATTTTAGAACTATGTCTATTGTATCTTAAGGAATCCACATCTATAAACTTTTAGGGTGTGAGTGTACCAGTAGTGATTATTTGGTTAAGGTTGATAACACTTTACCAGTAGACCTGAATGCTCTTGTTGCCTTTTATCAGACACGTCTAGCACTATGGAGAAGATGAACTGTGAGTCCTCTTAAGAAAGGCCTTCTTTTATCTGTCATTTATCTTTGCATCTCCAGCATCCAGCACAGTGCCTGGTCAAAAGCAGACATTAAAAGATAATGTTTGTTGAGTTGAATTGAACTGGAAACAAACAAACACTACCACTAGATTTGAATTTCAGCTGTGCCACCCACCAGCTGTTGATATGGACAAGTTACTTTTGTTCTCTACCAGTAAGCTTCACTTTCCTTACTTCTAACACGGAGATGATAATCCTAATGTACAGGTCCTATGCCTCTTACAATGGAGATACTAAATTACTGTAATTCCCTGTCTTCCAACTCCCTCCCAAGGCTGCCCTCCCGATGCTTGGCAGCGCTAAGTATTAAACTGCTCCTTTTTGTTCAGTGAAAAGTTGACCCCTACAATTTTTACCAGCTGGCCGTATTTCTAGACTCTTGATCTATAGAGAATACACTTTAAAAATTTCCTATTCCACTTGACAATTTTAGTTCATGCTCAGCAGCTTCAAATATTTGGAAAGAACTATTTTGTCTTCTCTGTTTCAGGATAAACATATCTAGATCCATTAGCACATCCTCATGTAACATGATTGCAGGATGCCTCAGCATCCTGGTTATGACCTTCTTAGACTGGCATCCAGTGTCTCTTAAAAATGGGTCTTCGCTTTTTAAAATGCACAATACTATTGACTGTCTTTACTCTTGTTGGGAATCCTTGACAATTTGAAACATTGGACTGAAAGTATTTTTGTCTTTGGTTTTTCTATTTTTGGATTTTCAGCCTTGCAGTCATGCATTCATTCCTTCAGCAGAGGTCTCCTCAGTGCTTACTTACTATAAGCCAGATGCCTGGGAAACTGTAGTGCCCAAAATTCAGTGTTTAGGAACTATTTCCCTCTACTCGTTAGGATCATAGAAATAGAAAGAGATCTGTTTTAGACAACATATACCATAGACTGAATGTTGTGTTCCCCCAACATTCATATGCTGAAACCTAATTCCTAATGTGATGGTATTTGGAGGAGGGGCCTTGGGGAGGTGAGTAGGTCATGAGCGTGGGGCCACCATGAACGGGGTGGGCGTGTCCTTACGGAGGAGTCTCAGAGAGCTCCCCTGCCCCTTCCACCACGTGAGGACACAGCGAGAAGACGGCCCTCTGTGGACCAGGAAGCGGGTCCTCACCTGACACAGAACCTGTTGGCACTTGGATCTTCAACTTCCCAGCCTCCAGAGCTGTGAGAAATGAATGCCTGTCGCTTGAGCGACCAGCCTGTGGTATTTTGTTGTAGCAGTCCGAATAGACTAGGATAACATGCAACGTTTTGTACAGTCATATCGCACGCCTCTTAGTCTCTCGTTAAACCTGCAAATAGGTGGACCTGCTGTGACTGAGTAAATGAAGAACATCATTTATACAGCAATTAGATGCCATGGACCTCAGCCACCAGCACATATTCACCTTGTTCCATGGAGAGCTCTTCAGCCAGTCTTTAAACATCTGTTTGCTTCTGTTGTATCAATGGTGGTGTGGTAAGAGTGTAGAATCGTAAATCAGGGAACCTGAGTTTAGGTCCTAACTGGACCATTTACCGGTTGTGTGATTAAACTTATTATTTACTATAAAAACATGATAATAACACCTATCCTATTCCCTATGATTTTTTATGAAGATAAATATTTTTCATGAAAGTGATTTATAAGGAATAGAGGACTATGTAAGTGTTATTTATTGTTTGAAAGTTTGGTAACCAGACTTATTCACACACAGCAAGACAGAAACAGTAAGTTAGAAAGATGCATCGGGGTAGAGGGAGAGGCCCCAGCACCTTCTGACAGTAGCAAGAAGTAGTGGCTGACATCCTGGCACCAAAAGAATAAACAGCACATATTTAAAGGCCCACAGGTTGGAAGAGGAGGGCTGTCTTGGGTGACCTTATTATCAGTGTAAATAACCTTTCATACCTGGCTGGTTCTTGAAAGGGTCACTGCATTATTACTCAGTACAATATCGAATGTGCTTACTGATGATCCGTGTCATGGGGAAAAGGTTAAACTCTGTAATTAACGCATCCAATAAATAACCAAGCTTTTCTTACAGCCTTTGATGTTTCTGGCCGAATAGTTGGTTGGTGGGATGAAATTGGCATTTCCAACTGACGGATGTTTTTACCGTTCTCTAAAGGCGTCCCACTTTCTCTCCTGCTCCCCATACTTGTTGGGGATGGACCTCACACCTCTCTGAAATAATGCAAAGTACCAAACAGTAAAGAATTATCTCTGTTTTTAATTGGCTTAAATAAATAATATTATAGCTCACGTTTATGATAGTTTATCACATGCACTTTACATTCATTATCTCTCTCAATTCTCTCAAAAAACTTACAAGGCATGTCCTGTTTCTCTCTCCTCTTTACAGGCGAGGCAAAGAGAGGCTAAACAGCGTGTCCAACAAGTAGTGAAGCTGGTGCCCTAAACCAGGCAATCTGACTCTTAACCATGTCAGTGCCTGCGTATTGGCTGTTTGATAAAGCTGCCTTTTGGTTGAAAGTTCTTTCCAACATGTGCTGAACCTACTGTACTAGTAAATAAATATCCCTATGAACAGCATCAGGAATTTGAAAGCAGGGTTTGACAATATACAGACAAGTCACCTTTGAATAATTGTGATTTGATTGTGCTTTTTGGAAATATAAGTTACATAACTAGGTTTGTTTGTAGGATTAGTTTAATTAATTATAAACATAGATTTTTTTTTTTTGGTGTATAGTTCTATGAACTTAATACATATGTAGACTCATGTAACCCCAGCCACAATCAAGATGCAGAATAGTTTCATCACCCCAAGACCTCCCCTGTATTGTGCTATTCCTTTGTCATCATACCCTCCCGATCCCAACCTCTGATAACCAATCATCAGTTCTCTATCACTACAGTTTTGTCTTTTCAAGAACGTTATGTAAATGGAATTTTACAATATGTAACCTCTTGAGATTGGGTCCTTTTTCTCAGCATTAATGCCTATGAGATTTCATCTAAGTTGTTGCATTATCATTAATTTGTTCCTTTCTATTGCCAAATAATATTTCACTCTATGGATATACTACAGTTTTGCTCTTTCTTGAAAAAACATATTTTTTATTGATTTCAGAGAGAGGAACAGAGAAGGAGAGAGAGATAGAAACTCTCTCTATGACTTGTTTTAAGTTGATTGTTGTAAAAGGTTTGAGGTTTCAGAAGAAGTTCTTTTTTTTTTTTTTTTGGCATATATGTTCAATTGTCCCATTGCCATTTGTTGAAGGACTATTCTTTCTTCATTGAAATACCTTTACACCTTTGTCAAAGCAATTGGCCACATTTGTTTGAGTTTATTTCTAGATTCTGTTCTGCTGATTTATGTGTCTATCCTAACATGGCTAATACCATGTTGTCATGAAGTCAGAGGAAATAGGAAGCCAGGTCACTTAGGTAGGGCCTTTGAGACCATTGAAAAGAGTTTGGCTTTCACTTTGAGTGAAGCGGGAGCTATTGGAAACTGTTGCACAAAGGAGTGATGTGACTTTAATGAGGCCAGGATAAGAGTAGGGGGTTAGTGCAGTCATGCAGATATGAGAAAATGGTGGTTTGGGCCAGGATGACAGAAGGAGGTGATGAAAAGAGGTCACCAATATTCAGAATACATTTTGAGAGAAGAACCAACATGACTCTCTCATGGGTTGGATGTAGAGAATATGAGATAAGGAGTAGAAAAGATAACAGGAAGTCCAAGCATTTTAGCTTGATCAACTTGAAAATTGAGATGGGGAAAGCTTCAGGCAAAACAGGTTTAGGAGAGAAGATCAGAAGTTAAGTTTTAGGCATGTTAAGCTTTAAATTCCAATTAGCCTTCCAAATGCAGATGTTTGTGCCGCGTCAGCACAGCCAAGGGTTCGGCGAGCCTGAGGGAGGGCCGGAGAAGGATGAAGAAAAGACAGACAAAGAATAAGCTGGGTCTAGGTGGATCTTCTGTGCCTGGCTGAGGCCACAGAACAGATCCAGACTGCAAGCTGAGCCTTTATTTTATAGTCAGAGGTAAACAAGGTATTTACAATGTTCTTGTAAGTTTCACTTGTTTAGGCAGCACTTGCTGCACCTCCCACAGCCCATTAGCTACCCAGGAAAGATCTAGGGAGCGTCACAAGATCAAGTTTTATTATGTTAAGAGGGCTGTGCCCTCTAAGCTGGGACTTGTTTTTGGCTTTGCCAACAGGTCAGTCCGAGGCTTAACCCTATAACCGCTCCCTATAGATGTTGAATGGGTAGTGGAAGATGAGGGCTGAGAGTGTGAGAGAACAATCTGGGGAGAGAAATATAAATTTTGGAATTATCAGCAGATAGATGCTATTTAAGGCTTATCACTGAGATCACCAAGGCAGGATGTGTAAATAGAGAAGAGAAGGGCCTAAGCATTGAGCCCTAGGCTACTTCAGCAGTGAGATGTTGGGGACAAGAAGTGACACTAAAAATAATGGTGAACCTATATGACCCTATTAACCAATGTAGCCCCATAAAATTTTATTATAATAAAATTTAATAATAATTATTAATAATAATGAGGTAGAAAGAAAATAAACAGAGAATGGTTCCCGGAAACCAAATGAAGAAAGTGATGTCTACAAAGGAAGTGATCAATATTGGAAATGCTGCTAATAGTCAAATAAGATGAGGAAACCAAATTGACCACTGGATTTAGCAAGATGCGGTCATTGGTCACCTCATTAAGAGAAGTTTCTCTGGAGTAGTGGGAGCAAAAGCCTGATTAGAGTAGGTTTCAGAGAGAATTAAAAGAGAAGAGTTGGACAGAATAGAGGCAACTTTTTCAGGAACTGGTTTTGTTTGCGGAGGACCAAAGAAAGGAAGGGGTAGCTACGGGGCAAAAATAGGCTCAAGGGAAAGGTTTTGTTTTTTGTTTTTAAGATTAATGAAATAATTGCCTATGGGAATGCCCATTGCTGATGGGTATGACCCAGTGGGGAAGGAAATTTTGATGATGTAAGAGGAAAAGGGGAAAATGCCTGGAGTACTTGATTTCCATGCATGAAGAAGAAAGGAATAGGACCTGGTGCAAAAATGGAGGGATTGCCTTTGGAAAGGAGCAAGGTGTTGCAAACATCTATGGCAATGCCTGGAAAAGCGGATATGTAGATGCAGATGTGTGTACCTTAGTAGGTGTGAATGAAGAGAAGCCTTTGAAAGTCTTCTTCAGGCCGCTTCAGTTTCCTCACTGAATTAGGAAGCAAGGTCAGCAGCTGAGAGGGGAGATGGGAGGAGGTGTTGGGAATTTAAAGAGAAAAAAGTGGTGAGATAGTCACCTGGGAGAGTGAGCCACTAAGGTATTAGCATGGGAATGAGCATGGGCTGAAGCAGAAGGAGAAGGTCCCTCAAGAGGAGGAATTCCAGTAGTCGAGATCATCTATGGGAATATTGAGAAGCCAGGAATTAAGACCAGAAGTTCTGGAGATGTTGACAATGAGCCAGGAGCTGAAGCCTTGGAGAAATGAGGAGGAACGAGTTGGTGTTTGGTAGGTGACAGTGACAATGCTGGTAGTGGACAGTGGATAGTGACTATGCCTACCCTGCTGCCACGACCTTGTCACAGCAGAAGCTACTGTTAATTTGTTTCCGAAACATGTACATGTACCAGCTTAAAAAGAAATCTCATGATGACCTGAAATTTAAAGCAGAGGAGTTTTGGGGAAGGATAGGGGGAGAATGCTTTGAAAGCAGTCAACCAGGCCAGCACCAGAGAGGGGTGCAGGGGAAACAGTGTGCCCAAGGGAGAGGCAGTTTCCATTAAAACAGGAAGGATGTGCATTACACATATCTGAAAATCTCCTTACTGCCTCCTGTAATCCCATATGCTCAGAGTCAGTGACTATCGATTACACTGCATGCATTGTCTAAGGAGCACATACACTTCATTCTCTTTCTGACGATTGTAAATATTTTTTCCGTGATTTGGAAAGCTGCATTATTATATTTTCCAATGAGAAACAACACAATAGCTTTTGAATAGCTCTCAAAATGAAGTCCCTTTAGCCTTATTCTGTGGAGGTAATAAGGACCTGCGTTTTCATAACCCCAAACATTTGGGGGAAACTTCAAAAAAGGAAAACACATGTAAATATTTTCAACATCCAGATGTTGGACATCACTTGCACTCGGCTTCAGAATAGTACCATTTTTGTTTGCCACTCTTTTTCCTACATTAGACAATAAGGGGCATACACTTCTGGACTGATAATAACAGTTACATCAACTTCCTTTGTAATTGCCAGTCATTAAACTAGTGCCAAATGAAGAATTAAATCGGAAACCGCAGGGAAGGTCAAGCTAAAGTTAGAAACAGTGAAAGATCACTCATGTCTCCGGCGGACTGCAGAAATGGCATCTCTGGAGCTGACACTGGTAAAATAAAAGTCTGTTTTTAAAGGAATCTTGCATGGTCTCTTTACGTTCTTTTTTTAAAGATAATTAAATTTTTATCAGTTACCTTTTATCTTTTATCATTTAAAAATAAAAAATAGTGAAAGACAGCCTATTTTCTAAAAATGTAGAATTGGTATGGTATATACTTAGTGTGTGTGTATGTATGTGTATATATATATAATATACTTATTATATATATAACACATGTAACATATATATGAATTTCTTTTTTCTTCTTTCCCTCCCTTCCTTCATCCCTCCTCCTCCCAGACCTCGCTCCCTTCCCTTTCCCATCTTGTGAATAGGGTCAAGCACCAGTTTTCTACATCTTGGAATATAGGAATAAAGATCTGTGCACAATCCACTTCATACATATTGATTCTTGGACTAAAAATAGCTCGATTCAGTTTCAGGCTTTTTCTCCCACCCAAGCTCAGGTTTTGCTCCCTGTGCAGACTAGGTGGAAGGAATAGTAATGCACAATCAGCATCTTAGCTGGAATGCTTAGTGGACAATTTTAATTTTTTATTTTATTTTTTTTACATCTTGACCTCTATTTCCAAAGAATATTCTGGTTGGCAGATCTAGGCTGATTAAGATTCTGTTCAGGCATTTAATTCTCCTAAGGGAATTTATGGCTTAATCTAACAGTCAAGGATACCTCAATCTACTCAGAACCTAATTTCTTGAAGGTTATAGGAAATTTGTACTTGAGCAAGACAGAAAGAGCAAATTAATGAGTTTAGTGATATAATGAATTCTGGTATATATCTTGGATTATACTTTTTAATGCTTAACCAACAAAGATACTTTTAAAAATAAATATTCTAGACCAGTTATGCTAGAGTGATAATAGACCCAGACTTTAACTTTCAATTTGACTTACAGTACAATACCATGAATCCCAGAAGGAAGGCTATATACTGACTGCCTCCTTAACTGCTTTTGGAAACAGACTTTGCCCAACACATTCCACCAAATCACAGGCTAAAAACAGCTGTTATTCTTGGGAATATAGGACCTGGGCATCTTCCTCAACATCACTTGTTCAATAATAAAAATACTTAGATTTAGAAATAATAGTCTGATAGAATTTTGGTTTCACCAAAACAATTTTTCAAAAAGTAGAATTGTAACTAACGGTCTCTTCTGAGCTTATCACAGTGGACAAAACCTCACCACCTGCATTACATTAAAGAAATCTAGAATATCAAAATGTGTTTCCTGATGGGCTTTGGCAAACAATATAGTCCCAGAGTTGTTTTTGTCTTTATTTTTAAATATATTTTTATTAATTTTTAATATATATTTATAGAGGGAGAAAGAGATAGAAACGTCAATGATGAGAGAGAATCATTGATTGGTTGCCTCCTGCATACCCCCTACTGGGGATCAAGCCCGCAACCCGGGCATGTGCCCTTGATCGGAATCGAACCTGGGACCCTTCAGTCTGTAGGCTGACGCTCTATCCACTGCGCCAAACCAGCCAGGGCCAGAGTTGTTTTTAAACAACGAGGAAAGATTTGGCTACCTGTATAAAGAAGGGGCCAGCAACCATTTTCTGGATAGCAAATTATTCATTATATTAGAATGAAGGATATAAAAGAACCTGTCAGGATAAAAACACCCCTCTCCCAAGCGTTAATGATAATGAAACTGGGCCTTGAGAGTAATAAAAGTCTCACATCATTATTTGAATCAATCTTTCATTGGCATTGCTTACAATGAAATGTTCCAAACCTTATTTTCTCCCTTATCATCTCCTTAAGGAGTTTTTTTTTTTTTTTTGACATTTTTTTGCCTAATTGGTGCAAAATTAAATATTGAGGAATGAGATTTTGCAGGGTAAGGCTGTATTAATTTTCTGTGGCTGCTGGAACAATGTACGTCAAGTTTTGTGGCTTCAAACAACACAGATGGATTCTCTTATTGTTCTGGAGGCCAGACGTCTGCAGATTACTGGGCCAAGGTCAAGGTGTTGGCAAGGCCGTACTCCCTCTTGGAGGCAGGTGTGGAGTGTCCGGTTCCTCTTCCAGTTTCCACTTTTTTCAAGCTTCTGGAATGGCATTCTTTTTTTTAAAGTTTTTTTTTTTATTTAAATATATTTTATTGATTTTTCACAGAGAGGAAGAGAGAGGGATAGAGAGTTAGAAACATCGATGAGAGAGAAACATCGATCAGCTGCCTCCTGCACAACCCCTACTGGGGATGTGCCCGCAACAAAGGTACATGCCCTTGACCAGAATCGAACCTGGGACCTTTCAGCCCGCAGGCCGACGCTCTATCCACTGAGCCAAACCGGTTTCAGCTGGAATGGCATTCTTCGCTTTCATGGGCTGCTGACCCTTCCTCCATCTTTGGAGCCAGCAGTGTGCCCTGTTTCAGTGCCGCATTGCCTTTTGCTGTGTCAGCTCTTCTGCCTCCCTCTGATAAGGACACTGTGATTACACTTCGGCTCTACCAGGATAATCTCTTCATCTCAAATCCATAATCGCATCTGCCAAGTCTGTTGCCATGTAAGGTAACATTCACAGGTTCCAGGATTAAGACCTGGATATCTTTGGGGGGTGGGAGGGAGAGAGGGATTATTCAGCCTACCACAGGAGTGATATCTCACCTTATTGGAAATGCATGTTCTAGACCAGTGGTCGGCAAACCGCGGCTCGCGAGCCACATGCGGCTCTTTGGCCCCTTGAGTCTGGCTCTTCCACAAAATACCATGTGCAGGCGCGCACATACAGTGTGATTGAAACTTCATGGCCCATGCACAGAAGTCGGTTTTCGGCCTGGGTGAGTCTATTTTGAAGAAGTGGCGTTAGAACACTCAAGGGACCAAAGAGCCACATGTGGCTCGTGAGCCGCTGTTTGCCGACCACTGTTCTAGACTACTAGAAGGAAGGAAGGAAGGAAGGAAGGAAGGAAGGAAGGAAGGAAGGAAGGAAGGAAGGAAGGAAGGAAGGAAGGAAGGAAGGAAGGAAGGAAAAGAAAGAAAGAAAGAAAGAAAGAAAGAAAGAAAGAAAGAAAGAAAGAAAGAAAGAAAGAAAGAAAGAAAGAAAGAAAAGGAAAGAAAGGAAGAAAGAAAGAAAAGAAAAAGGAAGAAAGAATAAAAGATCATAAATATGTAACTTTGGCTAGTAATCAATTCTTTATTATATCTTAATTTATTTGGTGCACTTGCCATTAGAACAGAGAGAGAAGATATGTTTAAAATTGATAGGATTCGAAAGAGTAGAGTTGGTGATGCCCATCTTATTGCCATATACTCACCCATTCACTTATTTTGCATCATCTTTTTTTGCTGAGGCCAGTCAGTAGAGAAGGGCAATGAGTCACTCCAAGGTCAGACAGTGTTATTACCTAATCGTATTGTGATGGGAAAATCCACCATTAACCTTTTGCACTCGGATGTTGAGTGTGACTCGACACGGTTAGCATTAGAGTAAAGGAATCGAGAAAAAAGCGAGCGAGTGCAAAGGGTTAAGCTTCCGATTGAGAGAAATACTATTGAGTTGGCAAATGCTTTCGAGGTGTACATGCTGATAGTCATATGTAACCACAATTTTTCAGACTTTGGCAAAGAGAAATGGGAATTCTCTGTATTTTAATTTGCTGCAAAATTTATCCCTCAGGATGGCCATTCTGTTAAGCACCTAGTCTGTGCAAATGCTGAGCCAAACGCTGCTGGAAATATGGGTAAGGTAGTGTCTGCCTTTAGTAGGCAATTCAGAGGGATAAAATGAATATATGATTGATTCTAGGACTGGACAGCTCTTCTTCCCACCTGGGCTGTTCCTGTTAGGATAGCGGCCTGAATTAAGGCAGAAAATACCTGCTTGACATCCTCTGCATATACAGACTGCCTGGTATCCTCTGGGAAACATCCAGAGGACACCGCTTGGCTCTCCAGCCTAAGAAGGATTATTAAAGACTGAATGCCAGCTTTCTCTTTGTTTTTGTTTTAAAATATATATTTTTATTGATTTAAGAGAGGAAGGGAGAGGGGTAAAGTGAGATAGAAACATCAATGATGGGAGAGTATCATTGATCGGGTGCCTCCTGCACGCCCCACACTGGGGATCGAGCCTGCAACTGGGGCATGTGCCCTGACCAGGAATTGAACCATGACTTCCCAGGTCCATGCTCAACCACTGAGCCACACCGGCTGGGGAGCTTCCTCTTTCTTTATATAGTGGATATCTTAGCTGGCCTTGAAATCGATCTATTAACAATCTGTGAGTTGTACTTCTATCTGAAATGAATTAACTGCTTTTGGAAACAGACTTTCCCCAACATATTCTACCAAATCATAGGCTAAAAACAGCTGTTATTCTTGGGAATATAAGACCTGGGCATCTTAATTTTTTTTTAACTGGATTGCCAGGAAATTTTATTGATGTCTAGCAATATAGAATTTCATGTTGGATAAAGCAAATGTGCAAAAGAAAAATTGTATTAGGTAAAATCCCTTACAAAATTATTACTTAACACTTTGCAAATAATTGAAGCTGGAAGATTTGGATTTTATTTTTAGAGCGAAGTGTATTTTGCAGTGTATTTGTCTTCATATTTGCTAGGGTTTAACATTGGTTATGCATATGTTAATTGAGTAAACTTAAGCAAGTGAATTATCTTCCCTGGACGTCAATATTGTTATCTATTAAGTGGGAATAATAGCAACACCTACCTCCTAGGCTGTCGTGAGGATTAAACAAATTCTTGCATGTGATACACTCGGAACAACACCTGGCATATAGTTAACACTGAGTCAGTATTAGCTGTTGTATAATTTCATTGCTACTTGCATATATATACATATATATACATATATATATATATATATATATTATATTTCAGAGAGGAAGGGGGAGAGAGAGAGAAAGAGAAATAGAAACATCAATGATGAGAGAGAACCATCGATCGGCTGCACCGAGTCCGCCAACCCAGGAGAGAGAGAGAGAGAGAGAGAGAGAGAGAGAAACATCAATGATGAGAGAGAATCATTGATCGGCTGCACCGAGCCCGCAACCCAGGCATGTGCCCCCAACCGGAATTGAACCCGGGACCCCTCAGTCCCCAGGCTGACGCTGTATCCACCGAGCCAAACCAGCCAGGGCTGTTTTTTAAATGTATTTAGAATTGCTTCTTTTTTAATTTAAATTCTTTATTGTTTAACCCTTTGCACTCGCTTGCTTTTTTCTCGATTCCTTTTTTCTAATGCTAACCGTGTCGAGTCACACTCGACATCCGAGTGCAAAAGGTTAAAGTATTACATGAGTCTCCTTTTTCCCCCATTGACCTCTCCCCGGCCGCTCTCAACCCCCAGCACATGCCCTCACCCCCCTCTTGTCTGTATCCATTGGTTATGCTCATATGCATGCATACAAGTCCTTTGGTTGATCTCTTACCCCCTCAAGAATAGTATTTGAGCAGTAGGATTACTGTGTCACATGGTACAAGAATTGTTTTCCAAGATCATACATATAGCCATGTTGCTTTTCTCAAGTATTAAAGCAATTTATGCTCCCATTAGTAGTAGCAAGGAATTGCAATTTCACTGAGCCCTGGCAAGCATTAATCTTCATAGCACCTCAGGTTGCTTATATAGTATGTGAAACATGGCATTTCAGTAGTAATTTATAAGGTCATGGAGGGTTAGGAATGTGGTTTATCTTGTTCACTAGTATATGCTATAAAGAGCTTAGTATATAATAGACACTCAGAAAAACAAGGAAAAGTGGATAAATGAGAAATTTGCCACTTTCATTAATTTGTGGAATACTTTTTCATTAATAATATTAGTAATTTATTCATCAATTTGGGACATATTTCATAATTTTTACACATTTACTTATCAGGTTTAGTATTTCTATTATTTATGCATGATATAGGAAATTATTGATTTTCTTAATCATTTGCCATGAGCATCTCACCCAGTTTGTTTGCCTTTTGATTGTATTTTACTTTTGACACAATCAAGTTTTGGCAATTGCTTTTAAATCTACTACTTTTTTCCTATAAGATTACTTTTAGTGGTTATAAGCATAGAATGTTTTTCCTTCATTCTTCTATTCATCCTTCTCAAAACTATAATAATTTAATACTAATTTCTATCAGTTTTATGTTTTAATTTTTTACTTTTAATGTTTTAATCTTTGTGAGATTCAGTTTGGTATGTAAAACAATGTGGGAGTTTATATTTTAAAATCTTCCCCTAAATGCCTAAATGTTCCAGCACCATTTCAACATGGTACCCCTATTTTTTATAAGAATATTACATTTTCAGCCCGGCCAGTATGGCTCAGTGGTTGAGCGTGGACCTATGAACCAGGAGGTCATGATTCACTTTCAGGGCACATGCCCAGGTTGCGGGCTTGATCCCCAGTAGGGGGTGTGCAGGAGGCAGCCAATCAGTGATTCTTTCTCATCATTGATGTTTCTATCTCTCTCTTCCTCTCCCTTCCTCTCTAAAATAAATAAAAAAATATTTTAAAAATGTTAAAAAAGAATATTACAAATTCATTTATTATTTTTTAAACGTATTAAAAACAGTTTAATCAGAGTAATTGCAATCTCAAAATCAGAAGAATCAAAGTAATTACAATCTCAAATATAAAAACAAACCAAAAACCACACCCAGAATATTTTTAGTGTTGGGGAATAAAAGAAATGAAAAGAAAGAATTGTTAGGAAGACCATTTTTAATTCAAATGAAGAAAATAGATATGTAGTGCATTATTCCTCTTTTCTACAATATATAGCTCTTTTATGGCAGAGTTTTATGATTTTATTAACACAAATACACTGTGCACACAATCTGACTATTCATTTTCTTCGCTGCGCAGCCTGGCATTGGGATTGGTGACTCTGCTGGGCAGCTGGGCTGCTCTTTCCACAGTGGCTTTGCGGTTCTTTGGGGAGACGCTGTGAGCAATCTCAGCACAGTGAGATCCGTTGCGCATCAGCAGCACTTCAAGCTCCTTGACGTTATGGACCAGAAACTTCCGAAAGCCACTGGGCAGCATGTGCTCTGTTTTCTTGTTGCTCCCATAACCAATGTTGGGCATCAAGATCTAGCCCTGGAATCTTCTACGCACCCTGTTGTCAATGCCTCTGGGTTTCCGCCAGTTCCGCTTAATTTTGACATATCGGTCTGACTGGTGCCAGATGAACTTCTTGGTCCTCTTCTTGACAATCTTGGGTTTCATCAGAGGTCTGAGGGCAGCCATGGTGCCAAGTAGGAGATGGCTGCCACCTACGTAGGCAGCGCCGAGGAAGAGCTACAAGATATGGCTTTTATGATTTGACGTAGTTTTTAAAGAAATGATTTACAAGCTTCTAGAATTAGCGTAAGTCCTGAGTTTACGGGTGTATATTTCTGATGACCATCTCAATAATTTTACTTTGGCTATCAGAAAAACACAAGAATATAGTCAAATCTCCCTATCTCATTGGTCAGCAATAGGTTTGGATTAGCTTCCTGCATCCTAAATATTCAGTAGTCTTCGGATTTCTTACTAGGTCTGAGAAGGTAATTACATACATCGTTTCTGAATAAATAGATTATTTTGGTCTGAGTAATTTTCTCCATAATTGCCCTTTAACTAAAATTGATTTCTTTCTTGACGACCCTTACGTTCTTTTCCACAAGGGCACCTACATTATTCTGTGTTCACTATGCCATTTATCCGATTTCTGTCTATTTTGTCTTCTATTCTGTTCTGTTATTCTATTTGCCTACTGTTAGTTCTGGTTTTCTCTTTGTAATTATTGCCACGTAGCAGTGTATTTAAAGTTTACTAGTACTATCTTCCTCTTATTTTTTTCTTCTGCTTTAATTATTTTGGTGGCCCTTTCATTCCATTTCTAATTCACATCTAAGTGGTCTGATTCAGTTTTCAGATTACAATATGCCTGCATTCTTGATCAATAGGACAGTTCAGAAGACAGGCTCAAGGCTTCCTTTTGTTGTTGTTTACTTATAGGAGTGGCTTTAGGAAATAATTAGTTCAGTTGCCTACAGGTAAAAATAATTCTTTTTTGTCAACAATTCCAAAATTAAAACCATTGCTTTCATATATAATCTTTAAGGTGAAATATGGAAACTAATGATATTCACAAACGACATTGCCAAGGTCAGTACTAAGTTTCTTTTGTATTTGAAGTAGAAAGCTAATAATACCCTCCTCATAGAATTTTCCAGTCTAATTTTTGTTCTGCTAATACGTGTTCAGTATGACAGGGCTCTTCTTAAGGACCGTTTGACTCTGTGTTCCTCTTTGCCCTCCCCCTCATGCAAATAAGATGACCCCTACATCCAATCAAATCATCAGAGCAGGCTTTTCATCATTTTTAATGGAATGTCAGCCTTGCCACCTGCTTGCCTGGTACCCAAGCCATCTGCATCTCTCTTCAATCTGCAACACAGAATATTCTTCAGAGGCTGTCATCAGAGAGGGCTACCTTCCGTTGCCTACTTGTTATTCTATTCCTGTCAAAACCCAGCTGACAGATATTCAAGGGCCATAACCCAAGTGACATGCAATCCGCCAACTCCTCCATTTTTTCTTAAGTTTATTCTTCTCTTGACAAAGGTATTAGAAAGCTGTACACTCTTATCAGCAGTATGATGTGATGTTTAAAAATAGGGACTCAGGGAGTCAGATGAGAGTTGGGTTTAAATTCAGATCCCACCACTTAGTCCCAGTGGAATCTTGTCTAAATCTCATAATTTTTCTAAACCTCAGTTTCTTCATCTGTACAGTGGGGATAAAAATAATAGTGAAGAAATGTGTTTATCCTGAATATCTAATGGTATTTTTAAAAATCAGATAACTAGAATTGTTTCCTTTTACACTTGTTTACTGGGAATCCAAGAGCTCTATTTAAAGCTCAATTAGAGTGATTCCTGAACCTTTTGCCCACGTGAGCAGTCTGTTGTCTAAGATCAATTGATTTTCCTAAAGCAAACAGTGAATTGAATTATCTATTTACTGTCTTATCTGCTGTGGGCAAAATTTTCCTGGAACAGCCCTGGCTGGTGTGGCACAGTTGGTTGGGCGTCATACTGGCACCAAAAGGTTGCTGGTTTGATTCCTGTCAGGGCACATGCCCAGGTTTTGGGCTTGATCTCCAGTGGGGGATGTGCAGGAGGCAACCGATCAATGTTTTGCTCTTGAAACAACTAAGAAAAACTCCCAGAAATAATTATGAGGATGAGGTTAGTTCATTAGCGATATTGCAGTAGCTGGTAGAGGCAAGAGCCAGGAATATGTTTTAAGTCTGGGCTGAGAAAACAAAGTTATTAATCCTTGTCCGTGAGGGTGCTTTACCTGCAATGCCCTTTCATAGCAGTGCCGATGCAGCTCATTACCAAGAATACTTGAACACTGTCCCCAAACTTTGACCTTTTTTTAATGTGTCTTTTTCTTCATCTTGTCTCCCTTTCTGCCTATTCTGTTCTTGGTCTCTGTGTATGCATCTGAACCTGAGAAGATGACAGTCATTAACTCCTTGGCTATTCTGCTATCTGTGTCTTCTATTTCCTCCTGCTTTTCCTATTTATTCTCCCACTTCCTTCTCCATCTCTGTCTCTGTTACTAGCAAGTTCCTCTCCACATCCTGGCCATTCACCCCCGAAAGCCTCCCACAAACCTTAATGTTAGCAAAAACAACAAAAAATAAGAATAATTTAGATGGATATAGTGGATTGAATAGTGGTGCCAAAATGTACGTCACATAGCTCGACACTTGCTACCCCTTGTTCCCTCATAGTGTGGCGTTATCTGGAATAAGGGTCTTTGCAAATGTAATGAAGGTGAGGATCCTGAGATGTTATCATCCTGGATAACAGCTGGCCTTAAATTCAATGGCGGGTGTCCTTATAAGAGACAGAAAAGAGGAAGACAGAGACACAGGGAAGAAGGCCATGTGAAGATGGAGGCAGAGATTAGAGTTCTGCTGCCACGAGACAAGGGGGCTAGGGGCCACCAGAAGCTGGAAAAGGCAAGGAAGGGTTCTCCGTAGAGCCTTCAGAAGGGGTGTGGCCCTGTCAGCACCTCCATGTCAGACTTACGTAACTGTGAGGATATATTCATTGTTTATGCCACGGGTTTATGGTAATCTATTGTGGCAGCCTTAGAAACTCAGACAGTGGAAGACAATACAGCCCCACAGGAACATTTATTTCACAATTGCTGAGCATTTTTAAATAATAACATACTAGAAAAGAATATGAAGTCATTTTTCAATTATTAATAATAAAAGAAAGCTTGCTAAATTATATCTAACACATTATAGAACCAGCTCTTTACTGGCAATAAAGTACTCCTGAAGTTAATTCATACTTAAATTGTTTGAAACTCAATGCATTTTTTTTTTTCCTGCAGGAGTCATATAGTATATTATGGATGTTTTCAGATATTAATCCATAATAATTTTGTTAGTCATATATGGGCTATAAATATCTTACAAAGTACTCATAATTTGGAACAGTACTTGCATACCAGGATTCAATAAATGTTACATATTATCAACTCCCCAAGTAAATTATAAACTTTGAGACAGAGGCAACGTCGTCCTATGCTTTTTATAATCCCAGAACCTACAGTATTTCTTGTATATTATATGCAATGAGTATTTGTTGAACTAATAAAAGGGATGAATAGCTATGTTTACAGTATCTCCATAAAAAATCAAATATGTATAGAATTGACAAAGTTATAATGTTACAGTAAAAAATTCATTCACAAAACAAAAATAATTTAAAAATTATGAAAGAACTGTAGATATAATCAAGAGGAGAAAAGGAAACCACTACCAATGTGAAATTCTCCATATTTTAGCCCTGGAAGGCAGAGACCTTGTCCTATATTTCTCTGTAATTCCAGTGTCTTGCATCATGATTTCCATAGAACAGGCATGTGCAGCCTGGCATCCAGGAAGGACTAGAGGAAACCCTTATGCAGATTTCTGGAGGGCTTTTTCTCTGTAGCTTTCTCTCTATGTAATTTTACCCAGACACTTCCAGCCGCCTCTGCTTCCTGAGCTCCGCATTCCATCCTCACCTCAGCTGGGCCTCTGGGCTCTCTGGTTTCCCCCTCTGGCACCTGCAGCCCATAAGTTGCCTCCAGGTAGAGAGTTGGGTTGTTCATAGTGCTCACCTCATCTTTTTCCTGCCTAGAGATGAAGACCTACAGATCTGTTGTTCAAAGTCGGGAAACAGCTGTTTCATATATTTTGTCCAGTTTTCTAATTGTTTACCATGAAAGTTTAAGTCCTTTCTTTGTCACTTCATCATGATTAAAAGCAGTTCCCATGCAAGTGTGTTGGTTAAAAGAAAAAAAAAAAGGTAACTGTAAATGAAGACTTTTAAGTTCATGCAGTTGCTCTTTTATTGATTAAGAATTGCAGAGCTGTGACTCAGTGGTGACAAGGCTCTGCTGGCAGATTTTCAGTCTCAGTCAGCAGTTTACTTCAAGAACAGACTCTTTCATCTTCCCTTCCTGCTTCAATGAATTAGAATGGGAGGGGAAAAAGAGACATATGTAATACTTTCAACAATAAAGATTTAAAAAAAAAAGAAGAATGAACACTGGAATTCTAAAGTATAAAGAATGTTACCTGCACCAAAACACACACCTTGTACTAGCTTATTAGGAGGAGGGTGAATAAGTATGTCATCTCTCTCCATTTATTTATGCATCCATTCTTATAGCCATAGTCTATTAGAATCTTCCATTGCTTTTCACAAACTGGTTTAAAGTTTTAATGATGATACATACAGATTTCCTCATGTAAGCATAGAGACCATTTCTGTTCATGTTATTTCCATGCAATCAGTCATTTCCCCTCCAAGGTCATAGCCCCATAGTTCTATCATACATATACAGTCTATTTTACAATTTACTGATTTATTAGGTCTGTTGTAAGCAGTGGTGGATGGGAGATGGGAATGAGAGTCATTTTATCATTATATCTCCTAGAGCAGTGGTTCTCAACCTCTCTAATGCCACGACCCTTTAATACAGTTCCTCATGTTGTGGTGACCCCCAACCATAGAATTATTTTCGTTGCTACTTCATAACTGTAATTTTGCTACTGTTAATGAATTGTAATGTAAATATCTGTGTTTTCCAATGGTCTTAGGCAACCCTGCTAGCAGTTCTCAACCTGTGGGTCTCGACTGTAGAGCCTAAGACCATTGGTCTCGACCCACAGGTTGAGAACTGCTAGCAGGGTTGCCTAAGACCATTGGAAAACACAGATATTTACATTACAATTCATTAACAGTAGCAAAATTACAGTTATGAAGTAGCAACGAAAATAATTTTATGGTTGGGGGTCACCGCAACATGAGGAACTGTATTAAAGGGTCGCGGCATTAGAAAGGTTGAGAACCACTGTCCTAGAGGATTGTCTTGTCTGACAAAGGTATGTCTGAAAAACACTGAAATTCTATTTTGCGAAAATTTCAAAATTTACTAAAATGTGGTAATTGTAACTTTATAACAGATGATTTTCTTTTCAGCATAGTGACTCTGTATTGTAATGGCAATAGGTCGACATTCTAAAAATTCCTTTCCTCCTTAATGATGACCTGATTCTCAGAAGCTTTTATGTGAGCTGCCAGAACAGCAGTGGAACCTCATCAGCCAAAAGATATTTTGGGACCCTCTATGGCCCAAATCCAAGATAATGACAGCTGAGAGACAACTTAGAATGAGCAAGAAGTTAATGAATAATACCTCAGTCATTTCGTGGAAGTTAGAGCCCTGCCCCAAGATCCCTGGCCCTGAGATTTGAATTCTGTTATGTTCAGACAGGAGTCCCCGAGCGCCTTCATGGTTCCTTGGTGTCAGCGCAGAGTAGCTGATGGCAGAGGCTGGCGATGTCAGGTGTCTATGTCATTCTGTCTTCCTGGTTGTTTAGTGTCTCTTCCTGGGTAGATGTTCTCTGATAAGTGTTAATATTCACTTCAAAGATCTCCACTCTACATGACCACTACCAAAAATTCATCCAGCCCTGGCTGGTGTGGCTCAATTGGTTGAGCGTTGTCCTATACACCAAAAGGTCACCAGTTTGATTCCCAGTCAGGGCACATGCCCAGGTTGTGGTTTGATCCCCAGTTGGTGTGCATATGGGAGGCAACTGATCAATGATTTTCTCTCACATCAATGTTTCTCTCTCTCTCTCTCTCTCTCTCTCTCTCTCTCTCTCTCTCGTGCGCGCGCGCGCCTTTTTCCTTCCTCTGTCTCCAAAATCAATAACAATACAGGGTATCACAAAAAAATGTATACACACTTTGAATTATTATTAATTCCAGTGGGTTAAATCTGAAAAGAAAAAAGCATCACTTGAACTATCCAAAAAAGTATGTGGATACATTTCTGGGGGACACCCTATATATGAAAAAAACAAGAATTCATTCATATACCTCTCTCCAGACTTCCTCTGGATCCCTGTATATTTACCTAAGGTATATAATTTATCTATAATTTATATAAACAAACTGTATAATATACTTATTGATCAGGTCTTTTGTAAGCAAGGCATGTAAATTCAGGAGAGCAAAGATCTTTATAGTTCATTGAAGTTGTTTACTATACCCCCAGCACTTGTAATAGTGTCTGGCATGTGACCACTCAATGAATAGTTCTTAAATGAATAAATATTAAATACAAAGCTTTGTCAGTATGTGTGAGAAATATAAATTCTTAGTTAGACAATTCCTATTAATTAGTTGACTATCTAATCTTATCTTTTCCCTTATTGTAAATGATATTTGGATGAACAGAAATATAGAATTTTAATGTAGTTAAATGTATCAATCTTTTCATCTATGGTAAGCCATTTTTTGTCTCTTATTTGAGAAACTAGAGGCCCAGCGCACAAAATCGTGTGCAGGTAGGGTCCCTAGGCCTAGCCTGCGATCAAGGCCACCTTCTGCCCACTTGCCAGTCCCCAGTCCCACCCCGCTGCCACCCCCCAGTTCGCCGTGGTTCCCTATCGCAGCATGGCTCCAGTTCCCCGGAGCCTGCGGGCCAGGGGGAGGGACCAAGAGGCAGAGGTCAGCTGTTCTGCCACTCACCTCGGTCCACCGTGGTCCCCCATTCATCTTGCTGTGATCGGAGCCTGTGGGCCTGAGTGAGTGGGGGAGGGACCGAGATGTGGTCAATGCACCTCATGGCAACTGGTTGAGCGGTCATTCCAGTCATTACGCTTATGGTCTCTGGCCTTTTATTATATAGGATTTTCTGCTGCAAAGTCTTAAATATATCCAATATAATAAAAGGCTAATATGCAAATCGACCAAACAGCAGAACGACTAGTCACTATGACACGCACTGACCACCATGGTGCAGATGCTTAATGCAGGAGCTGCCCCCTGGTGGTCAGTGCGCTCCCACAGGAGGAGCACCGCTCAGCCAGAAGCCGAGCTCAGTGCTGGTGAGCAGCGGCGGTGGGAGCCTCTCCCGCCTCCATGGCAGCGCTAAGGATGTCCGACTGAAAGAGGGCTTCCAGACTGCAAGAGGGCCTGAATTTCGTGCACCGGGCCTATAGTTGTAGTATAATTTCTTCTAACCTATCTTTGCCCCATTGATCTCCAATGACATCTCTGTTGTTTATTAAGTTTTAATGTCAACATGAGTCTGTTTCTAGGCTCTCTATTTTGTTCCATTGTTTGTTTAGCTTATTTATTTATTTGTAATTTCTAGACAGTTGATGTCATTGAATAGCTAATAGAGCAACCTGCTATGAGCATCTGTTTTCTGGATGAACTTAAGCTGTTGTAAGTTGATTTTTCTTATTTGGACCAGTGGTTCTCAAACTTAGTGTGCGCAAGAAGAGCTTGTTAAAACACAGGTTGCTGGAGTTTCTCTGATTTCTTAGGTCTGGGGTGGGACTTGAGAATTTTCATTTTTAAGAAGTTTTCATGTGCTGTTGATGCTGCTGGCTATCAATATGTTCACGACTTCCAGTAGCCATTATTTATCCCTTTTCCTCTAGAATTGATGTCATTAGATTTAAATAGTACTGTATATTAACATTAAACATCATATTAGAAAGGCAGATTTATTTAAAGTATAATTTGGAAATAAGTTTATGAATACATAATATTTTGGACTTAAAGTAAATGTTGCTGTGATTTAAAAAAAAAGAATATAAATATGAATGCTGTCCTCCCAGACTTTAATAGTAGGAGTTGTTTATTTTTTTAATGTAAATTATTTTCTTAGACTATGAAAACTTAGAGCATGTTCTTCTTCAGACCTAAGTATTATATAGAAACTGTAAGATGAGTAGTTTAACAGGCTATGCTCTATATGCAAAAAGCATTTTTACTAGTCTAAACGTACAGTGTTTTAATTTCAAAATTTTCAGAAAGAAAAAATTATAGAAAAATATTTCACCAAAGGTAGGTAAATATTTAGTGCATCATTTTATTATTTCTAACAGTGTTATAGATGAAAATTTAAATTCTCTGGGTTTATAACACTTTGAACTTGCCTTCTGTTGTCACCACAAATCCTATGACTGAGACACTGGTCAATAACTCATTCAGAATATATGCTAAAATTGTTCTCTTTGATTTAAAAAAAATACTGTTTAATTTTATGTTTGCTTAAAATTTATTGTTTTAAGGCCCAGACATATGTTCATTTAACATTGTGATTAATCTAAAATACCATTACTTACATTTTCACATATAAACAGTAATAAATAATATATCATGAATATCTGAATATAATTGATACTATATTTGTGTTATGGCTGATTCTTTTCAAAAAGCAGCTCTGGCTCACTGAAAAATTCATATTTCAAAAGTGTATACAAGTTGGATATAGAGGAAATTAAATAAGTGAAGTACCATCAAAGAATCAAAGAGATCTCATATCTACTTTAATTAAATGCTGGACAGGAACATATTGTATCTTACTATTTAATTCACTAAAATGTTAAATACTTTAAAGCAAAAAGGTGATTATCAGGAGTTTTAAAGCAAAACATTGAAGGATTTTTTAAAAAAAATATTAAAACTCTAACAATATTCTTATGAAATATTCCTCCACCCTCCACCTGAGAGTCCATTTGGCTAATAGAGATTCTTAATGTATCTATTTTATAATATTTCTTTGGCCTTCGCCCACAGGCTAACTGCAGACATTTCTCAATTAGTCATTTTGTTGCCCAAGATACTAATTGAAATTCAGGGCAGGGGAAAATACATCACTGGCCTTTGTCTATCTATGAAAGGCCTTCTTATTAGACTTTATTTGCTGTAAAAGCTTCTTTTCTCTGCAAACTGAGAGGGACCCTGTGTGTGAAGTGTGGTCAGTGGGGTCTTCCAGAACAGCATAGACACCAGTTGCTCACCAGCCGGAAGCCTTCATGTCTCTCAACAGTGCAGCTCGGGCTGAGGAGGCCCAAGGGGCAGGTGCCAAAAGAAGACTCTCACTCACGCTTTCTAAAGTTCTTTCCCAGGACTGGGGGAAGGGAGCCCCTCTTTGAGCTCCTGTGTGGCACTCTGGGGCTCCAAGGAGGTAAAGCTTGTTCTCAGCCCCCAAACACTCCGTTTTCTCCCTTCCTTTGAGCCAAATAAGACTGTAGTCAGAGCTTAAAGCTACGACCCTTTTGCTCTCTGTTTTCAGAGTACTCCCTGCCTCTTCCAGAGATTGGAGGCCCAGAAAATGAGGAATTCATTTTGCAGAGAACTTTTCATTTTCTCCTTGTTTATTTTATTCTTTGCCTCTCAGTCTGTTTTCTTGGCCTTTCTGCCTCAGCGTCTGAGTCAGGGAGTCTTAATGATACACAGTAGCTCAGACTTAGGGACCTGGGTGGCCTGAGTCAAAACTTAGAGCTCTCTCTAGCCCAGCCAGAGTAAGCTCATTGTTGAACGTTGACCTATGAACCAGGAGGTCACGGTTCCATTCCCGGTCAGGGCACATGCCCAGGTTGTAGGCTTGATCCCCAGTGTGGAGTGTGCAGGAAGCAGCCAGTCGATGATTCTCTCTTATCATTGATATTTCTCTCTCTCTCCCTCTCCCTTCCTCTCTGAAATCAATAAAAATATGAGACTCCCCAGAAGTCAGGTAATTGAGGCTTATGTCTGAGCTAAGGGTCTTCAAAGGGGAGGAAGGCAATTCCCAGGATGGTGAGAAGAACAAATGCTTGGTAAACACTGTTGCCATGCCATGCAGGTAAGTCTTTCATTCTTATATATATATATATTTATTGATTTCAGAGAGGAAGGGAGAGGGAGAGAGAGATAGAAACATCAATGATGAGAGAGAATCATTGATCAGCTGCCTCCTGTATGCCCCCCTCTGTCCCACTGGGGACAGAGCCTGCAACCTGGGCATGTGCCCTTGACTGGAATCGAATCCGGGACCCTTCAGTCCTCAGGCCAAAGCTCTGTCCACTGAGCCAAACCAGCTAGGGTGGTGAGTCTTTCTGATATAAAGAGTTATCTCTGATAATAGCTCTCCTGCTGGTCCAGTCCCACTACCTGAATTCTTCTAGACAGTTAAGGGGAGGTCAAGGGCTCTTCCTGAGTGTGCTAGACCTCGATGGTCTGCAGCTTGAAATAATCCACATGCCAGAGGGGCACGTTCTGAGGAGGCACATGCTGCTCCGCCTCAGCTTTGATAAACAGAGGCATGTGGTGCAGTGGGAGAAAGAAAACAGGCAACGGAGAGAGGTCTCCGATCTCCAGGAGCAGCTCCAGGGCCCTTTCCTATCTTCATGATCTATGCTTTGTGTTCATGTTGTGAACCACTAAGACACATGCAAGATACCAATTTTCAGGAAATCCAAGACTCAGCTTTACAAAAAGTCTTTGTGTACCCCACTGCTCATATGGCTAAATTAGACAATCCTTTATAATAAAAGCCTAATATGCAAATGGACCGAACGGCGGAACGACCAGTTACTATGATGCTCACTGACCACCAGGAGGCAGACTCTCAGTGTAGGAGCTAACCCCTGGTGGTCAGTGCGCTCCCACAGGGGGAGCACCACTCAGCCATAAGCTGGGCTCATGGCTGGCGAGTGCAGCGGCGGTGGAGGGAGCCTCTCCCGCCTCTGCAGCAGCGCTAAGGAGCAGCAAGCCGAGTGGTAAAGAGCAGCGAGCAGGCGGGTGGTAAGGAGTGAGGGGTCCTGGACTGCGAGAGGGATGTCCGACTGCCGGTTTAGGCCCACTCCATGGGGATCAGGCCTAAGCTGGCAGGTGGACATCCCCCAAGGGGTCCCAGACTATGAGAGGGCGCAGGCCGGGCTGAAGGACACACCCCCTTCCCAGTGTATTAATTTTGTGCACTGGGCCTCTAGTATAATCTAAGAAGCCAAGTATCAATTATCAACCTGTACATTTCCTACAAATAATATAAACAAACTAGTGGAGTGTGTGTCATGGAGTTTTAGCCTTTAAAGAGTACATTATAAGTCACTAGTTAGATTATTTCATCCTTGTCCTGGCCCAGGGCCAGTCACAGATGTCCAGGGGTCCCTGGAGATGAGCTTAGAGCTTCCTTTTACCACAAGTGAACTGCAAGCTTACCCAGTAGTCCCTGTCCTTTGCTAATACTGTATACCTCTCACATGGACCTTATAGCTTCCAAATTTCGCTATCTAGGTCTTCCCCTGTATCTCATCTTATCACTCCTGTCACAACAAAATTCCTTTCTTTAGGTGATTCCAAAGTTCAGTTTCCACTTATTTCAAGGCAAAAGGAAAAGCAGATACCAGGAAGACCTTGGTCAGGAGAGTTCTTTTGGAAACTTTAATGTAGATGTAAGAAGTAGAAATTTGATTACTAAAAGACGCATCTTTGAATTTCTTAGACTTTTAATATAATTGTTGAAATTGGAATGCCAGTTAATTTAAGACAGCTCAATACTTCAAATTTTGTAACTTATCTATACTAATAAAAGGCTAATATGCTAATTAGACCGGACATCTTCTTGATGTCCTTCTGGACAAAGCCACGGTGGCAGGGGCCAAGGCAGAATGGTTAGGGGCAATCAGGCCAGCAGGGGAGAGCAATAAGGGGCATCAGGCCAGCAGGGGAGCAGTTAGGGGGCAATCAATCAGGCCAGCAGGGGAGGACAGTTAGGGGGTGATCAGGTCAGCAGGCAGAGGTGGTTAGGGGCGATCAGGCCGGCAGGCAGAGGTGGTTAGGGGCGATCAGGCCGGCAGGGGAGAGCAGTTAGGGGCATTCAGGCCAGCAAGGGGAGGGCAGTTAGGGGCTATCAGGCCAGCAGGGGAGGGCAGTTAGGGGGCGATCAGGCCAGCAGGCAGAGGTGGTTAGGGGTGATCAGGCCAGCAGGGGAGCAGTTAGGGGCATCAGGCTGGCAAGCAGAGGTGGTTAGGGGCAATTAGGCAGGCAGGCAGGTGAGCGGTTAGGAGCCAGCAGTCCCAGATTGCGAGAGGGATGTCTGGCAGTCAGACATCCCCCGAGGGGTCCTGGATTGGAGAGGGTGCAGGCTGGGCTGAGACCACCCCCTTCCCCCATGCATGAATTTCATGCACCTGGCCTCTAGTATTGTAATAAGCACATATTAACACTGTTCATTTTCATGTGGGAATAAATGGGCTCTATAGATAAAGTTAAAAAATAAGATATAAAGGAACTCTGGAAGTATATAAAAGATGTTAAGAACAATGGGTAGTGGAGTGCGGAAACTAGGCTGATGGAAGTGACATTTTTACTCATTGTATACAATTTTATAATTTCTGGATCTGGCACTAGTATCTCCTCATCTTAAGTTGTTCTTGAGATGAGTTAGAATCATATGTACATGTTGAATGGCACTTTCAAAGAATCTTCAAATGGGTACTGATAAAGAACATTCTGAAAGATCTCCAACACAGTCCCACAAAAGTCTTTAACTGACTTTTTAAAAACTACCTATTAATAAAGATGCTTGATCGCTCATTACAATTCATAACATGCTTTTAGAAACACCTTCTCAGTTATTTTGACAACTCTGGAGTTGAGTTGCAAAGCTGGTTTTCTGCTTGTAGAGGTAAGAAAACAGAAAGCCCCAGGAATTATTTTGGTGGAAGCCAGAGTTTGAATCCAGGTCCATGTCCAGAACTGTGTATATTCTACCACCCACCTCTTTACAAAACAGCTGCCTTTTTGAAGCTGTTATTTTTGATACTATTCCATATATCGAAGACTTCATTTCAGTAACTATATTCACTATTATGTTAACCTTTCTCCTCTATTACCAATGTTTGGGCTAAACTTTATTTCTTAGATAATACAGGTGTTTTATAGCAACAAAAACAAACAGTGAGGTCAGACCTGCCAGATATCCTGTAAAAGCTTAATCAGTCAGCATCTGCTATACACACTGTACATAATGTACCCGAAGTATAAACAAAAATAGTGTCTCTAATAACCCTCAGTCTCTTGAGGGGTTAACTTGTACATTCCAAAGCAAGTTATAAATTATATTAATTTCCCCTTTCTGTTCAGCCTTTTCATCCTGATGGTAGGTACTCATCTTGCATTTTGTGATCTTCAGTCCCCTCTCCTTTCTCATTGCTTACATTTTTTCTTTCAATGTTTACTTCCATTTTTAAACAGTCACTTTAATGCATACCATTACTTCCATTTTTGTTCGCTTCTTTTCCTTTTACAATGTCTCCTCTCAATAAAAATCTATATATAGTGTGTTCCCACACTGATGGAAACTAAAATTACTTATCATAATGAAGAATTTTTGAGACTGTTAATGCTATTTATCTCTTGGGTTAGATCATTCTTTAAAGCAAGGTCACAATAAAGTCTGAGGCGAAAGGAGGATTGGCTAGAGATCAAATTATTTCTGGAATATTTGTGAACCCAGCCTTCATGTTTATTGCACAATGTAGATTTTAAATCTATTTAGTGTATTACCTAAATTTCCCTTTTCATTTAATAAGTTATTAGAGTAATTGTAAAATCGGGGTAGCATGTATGTTCATAGATATAATGAGATACTATCAGAAAACTATCATACCAGCACTCATTATGGTGTTTTGCATCTTTAAAGTAATAAATGAGACATTTAAAAAAGAAAAATCAAGCAAATTTAAGAAAGATCAAGCAAGAAGCAACTAGACTATTTTGGGAAGTGATCTTGGTTTCCTGACTTCAAGGTCGATTATAGAAAACAGAAAAATTCTAGCATTTTATATAAACAAAAGCTCATTCCAAAACAATCAGTGTATTCGTGCTACCACACCAACTCACAAAGCCACATTTTTTTATTGATAAAAAAATAACTTGCAGCCCATTGAGTGAATGTGCTTAAATGACTGTGCTTGTGAAACATAATATCGCGATTACTGGATCTGATGTATGCTGGATCAATGCCAGCACAATGCAGTACTTTGCTGATAATAGTGTGAAACATGTTTCTGGCTGCAGTAAATCTGTCTATAGACTTCAAAAAACAAAGATATTTTGTCAGCAGTAACCAAATTGTGTAAAATCTTACAGTCTCAAAAGACCACATATCGTATGATTCCATTTATACAAAATGTCTAGCATAGGCAAGTAGAAAATAGATTAGTGGTTGAGGGAATGAGGACATGGGGAGGGAGGACAATAGCTAAAAGGTACAAAATTTTTTTTCAAGATGATAAATATGTTCAGAAATTAATTATGCTGATGGTCACAACTCTGACTATATTAAAAACCATTGAAATGTACATTTTAAACAGGTGAATTATAATTATATCTTAATAAAGTTGATACCAAAACCATCTTACACAAAAAGCTTTCCTATGAAACACATGTTCCACCCAACTAAGATGCAATGTAAATGTTTGTTAAACTCTTATTTTTAAAACTTAGAATAATATCTGGGTTTTATTTGTTGTTGTTTTAGTGAAGAAGGAAAAGCTACAGATGGGGTATAAGAAAATCAGTCATGTATTATTTATTTTGTGCCATTTACTGCAAATGTGTACGTGCAATAAAAGGGCAGATTTTATGTGGCTGTCAAGATTTTGCTAATGATAAATGTTTGAAATGAGGCACTGAAATGTGAACTGCTTGTGAAATGGACTGGTCCCTGACTTCTAATGGGGGCAGTTATCCCATGGGAGAGAAGCCTATATTGCTTCAGATTCAGTCCAGGATAGTTAACCCTTCGTCGTGCCACGTTTTTCAGAGCAAGATTTGCATATACCTCACAGTAAGAGTTACAGAATCTTGGTTTCATTATAGCTTTGTTACTCTTGTATAGTCAGTCACTCGCTCCTTGCCAGTCAGGACCTGATTGTCTTGTCTCACCCTTTTTTTTTCTTTTCTCTCTCTCTCTCTCTGCACTCCTCTGCTTTAATTTTATGCCATTATTTAAATCTGATGGTCCATTCAGCCCTGGCCGGTGGGAAGGGATCTGGAGTTGGGCTGTAAGGAGCCCTGGTGGCTTACTGTCGTTTTCTATTGTCTCAGAGTAACATTTTCTGATGCTTTGGTCTGCTGTGCGTTGTTCAAAAGGCTCCTTTAAAAAGGCAGAGGTCTTGTGGTTAAGTAACTTGAGCATACGCTGCATGCCATGCCTTCCTCTGACATAGTCTCAGTGCATGCTAGCATATTAAGGGCTCTGAGAACAACAAAGAAATATGTAACTGTATTTAACCTAATATTTTCCAAATTTATGCTTTGTTTTTTTTAATCCTCACCTGAGGATATATTTTACTGATTTTAGAGAGAGAGGAAGGGAAGAGAGAGAGAGAGAGAGAAATAGAGTGAGAGAGAGAAATAACACGTATATGCCCGGACCTAGGTAAGTGCCCTGACTGGGAATTGAACCGGCAACCTTTCAGTTCACGGGATGACACCCAACCAACTGAGCCACCTGGCCAGAGCCCAAACTTATGTTTGAGTGACTTCTAGTTACCCTGCACAGAACTACCCAACCTCAGAATTCTGTGGAAAATGCTCTCCCAAAGTCATAATTCTCTCCTCCTTTATTACTTTTTCCCAGCCATCACAAATCTCTTCATATTTCTTTTTTTCTTGCTGGGCATGTTTGTTTTAAGCCACACTTCAAACTTGCCCTGTTTTTCTAGTGATTGCCCAGTTATTAAGTCTGGATGGCGTCTGCAAATGCTGAGTATATGGTGCTCTGGATATATGTTTTCTTCATTGGTGGCTCTCGAGTCCTAAAGAACCGTGAAGCCCACAGCACTGCCTGTGTCAAACATTCCAGTGCAGAGAAGTCCTGGGAGGGAGGGGCAAGGAGAATTATTGTCGCCTCCTCTCTTCCACAAAGAGAAGTGTTAATTTTTGGCCAAATGAAGGAAAATAAATGTTACGGTCTTGAACTGCCTGAATTCCCTGGCAGTGGCACCTTTCTGGGAGAGAAGTGAGAAAGCTGGTACCGCGTTCCCTGTCCTTACCTCTCTCCATGTCCTTTCCTCTCTCCAGTTTTCTCCGCTTGGACCAGAGCAGCTGTCTGCCTTTATCCACTCACAGATCCAGAAATTCCTGGTTTGACTATCCAAATTAATATTATCGTTATTTATAGGGACATCACTTGCTCTCACATTCACTTCCTTGGAAAATATCTCTTTTTCTTACAACTCTGTTCAGGCACTTTGATCCTTATTTAGGTCATTGGGTTGTTGTTGTTTTTTGTGTGTTTTTTTACTGTACTCTTTTTATTTGTTTGCTTGTTTATTTGTTTATCATCACATCAATCAATGATCAAGTCCTGTTCATTCTAACTGAGATGTTCCTCCACGTTCCTCATCATCTTTTGCTCTGGGCTGTTCCAGCGCCAACTTCACTTATTCTCTGGGGCTCTTTCTCCTTATAGCTCCTCCCCACCCCCCAACAGAGTCACTTGCCAAAACATAGGTCTGGTCACACGGCTGCTTCACTTAAAAGACTTTCCTGGTTCCCCACATTGCTTTGTTTAGCATAGAATTTCCTGCAAAATCTGTCTCAAGTTCTTTGTTCCAACCACACAAGACTGCGTATTTCCCAAGCCACAGCCCAGTTAAGACCTTTGAAGGTCCCAAGCACCGAACGCATTTTGGCCCCTCCCACTGTCTCACAGGTTAACAACACTAATCGGTAATTTAACATTTTATTGTAGGAAATCACACCACACTTAGGCATAAGCTGAAAGTAATGAGCCCTTTTCTAGATTTTTCTGAATTTCTCTCTTTCCTCTCTAGCAGCGCTCCAGCTTCGCCGGTGCCCCCAGGAAATGTTCATTCTGACTGCTGGGTCTTGTAGCACTGCCCTCCCCACAAATCTGACTCCGCTTTTGTGCAAAAGTTGACCTCTGGCTGGAAAGTCTATCCTCCTCTTCATCCATGTAGTTAACTGCTTGCCCTTCAAGGTTCGGCTCAAATGTAACTTCCTTTATAAAGAAAGCTTTCTCTGCCGCCCCCAGGAGTATTGATCACTCAGCTTTTTGGTGGGAATCTTTGCAGCAGTGCTTGTTCGGTTACGATAAATTATTTGTGTCTTGCACCCCTGCTCGCATCCTCATGTATTATCAGTAAGACCTCACAATGATCCTATCATATTAAGGATTGGGATACCCATTTTTTACAAATGAGTAAACTGGAACGTCTGTCACTTACCTCACACAAGCTATTGTTGAGATCTCCTGTGGCAATGAATATAATCTATAATAATAAAAGCATAATATGCTAATTAGACCAGACGTCCTTCCAGATGACCTTCCGGACTTCCTTCTGGACGACCTTCTGGATGATCTTCCTGGCTAAGCCAGGGCTGTGAGGGAAACACGGGTCCTGGGTGCCAGAAGGAAGCTGGTGTCAGCAGCAGCAGGGAGGAAGGCCTACTCTTGCATGAATTTCGTGCATCGGGCCTCTAGTTAATTTATAAAAGACGAAGAGCCATATAACTGGAAGGCATGATTATTTTTGATACATTACTCTGGTGTGTGTTAATAAGTGTTCACGTTGATATTTTCTTCTTGACAATAGTGGAGGGAATTTATGATTCCCACGTAAGGAAATCCTTTCAATGTTAATTAAAGTAAAATGTTAAGAATGCTGCTATGCTCAGGTGCCATGAAAATAATGAGCATAGTCTATCACACACATTTCAGGTTAATCCCCTCTCCCCTGAGGAAAAGCTGAGACTCAGGTCTCTGGAGGTGAAAGGCAAAGGCTAATGCTGTCCCTGGTTGTGCCATTTTCTCCCCTTTCTCTCATGCTTTATTTTTCTCACCCTCATTATTCTTCATGGAATTGCTTTAGTAGAGTTCAGCACCATCGTATCCCAGTAAGAAAAAAATTGTGGGAGATAAATATCATGAGTGGTACACAAAACAACAGTAACAATCTTTTAAGTTTATTATGGAAGCAAAGAATATTGCCCATAGAATTTAATCTTTGGCAATCAAAACAAGGATTTCTAGCAAAATAAATAAGACTAGTTTTCTTTCTCTCTGGGTCTTACGTGTGTTTTATTGCTAGCAAGCCTTTCAATTTAACCAGTTTCCCAGCCAAGATTTTCCTTAATTAGCATCAGGAGTTTTCATTAGCTATTTTATGAGTTATTGGTTAGAGATCCTCATTAGTTTTGCCATGGTCTTAAAATTATCTTGACATTTACTATCTTACTATATAAGATTTTATGGTTAATTCTCAATATATACAAACTAGGCCTCTGGTCATTACCTTTTTTACAGTGTACACACATTTTACAGAATCTCTTGTATCTTAACATTTTCTTTATAATTTTATATAAATTACTGGCATCCAATTTATCAGGCTTCCTCATGTTGTTATACACATAGATAAGGAAAACTATTTACATATCACTCAGTTATAGTAGATCTTTTGAGAAGTAGAAAAATATCAAGATTTCATGTTTTTGCAAAATAAAATAATTTAATGAAATTTTATAATTTGGCTTTATCGCCAAACTTTACCATTTTTTATTGTATACTTTTGAGCATGTATGCTCAAAGTATTGTCCAGGGAGCAGGGAATAAAGTAATGTTTCTGTCTCCAAGTCACTAGACTATGTAGTGAAGAAGAATTAAACATCTCGTTATTTAGGCCTATTTTAGTTCAAGGTGTGTTATTTTCCCTTTTTCCACACTCTAAAACAATGCAAGAGAGAACGCCACCATCCATGCAATAATACTCTTAAAATTTGATGTTTAACCATTTGCTTATTGTTTTGTTTTTCATTCCATCGATATGAGGGCCTAAAATGTGCCAGAAATTAGAACACATTGATGAACAACACAGAAAGGTTTATTATATTCAGATGAAAAAGAAATTTAGTAAATGTAAAAAGTGTAAACAATAAGTAAAGAACCAATTTCAAGTAATGATTAGTGCCACACTATTCCCTCAACAATTAGTATTATTATTATTTTTTTAACTTGGAAGGAGTTATGCAATTTATTGAGTGAGAAAATAGGCTGTAAAATATCTTTACATGGTAAGATTCATTTCTTAAACATATGTACAGATATGGATAGACAAGATGTGTAAAGGGATACAGATTAAAGCATTAACAGTGATCTCTCTGGGTGATGGAATTGAGTTTGGGTTTTTTGGTTTTTTTAATTTATTTTTATTGTTGAAAGTATTACAGATGTCCTCCATTGAACCCCTCCACCCTGTTCCAGCACTCGCCCCAAAACAATTATTTTTTGAGTACCTACTCAATGTTAGATGCTGATCTATAAAATAAACCATAGGGTGATGGTGAGTAAAGGGGGAGCTGTTTGATATTAGCTCTTCAGGGAAGCCATTCTGAGAAGGTAACATTTGAACTGAGACCTAACAGACAAGTAGAAACAGAAGAATTTCCTAATCTGGGTCCTTGGAGACTATGGATAGAATTCAGGATGGGAAATGTGCGTGGGAAAAATAATTACGTATCTATTTTCACTAAACTTAGATGGAAACTTAGCATTTTCTCCTATTTGAATGTAGGCAACAAACCTCAGTGGTATTAGCAGCACCTGTTACTTTGTGATCAATATTTTCATACCATATCTCAGTTCTTGCAGGCATTTTGAAATGCCATCTTTGCTTTGAAATTATGGTACAGTCATGCGCCACATAATGTTTTGGTCAACGATGGACCGCATATGTACAGTGGTTCTATAAGGTTATAATAGAGCTTAAAAATTACTGTCGCTGTCCTGGCCAGATGGTTCAGTTGGTTGGAGCATCATCTGTATACCAAAGGTCGGGGATTCAGTTCCCAGTCAGGGCACATAACTAGGTTGCAGGTTCAATCCCAATCAGGGCACTTAGGAGAGCCAACTGATTGATGTTTCTCACATCAATGTTTCTCCCTCTCTTCCTCACCCCCCTCCCTTTTTCTCTCTCTCAAATAAATTTTAAAAAACCATGTCCTTGGGTTAAAAAAAATTAGGATTAAAAAATATTCCTATCACCTAGTGACATCAGAACTGTCCTAACATAGTAGGACAACACATTACTCACATGTTTGTGGGGATGCTGGTATAAACAAGCCTACTGCACTGCCAATCATATAAAAGTATAACACATACAATTATGTATAATACATAATACTTGATAATGATAGTAAATAATTATTATACTGGTTTATGTGTTTACTATACTATACTTTTAATCATTATATTAGAGATTGTTTTGTTCCTACTTATATAAAAAAAGTTTGCTATAAGACAGTATGCCATGTTATGCTGGCAGCAGCATAAAACACTTTGTAACTTCCTTTATAAAATACATCTTGTATTTACTGTGTCTCTTGATTGAATAACTTTCTGTTGTGTTTTAATTACTCTTGTGTTGTTTTTGTGCAGTGCAGTAGCATGCTGTACAGGCTTGTAGCCTAGGAGCAATAGGCTATTCCATAGAGCCTAGGTGTGTAGTAGGCTAGACCACCTAGGTTTGTGTAAATGCACTCTGTGATGTTCATGCCACAAAGAAATCGACAGAAGACAAATTTCTCAGCATCTGTTGCCATTATTAAATGGCACATGCGTATTTTTAACTACCCAGACATTACACTTCATAATACCTAGAATAAGAAAGGTTTGTATTGATGGTTTATTGTATTGTTTCAGAACAATGAAATGGTGGAGCTACAGAGAATACGGATGAAGGATGAAATTCGAGAATATAAATTCCGAGAGGCCCGACTCCTTCAGGACTACACTGAGCTGGAAGAAGAAAATATCACGTTGCAGAAGCTTGTGTCCACATTAAAACAGAACCAGGTAAGATTTAAGAAGTTATTTGGTTACACTCCAGATGGACCACGTCTTCGGACCAGTAAGGTTAAATCTTCTCTTTATTTCTTTGTTAGGAACCTGTCAAAATAAGCCTTAATCTCCCTACAATATTTATGTGCTAAAATTTCCCAGCGTTTCTATTTTAGCTAAGAAATTTCCCAGTCCTTCTATTTTAGCTAAGATTTAGAAGGCAAACCTAGAAGTTGTATGATTTACAATAAAGTTTCATTGGGTAAGAAAAATTTTAGTTTATACTTTAGCTCTATGTTAATTTATTTCAGGAGTAAATCATATGTATTATAATAACTTAACCTGACAACTTATTAAAAACCCGATCTATAAGCTTGTTTTGTATTACAGGTCTCCCAGCAATCCTCTCTCTTCTTCTTCTTCTTTCTCTCTCTCTCTCTCTCTCTCTCTCTCTCTCTCTGAAAATTACATTTGCATTATATAAGGAAATGGATTAAGAAATAGAAAGCAGTAAGAACAAAATTATAAGAAAAAGAAAATGCCTGATTTCTTTTTTCAGCTGTAACCTGACTAAACAGATTGCATGTGTACGTTTAAATAAATTTTTTTTGGTAGTAAGGCTTAGCTTAATTGTTTAATTTTCCTTTATTAGTTATAGCATTCTTGAACCTGTAATTTTAGGAGAATTTATTTATGAATACAATTTTATCAAGTAATTAAGTGAAGCTGGATTGTATATTCAAGATCTTTTCAAGGTGCTTCTTCAACCACAACCTCTTCTCTGATCTAAATGCTATTGTAACCTCTCAGTTCAGGTCAACACACTAGATACCAGGTGCTGTGCTAGGCTAGAAAGATATGAAATCCATAGGATAGCATTCTTGCCCTTAATTGGAAGAGACTTGTGACGTGAGGCCAGCCCAGATGTATGCTTCTACTTCTACTTTCTACTCAAGTTGGTATCTCGATCCCAAACTATTATTGCTTTTGATAGATACAGGGGTTAAGAGAAGAAAGGAAATATCCAGAAGGAAAAAAATCCAGGTATTGATGCAATTGAAATTTGATTTCTGATCATTGCCATTTCCCCCATTTTTGGAATGTGGGGGAACAAGATGTCTGCTAAGGAGTGCGAGGATGACTTGAGACCATGAAAAAAGGGTTACCAGGATGTCACCATGTGATCTTACCTCATTCCCTCCCCTTTAAGCCTGAATCACTGTGTGTGTGCACACGCACGGAGGGCTCTCAGTACCATGGACATTCCAGCTCTTGATTTGACTAGGGTCATTGAGCTCACAATGGAGAAAATTAGACTTCAAATAATTTTTTAGAAACTATGCTTCTCATAAACTTCTTAAAATAAGAAGGGTATTTTTTTGTGGTCTTTTTTTTTTTTTTTTTTTTGTCACTCATGAAGTGTGTAAAGGCCTTAAAGCAAATATACTTGAACTGCAAATATTTAAAGCGGTCATTATTCGTGATTCCTAAAAATCCTCAGTGCTCTCTGCACAGGCAGGAGTGCGCCCAGAGCCGCGCTGTGGAACCTCCCATCACTGCATGTGGAGACTCATTTACTCAGGAGGTTAATTTAGGCCAGTATTACGTATTCTTGAAAGTCTGCCAAGGTATCCTATGAGTCCTCATTAACCCAGATGCAGTTTCGGTGGGAGTTTGTACGAGCAGTCTGGCAGATTACTGTTTACAGTTTACCCGTGCCCTCCCACCGGTAATTGAAACGTGGGAATCGAATGCTTAACTCAGAAGTTTGAAGAAGAAAAAAACAAATAGGAAAATGTAAACATCTCTTTAATTTTATTTTCTAGATGCAGTATGACAATTTCCCAATTAAGTGTCTAGTTCATTACTTTGAAATAATTTTCTTTACAAAGGGCCATTCTGGCTTATTCCCTGACAAAGGGGTACACTGTCACGTCACAAGTCTCTTCCAATTAAGGAAATACTGGTTTGGTTTTTGTCTCCTACTGTTGGCCTTTATTTATAGCATCTATTATAAACTCCCTATATAATTAATGAAATATTAGGTATAATAATTTATGCCACAGATTTTTTTTTTCCAAACAGATGATGATGGTTCACTTTCAATCTCAAAATTGATCTGATTGTTGCTTTGAACTGAAGCTCTCTATACAAAATATACTCTCCAGCCTGGTTTGATGTTTCTCTCAGCAGCAAAGCTGTTAGCATTATACAAGACTTAGTTCAAAGAACTAGAAGATTCTTTCCTTCTGAAGTTCCATTTTCGTTATTGATTATTTTCTTTAAAAATGTTGTTTAAATAGCACTTTTTATTTCCTTTATAGTTTTTATGTATTGGTTTGTTTATTTTCCATATCTCCCTCCACTATGATATAGCACCTCACCTAGAATAGAGCCTGGACTATGGAAGGCATTAAATAAATACCTGCTGAAGGAAAGAATAAATTGTTTTAAAATTTCTGTTACATTCACTCTCCAACTGAGGGAGGATATTATAATTCACCAAACCAATTTTTATATGTGGTCCTAAATATGAAATATATGGAACATCATCAATGAGTGACTGCAAACTTGAGCCACATCCCTCCATGTGCTGATTTGTTTCTGTGTCCAAAATGAAATAATTCTGAATGCATTTTCCACCTTTATGCTTTTTAAAACAAAGCAAAGCATAGGAAAAGCAGCAGTGATAAAGAGCGGTCAATGCAACTGTCAAAAAAATCCACTGATGAAGCAAAGCTGTTTGTTAGACCTCTTGCAAAAGAAACCACCTCGACAAAACCTTAGTAAGTCTCAAAATGGGAGCGTTAGGGAAGAGTGTTTGTTCATAGGATTTTAGGATCTGGACTGGGTTTTGCCAGGTGACAAATTGGTTGGGATAGACTGAGTTTATAACATAATAGCTTTGAGTTGGAGAGTACAACAGAGTGAGCATCTTGACGTGAGTCTTGAGGAAGCTGTGTTAGCTGGGTCTCGTCTTCCAGGAGCGAGTAGTCCCTTTAAGCAGCTAAGTTTTTCATGCCTCTTCCTATTATTGGTAGCGGGACGAGGGATAGGAAAATTTGCCTGGTTGCAGTATTAAAACAATTACTTAACATAGGGCAGGAAATTATGTTAGTTTTAATTTTTAGAGATGTGATGGTGAGAGGAGGGGGAAATAATAAATTCCATTTCCCTAATATCTCACATATTGAACTAAAGCACTCAAATATGTGTTATCTACTTGTTAAAATTAATAATTCAATTTATGTCTATTATGAAAAGCATATCCTCCAGGGATATATTTCTATATCAGGCAATAATATCATAAGAGACCTAGGGAACTGTTATTCAATTCAGTTTGATTTCATTGAACCAGTATTTCCAGGATATCCTATCTAATAAAAGAGTAATATGCAAATTGACTGTCACACCAAGACACAAGGTGGCCACCACAAGATGGCCACCACAAGATGGCCTGCAGGGGAGGGCAGTTGTAGGAAGTTAGGGGTGACCAGGCCAGCAGAGGAGGGCAGTTGGGGGGGACCAGGACTGCAGGGGAGGGCAGTTGTGGGGGGGCAGGCCTGCAAGGGAGAGCAGTTGGGGGGAACCAGGCCAGTAGGGGAGGGCAGTTGTGGGAGGGACCAGGCCTGCAGGGGAGGGCAGTTGGGGGGGACCAGGCCTGCAGGGGAGGGCAGTTGGGGGGGGAAGGCCTGCAGTGGAGGGTAGTTGGAGTGGGACCAGGCCTGCAGGCGAGGGCAGTTGGGGGGGACCAGGCCTTCAGTGGAGGGCAGTTGTGGGCAATCAGGCCAGCAGGGAGGGTAGTTGGGGGTGACCGGGCCAGCAGAGGAGGGCAGTTGGGGGGGACCAGGACTGCAGGGCAGGGCAGTTGGGGGGGGGCACCAGGCCTGCAGGGGAGGGCAGTTGGGGGGGACCAGGTCTACAGGGGAGGGCAGTTGTGGGTGATCAGGCCAGCAGAGGAGGGCAGTTGAGGGAGACCAGGCCATCAGGGGAGGGCAATTGGGGGGTGGGACCAGGCCTGCAGTGGAGGGAAGTTGGGGGTGACCAGGCCTGCAGGGGAGGGAAGTTCGGGGGGCCCAGGCCTGAAGAGGAGGGCAGTTGGGGGGGCCAGGCCTTCAGGGGAGAGCAGTTGGGGGGAATCAGGTCTGCAGGGGCGGGCAGTTGGGGGGGGACAAGGCCTGCATGGGAGGACAGTTGTGGGGGACCTGGCCAGCAGGGGAGGGCAGTTGGATGGGATCAGGCCTGCAGGGGAGGGCAGTTGGGAGCCAGCAGTCCTGGATTATGAGAGGGATGTCTGACCACCCATTTAGGCCCGATCCCTAAATGGGTGGTCAGACATCCCTCAAGGGGTCCCAGATTCGAGAGGGTGTAGGCTGGGCTGAAGGACACCCCCTCCCCCGTGCACGAATTTCGTGCACTGGGCCTCTAGTTTTTCTATAAAGCCATATACTTTTTTAAGGACAAAGACATGGTCCCTGGCTCATAAAATGAATAGTCACAGTAAGGAAGGCAGGTCATAAATTCAGCCATCCATGTAGTTGCATATTAAAGCTATGTGTTAGGTTTGGCAATACAGGGTCACATTAAAATCTTTAGAGTTTCGGACTTTGAAAAGGTTACGGTACCTATTCCCAACCCCCATGTAGTCAAAAATAAAAAGAGCTACTAAACTATGAACTTGCTATAAGGAATCCCAAAAAAATACTGATTTTTTTTTCTCATGGTAACTACTTTGATGCTGTTTTTAAAATATTGGACCCAATTTTTAAGTGCCTTCTCATCCTGTTTCTTGGTTTATACAGTTGGCTGGGGCTCTAATTATCTGATGCCTCCTTGCAATAATGGCACCATGGAGTGAGCTGTTAGCCTGAGTGGGTCAACAAAGACCAGAGTTAGGATTAGGTTCCTGATTTGGGTCTTGAAGGATAAATAAGAGTTTTCCAGATGTTAGCCTTTGCCTAAGCAGAGAAAGACAAAAATATCTGGGTGAATATTAGGAGTTTGAACCAGTGAGTGGAGTGAGTGAAGCTGCCCAAATAGAAAGAGATCCAGTCTCATAGGAAGTCTCCCATCAATTGAATACAAATCACAGAATTAAAAAATCTACAAAACACACTAAATTAATGTCATGAAGCCCAGGAGTCTACAAACTTTTTCTTTAAGGGCCAGATAGTAAATATGTTAGTTAGGTTTTGCAGGCAAGACAGTCTCTCTTGCAACTACTGCACTTTGTTGTTGTAGCGTGAAAAAGAGCCATAGACAATATATAAACAAAAGAGTGTGACTGTGTTTCAGTAAAACTTTATTTACAAAAATACATGGTGGGCTGGATTTGGTCCAGAAGGCACAGTAATGTTTGAAAAACCCTGGTCTAGGTTATCAGTTTAACAGGGATTAAAGAATAAAAAGGTCTATAATGCAAACTAAAGTAATGTCTGCAAATGTAAGCTATTATATAATCTGGGGCAGTCAGAGGATTGGTTGAAATATTAACTAAGGTGTCCTGAATTGTCCAGGGGGAAAAAAGGAGAAGGTCAGGATGAAGACAACTTTATAGTATATAAGCAGCCCTGGAAGAAAAAAACGATACAACATGCTGTTATTCCAAGCAATTTCCATGACTTAATTCTTACAAATAATTTTATTATGGACCTGTGAAATTCCAGTGACACTGTAAGTGTTTGTTGTCCATCAGTATCCATTGTTCCCTTCTCCCAATGTTGTATCCAGTTTTTAACTGGGCATAGTAGACTACCCCAAGTAAAAAGTATATTCTTCACCTCCCTTGCAACCAAGTGTCATATGACTAGTATTTGCCAGTGGGATATGGGAAGTGATATGGACAACCTTTGAGACAGGTCCTTAAAGGGAGAAGGTATGCCCCTTACCTTGTCCCACTGCTTGGAACATAATCAAGATGGCAAGCCACCTTAGACCATCTGGACCAAAATGAGAGGTGGTGCAATAAGCTAGAAGGAGCCTGGTTCCTGGATGACCTCATGGAGCAGAGATTTCTACTGATCCTTGATTGACTACTTCCATATTGTTACATGATAGGGAAACAAACTCCTATCTCAACTAAGTCGCTCTTATTTAGGCGTCTGTTACATCAGCCAAACCTACATGCTAACTAAAACTATACTGAAAACTGTTATCCTAACATTTGCAAGACAAGCCATTGCATTGAGATTATGTGAAGAAGGATGGTGGGGGTGGGGGAGAATTAGAAATGTATGAAAGTGATAATGGTCTATGATCCCTATTTTTTAGTTTTTAAAAGCTTTTTTAAAAACAAGTTTAAACTAATATAAACCAAAAAAAATAGATTTAAAAATAAACACATAGGTAATATTAGTACCTCATATCATAATGACTTTATTATATTACTTTTTCTATTCAATTTTTTTATCCACAATAGTTTATTCAGCAAATACTTATTGCAGAGCAGAATTCTGTTAAAAACACTACAAAGAAACATTGAAGCATTAGGAAGGACACCTAGGTGCATAAAAAGTCTTTCCCCTCTCTGAGGAGATTACAGTGTAGTTGTGGAGATAAAATATTTTTTGAAAAGTGCCCGTGATAAGTGCCATGGAAAAGGCCCCAAGGAAGGCATGTTGGTTTAGAGTAGAAATCTTTTCCCTCTGCGCTTTCATGACCAAGAGGGTGTTCGAGCAGGCTCTTATTTGATATAATTCAAAAGAATATTACATTGATAACAATATTATATATATACATATATATATATATATATATACACATATATACACATATACATATACATATACATATACATATACATATACATATACATATACATATATATATTTATTTATTATTGCATGATAGGTATTCCAGATTCTATCCTTAAACACATAAAATTTTTCTTTGCTTCCTCATCTTACCCTTAAACATTTTTATTGAGATTATGTTTTCATTGTCATCTTTTAACTAATTTATCTCTGGGTATAAAAATTACTTCATTATTAATAATTAAAGAAAACCAAGTAATAGTGATGATGAAATCTTGGTTGTGAATAGTCTCATAAACAATCACTAAAGAAAAAAATCCCTGTTGTATTAGGCCAGCAGTGCCCCTTTGGTCCATTGGACCCCATAAAAGAAATCCTAAGACAAAATACATTTTCATCTCTGCTAAAAATTGAATTTATATTGATATATAATTTCTAAAGAAACCATCCTGTGTTACCGTAAGGGTATATACTAATATACTGTGTTCTTTATAGATTTATTTTGTAGACGAATGTTTTGATTTTTTTTTTTAATGATTAGGTCCACTAGAGTGTCTAATGGCAGTTTTGTAAGACGCAAATTTTAGTTTTATGAATCTTCTCTGTCCTATCTAATTCAGGTTGAATACGAAGGCTTAAAGCATGAGATTAAGCGATTTGAGGAGGAGACGGTGCTGCTGAACAGCCAGCTGGAAGATGCCCTCCGGTTGAAAGAGATCGCTGAGCACCAACTGGAAGAAGCCCTGGAGACCTTGAAAAACGAAAGGGAGCAAAAGAACAACCTGCGGAAGGAGCTGTCCCAGTACATCACCCTCAATGACAACCACATCAGCATCTCCGTAGATGGACTCAAGTTTGCGGAGGACGGGAGCGAACCGAACAACGATGACAAAATGAACGGGCACATCCACGGGCCTCTGGTGAAGCTGAACGGAGACTATCGGACTCCCACTTTGAGGAAGGGAGAGTCTCTGCACCCGGTGTCTGACTTATTCAGTGAGCTGAACATTTCAGAAATACAGAAATTGAAGCAGCAACTTATGCAGGTAAGAATTTTGTGTAGGGCCATTAGAATGGATTCCTTATAGATTGTATAGCATGTTGTGGGATTTCTTGTTCTTACATTTTGGCTCCAGATTATTTTTTAAAGTATTGCTTCTTTAGTTAGCAACTTTGAAAGTGCAGTGTTTTATAAAGACACAGCGGAAGAAGTGTTGAGGCATCTCATTTGCATTGCTTTAAGAAATTTCTCGCCGAAACCGGTTTGGCTCAGTGGATAGAGCGTCCGTCTGCGGACTGAAAGGTCCCAGGTTCGATTCCGGTCAAGGGCATGTACCTTGGTTGCGGGCACATCCCCAGTAGGGGGTGTGCAGGAGGCAGCTGATAGATGATTCTCTCTCATCGATGTTTCTAATTCTCTATCTCTCTCCCTTCCTCTCTGTAAAAAAATCAATAAATATATATATTTAAAAAAAATTTCTCTCTTGGAGCCACAGATCAGATTGCAGTCAGAAGGCAGCTCGGTGCACATCCAACAAAAGAATTCAAAGACTTCCTATACAAGTCAAATGACAGAAAATTATCCTTTCTATCTTAAGCAATTGTATATTGTCAGCATAAGAAACATGCTTATGAGTTTATTCTTGTGAGTTTATTGGAGCCAAACTGTCGACAGCTGCTGGGAAGCAAAATCTCAACCGATTGAGCGAATGCTCCAGAGAATGCCAGTTTTGCACCGTATTTTATACATTATAATCAAAAGAGGAGACGTAAGTGGGTTACATGAAATCCAGTAGCGATAGATTAGGGAGGTGGGAAAAAGCAAAGCGGGAAACTCTGGGGTTAGTTGAAAAATAAAATGATAGATACATACATCTTTTACTAAAGTAGGTACACAGGATAATTACCAGTCAACAATGAACTCAGTAACAATGAGGGGGTTTGTGGTCTCCGCAGAGTGGTGCCTGTGCTTTGAGGGGTCCAGAAAAAGGAAAATTGCTTTGACATTCCAAGGATATGTTATTGTAGATGCAAAAAGACACAATAGGCAGGCTCAGTTAAGGTAAAGATTGACTTTTGTCAGGGCAGATACTGGCCTAGGACATGATTACCTGCCATAAACTGCTTTTAGTTAAAAAGTTTTCATTTCAGACCATCCTTTGTGGTTACTTTAGGTCTCTGAGTTTGTAAGGCCGTCTTGCAGGCCTTCCCTGAGTTTATCAGGTTAGCATGTGGCCTCTTTTAGTCTACAATATATAGTTTCAAGAATAGTGGTTATATTTCACAGCAATACTTTAAGCTTTGGACTTACTATATGCTAACTAGCCAGGAAACCATATGATTAAAAATACAGAACAGGTATAAATCTAAAACCAAGGCATTCTGATCCCAACATAAATTAGGCCTTAATTTTAGCATATTCAAATCAGATGTTTTGTGTCGAGTCCGTGTTTAAGCTAATCTCATTGTAAAATGGCCTTCTACTTTGAGTCTTGCCTCTATGCTATACCTTAATCCAGTGCTGGTGGAAATCTTATCGGGATAACATCACCACCATCACCATCACCATCACCATCACCTGGGGGCTTCTTAGCACTACGAATTGTTGGGCTCCACACAAATCTACTGAACCAAGAATCTGGTTCAACAAGATTGTTGGGTGATTAAGTTTGAGCTTAATCTTCAGAATGTTATCCCTCAAGGTGCTTTACAAATAGCCGCTAATGAGAGGCTGTTAAGACTCCAGCAATCATTTATTTGTATAGTAAACAGCACTTATAATTTTCTACCTCTACAGAAATGATGAATAAAGAATGAAATTAGCAGAAACAAATAAGAGGCTAGCGTAAGAATAAAGTTAATTTATTATAAGGCTTACTTTTACTACTACATCGATTGAACATATCCTGCACTTCATTTGCTGAGTGCTTTGGGCTGCTAAAAGAGAATGTTTTCACAACGTTTCATTTGAATCAAGATAAGAAGGCATAGGCACTGGATGGAAGAAAATGAATTTCATATAGACTTTTACCTGACTGCAAAGCCCACTTCTTTGTAGGTAATACTTTCCCATGTCTTTTTGCTCAATGTACACTAATACAAGTAGGTTGATATTGAAGGGAGCGGGAACTTCTGCTTTTTTCCTTCTTAGTTTTTCTGACTGGCCTACCTAAGAATATTGCTCAGTTGGCTGAAGCATCGTCCTGTACACTGAAAGGTCACAGGTTCGATTCCTGGATCAAGGCACACATCTAGGTTGCAGGTTCGGTCCCTGTTGGGGTGTGTAGGAGAGGCAGCCAATTGATGTTTCCCTCTCGCATAGATGTTCTCTCTCTCTACCTTCCTCTCTCTAAATTCGATATTCTCAGGTGAGGATTTTTTTAAAAAATTGATACAAGAGAGATTAATAGGGGAAAATAGCCAAGTTTATTACATGTGTACATATGGGAGTTCCATAAGAATATGAGACCCGAGGACAATCGGGCAGTTCTGGGCTAAGGAAGGGGAGGCAGGGGGCTGGGAGGTCAGAGGGAACGTAGGCAGTTCACAGGTAGGTGAGAAAAAGTGAGCATTTGGGGAAACAAATTCTAACTGGGCCACAACAATGGGACACAGAGGGTGGGCTACCAAACAGGCTTTGCTCGGTTCCTCCCTGTCTGCCACCCTTGGTGATATTAAGCTAAGGTGATAGCTCCCTTCTTGGATTCCTTTCGGCTGGAAAGAAGGAGGAAAAAAGCTCTTCTTGAGTCTTTTGTTTCTTAAAAACAACCAGCTTAAAATAATCAATATAAAAAAAGAAAATATATATTTTGGGGTGGCAAATGCTGCTTCCCCCACCCCAGTGGGGTCGGGTGTGGCACTGAATGATCAAATACTAACAGTTCCGTAGTGAAACATGTGAGTTTTCACACTACAAGGAAAAAATGAGGACCCTAAGAGGTCTCACCTCAGTCAGGTGCAATTTTGCTGCTCAGGGAATTCAGTTCTGTCTGAATGTTGCCACCAAGTGAAATACAATAAAACTTGTACTTAAAGGATTTTGAGATTGTGGCTGCCATTGGTATAGGAATCGCTGTACTATTAGACAGCTCTCAATTTTGTATATCTCAGTTTATAACCTCAGCATACTTTGGGATGTGCGAGTTTTTATTTTCATAGTTCTCTTTTCTCTTAGGATCTCTTTTGGCCAGGGTCCAGAGCACTGCATTTGTGCCTTCACATTGAACACCTGCACTTGGTTAACGTTGACAGTTTGTGAAGATGTCAAGGGGCACAGGCAGGGATATAACACCCTATGCCAGGAATATGCATCTTTTAAGATTTTCTTCCTTAGGATTAAAGAAACCCTTTGGAAACTGGATACCCAGGCCACAGCCTTTTCTTACCTTATAAGATTCCATCTATGCATGTAAATGATGTTTTCCCACCCATGAGTATTTACTTAATCTGGTTCTGAAATGGGGAAAAAATAAATAAATCTGTGTTTCTGCCTTGGGTATCAGGAATGTTGGGTGAATTGCTTCACTTCTCTGAGACACACTCATCAAGAGAAAGGTAATAAATGTTGTGGGGTCGAACCCTGGAGTCAGAATAAGACCACCGGAGGCTGCTGATTGATTAAAAAAGCAGGCAAGGATTTATTGAGCTGGCCAGGACGGCCGCGAGCGCACCACACGCAGGTGGAGTCCACATGACCGCGCCGTTTCAGGTGTAGGCAGTCCTTTTAAAGGTCCAAATCACAAAAATTTTCCTTTGTTCTAAATTCTAAATGCTGGGAACAGCCCTGCTGGACATTGGAATGTGGCCCTATCAAGCAGAGTTAGTAATCTCTAAAGGCTATCTACAGTTTCTACTCCTGGAGCTACTGAGTCAGTGGGAATCAGTCTCCTGTAGTCCTGGTCCACAGGCACAGGAAAATTACCTTAAGCAAGTAAGTGCGTGCAGAAGCCAGAACAGCAGGGTTAAAACTCAAACAGCAGATTTTACCTAAGTATGGTTGCTACCATACTTCAATAAATTAGCCCCATCGCTAGTCTCTATGATGCCTCTGTTGGAATTAGGGGGGAAAATAACAACAAACCAGGTCCCCTTCCTCAAAATATCATACTGCCATCTGCTGGGAAATGGTAATAATATAAAAATCGAGGACAACTATCATTTAATAGTGCCCCCAGCATTGTATGGTGGACAATAGTGCCCCCTGCAGAGAATGACCTTGAAGCCCTGGTGAGCATCCCATCCAAGCCTCCTTTGTAGAGCTGCTGTGAAGACTAAATGGATGGTAAATATGAAACCTGGTATAAGTCACCATTTTTTATAAGATTGTACTGGAACCGTCCATCAGTTTTAGAGGCGTCAAGAAGATTGCCACTTCCACTTTATATAAACAGTCAATATATAAAGCATAGAAAGTACAGGAAAGAGCAAGGGATGATAAGCTTATACCTATATATGGGGCTGTGTTTTTTTTCCCCCCAGAGAAAATCAGGGTGAATATTTTACTAAACTGTATTTCTTATTGGGTATGCAATAAATTATAGGAATAATTTAAATTTAGCCAGTCATGCTAACTTTCACATAACAGAAATCCATATGAATTAAAATATATATAAGAAAAATACAAATAAGGAAACATTTTTAAAAGAACTTTAAATTTTATCTTTCAATTACAGCTTACATTCAATATTATTTTGTATTAGTTTCAGGTGTACTGCACAGTGGTTAGACAATCATATATTTTACAAAGTGATCCCCCTGATATTTCCAGTGCCCACCTGGCACCATACATAGACATTACAATATTATTGACTGTATACCCTGTGCTTTATTTTACATCCACATGATTATTTTGTAACTACCAATTTATGCTTCTTAATCCCTCCACCTTTTTCACTCAGTCCCCCAAGAAAACTTGTTTTATTCATCTACAAGTCCCTGTAAACTTGACAATAGACTTTGATAGTGAACAGCTCAATTAGTGTCATTCTTTATTCACTGAGAGACATTTTTCAGAGTATTATTGGATACATTATTTTGGCTTTTTGGTGCTCTTTAGACTCAGTTATTTCCAATATCTTACAATTGACATTTTCCAGTAATAGTCATGTGCCTTAATTGGTTTTATTAGAATGAAAAGAAGTAGATCCTGTCTGGGAAAACGAAATTACCTAATCTATTTAAAGGAGTCTCTATGCTTCTGCTAAAATTTTTACCTTTGGTAAATAGCCTCTGTTTAACTTCACATCACAGAGAATCAAACTGATACGGACTTTTTGGACTGGAACCTGGATTCTTTGTCTGCCGGAGTCAAAGAATGTATCCACAAACAGAGGGTAGTATAGCAAAGGTGGAGATTTATTGAAGAACAAATACAGACTCCCATGTGGGGAGAGGGAAAGAGTCCCACAGAGTATGCTAGGAAAGGGCTGCCACCTTCTGTATATATTTTAGTTATTGTTTCTAATTAATAATTTCCTAAAGTTTTACAAACACCTTTTAGTTCAAACATATGACCTACTTAGAAGCCTGCAATGTAGAATAAGAGTTCTTTCCATGGATTTTCTAAAGACTTAAATTCACCAAAGTAAGGCAATGGCTGTCCAATGACAAAATTCAAAAGTGGCTTGGCAGACAGTGCATTAAAGCATTGAAAACAATTTGTAAATCCCAGTAAAAGAAATGTAAAACCCCCAGAGTGTCACTGGCAGACACAGAGAATTATCACGCTTGCCCTTTTTCCCTGACTGAAAGTTTCCTGTTTGAACTTGGCTTTGAATTTGTATAAGTGTTGTTGTTTTTTATATAGAAAACTGAAATTTCTGTAACATTTAAAGTATATGTATTTTAAGTAGAACATTGCTATTAATTTTTATTTGGCAGAGTTTCCTCATGCAATCTCAAGTATATTGCATTGGTCTAATTTAGTTCATAGATATTTATTTTAGAGAGAGAGAATAAATCTTTGTGTCACCTCAGGGCCCTTGGGGTGTCACAAAGCTGTCTCTCAGTTAAATTCTTGAAATATTACATTCAGAAAAGCTGTCAAATAGACCCAATTTTAGGATTATGAAAACTTAAACCGGTTTTAACATTAAAGATTTGGTCTTGACCACAGAATTAACCATTTTCAATTTGGCCATTAAATTTTTATATCTTGGTAACGTTACAGATACGATATACTTTGAATGTCACCGAGGAAATGGTGGGAGGACACGCCTACCGTCCGTGTCCATTCCCTTGCTGCCATGCCCTCAAGGGCACAGAAGCTGCAACGCTGTGATCACCTCATAGTTAGCCTAGTTCCCACTTCCGCAGGGCCTGTGCGGGTTTGTGACATCACAGGCAGACGTGGACCACCTGGTCCCCATTAATACTTATGCTGCCTACCAGATGTGTTTTTTTAAAATATATATTTTATTGATTTTTTACAGAGAGGAAGGGAGAGGGATAGAGAGTTAGAAACATCGATGAGAGAGAAACATCTATCAGCTGCCTCCTGCACACCCCCCCCTGGGGATGTGCCCGCAACCAAGGTACATGCCCTTGACCGGAATCGAACCTGGGACCCTTGAGTCCGCAGGCCGACGCTCTATCCACTGAGCCAAACCGGTTAGGGCGCAAAAAATCTTTCTTATGCCTTGACAATTGTCATTCTCCTACCTGAGTTTAGATCAGCTTCTAACATTTTATGCTTTGCATTTCCAATGCCTGAAAATATCTCTGAGAGTATCTTTAGTGTGCGGGTGTCACTTCCTTTAGGACATTTTCATCCTTTTTATAACAACTACACTTTTCATTTTTGATACATTCTCTTTTGCCAAATTGCTTTGACGCATATCTAAAGTCCTTCAAACATCATCGATGTCCACATTCCCACATTCAACTCTTTCTTCTATAACTCCATTTATGTTTGATTCAAATATCACCACCAACATTTTCAGTCTGTGTTTCTTTGTTGCCCCTCTCTCCCTCCCTCCCTCCTGCTCTCCCTCCCTTCTTTCCTTTGCCAATTCCCTCTTTGGATTTTCTGTTTCTGTAAAACATCATGTGGGTTTATCACTGTGAGACAAGAAGACAAGCCTGTCCACTTTGCTATCCATGAGTGAACTGAATCACAGATACACAGTAACCAATCACTGACAGACTTGGTATGAAGTCATGACCAATCACATGATTGGTCACTGGTCATGATGTTACTATGTAGTGATTTTGTAGATTACAGCATCAGAGTTTGTACTTTACATTTGCTCACAGTTAATATATTGGTTACTGAAATTTGAACTGTGTTTGGGAGGAATGGTGTTTTAATTAGTTAAAACTAATGGTCAATGAAATTCATGCATATTAGAACCTTGCCAAGTGAGTACTCTCTGTACATGATAATTATATGAAGGCTATGAAGTACCACAAAGGATCATAAAAATACTACTCTACTGTATTATGAATAGATAGATATCTTTTAAAGTAATGTGCTGGTTAAAATAATAATTATTATAGTTTAATAATTGGTATTTATTATGTAATTATAATAATACTTTTACTTGCCTCCTAGGAATTTAGAAGAGTTTGGAGAGATATAATGTATGATCCAGGAAAGTTTGAAAGTTTGAATTGATAACTTTCTCTAGATGTTAAGACATTCAACATCAATCTGTTATCCTTAAAGCAGGTCTCATGATGGTTTACTTTAAAAAATAAGAAGAAAAAAGGAAAGAAAGCAAGTGCAGAAAGATAAGAGACCACTTATATAATGCTTTAAAATGTAAATAGCCTATATAATAAAGAGGTGATATGCAAATTGACCATCACTTCAACACACAAGATGGCTGCCCCCATGTGGTCAAAGATGGCCACCCCCATGTGGACACAAGATGCCTGGCAGGGGAGGGCAGTTGTGGATGATCAGGCCAGCAGGGGAGGGCAGTTGGACGGGACCAGGCCTGCAAGGGAGGGCAGTTGGGGCTGATCAGGCCAGCAGGGGAGGGCAGTTGGGGGTGACTGGGCTAGCAGGGGAGAGCAGTTAAGGGTAACCAGCCTGGAAGGGGAGGGCAGTTAGGGGTGACTGGGCCTGCAGGGGAGGGCAGTTAGGGGCAGACCAGGCCTGCAGGGGAGGGTAGTTAGAAGCGACCAGGCCTGCAGGGAGAGCAGTTGGGGGCAACCAGGCAGTTAGGGGCAATTGGGCCGGCAAGGGAGGGCAGTTAGGGGTGACCAGGCTGGCAAGGGAGGGAAGTTAGGGGTGACTGGGCCAGCAGGGGAGGGCAGTTGGGGGCGACCAGGCCTGCAGGGGAGGGCAGGTGGGGGTGACCAGGCCAGCAGGTGAGGGCAGTTAGGGGTGACCAGGTTGGCAAGGGAGGGCAGTTAGGGGTGACCAGGCCAGCAGGGGAGGGCAGTTGGGGGCAACCAGGCCTGCAGGGGAGGACAGTTAGGGGCAACCAGGCTGGCAGGAGAGCAGTTACGGGCAATCGGGCTGGCAGGGGAGAAGTTAGGGGGTGATCAGACTGGCAGGCAGAAGTGGTTAGGGGCAATCAGGCAGGCAGGCAGGCGAGCGGTTGGGAGCCAGCAGTCCTGGATTGTGAGAGGGATGTCTGACTGCCTGTTTAGGCCCAATCCCAGTGGGCAGTCGGACATCCCTCGAGGGGTCCCAGATTGGAGAGGGGGCAGGCTGGGCTGAGGGACACACACACCCCCGTGCACAAATTTTTTGTACTGGGCCTCTAGTTATTATATAATACTTTAAAATGTAAATATTTGCTTATTAAAAACCATGTTTACATTCTAAACATGTAAAAATTCTTAATTCATAATACTGATTACTGGTATGGAGGGACAGAAATGGTTCTTTTTAAAATATATATTTTTTATTGATTTCAGAGAGGAAGGGAGAGGGAGAGAGAGACATAAAAACATCAATGTTAAGAGAGAATCATTGATCAACTAATTAGGGGCGACCAGCACACCCCACACTGGGGATCAAGCCTGCAACCCAGACATGTGCCCCGACCAGGAATCAAACTGTGACCTCCTGCTTCATAGGTCAATGCTCAACCACTGAGCCATGCAGATCAGGCAGAAATGGTTTTTAAAATTTTTCAGATTATAATTTCTCATATACTTAGGCTTAATGAGCCACTGTTTTATATTGAGACCTGAATATTTTTCAACATACAGTAATACCACCTATATAATAACAAAATTGTCATATTATTCAGGTTAATTACCAATTAAAAAAAATTTTATTTTGGAGTGAAGGAATTGAAATGATTTGTAAATTGTTCTTTTAATCCTAAAACTCTATATTCTTTGACTTTTGTATTAAAAGCTCTCAAATTTAGTATATGTTTATTTGGGGGATTAAGTGCTTATTTCTAAGGGAATATCTAAGGTTCTCAGCAGTATTTGTAAGTTAGAGTCTTAGGGTTTAAACCTGACTTTGGGTTAAGCTCTGGGAAGGAAAGGATGATTCATAGGCACCTTGAATCAGCTACTTATCCCACGTGAACTAAGGAGCAGATACACTCTAAGGTTCTCAAAATAAAGACCATGCCAAGTGCTATCTCTTGAAGTCATGTTATATTTTCTGTAAAGTGTTAAAAGATAAAAATAAGATTGTTTGAATAACATTCAAGTTTTATGAGTGGATGTGTATAATGCATGAGAATTTGGATGGGTAAATATGCATAGCATAATTGTTTTAGAATGATGTACTTTCAGAGTGATTGACTTACTAGAACTGCTGAAATAAGAAAACACATTCCAATTTAATTTGAAATAATGGGACATTGGCTCTGTTGCACTTATTTTAAGTGTATTTATGTCCCACAGTGAATGGATTCAGCTCATCAATGGCATTGCATTGAAGGCATTCAGAGACTTTCTTTTGTTATTGCAGGTAGAGCGGGAAAAGGCCATTCTTCTGGCCAATCTCCAGGAGTCACAGACGCAGCTGGAACACACCAAGGGGGCACTGACAGAGCAGCACGAGCGGGTGCACCGGCTCACGGAGCACGTTAACGCCATGAGGGGCCTACAGAACAGCAAGGAGCTCAAGACTGAGCTGGATGGGGAGAAGGGCCGTGTCTCAGAGGAAGAGGCACATGACTATGAGGTGGACATCAATGGCTTAGAGATCCTTGAGTGCAAATACAGGGTGGCAGTGACTGAGGTGATCGATTTGAAAGCTGAAATTAAAGCCTTAAAGGAGAAATACAATAAATCTGTAGAAAACTATACTGAAGAAAAGACCAAGTATGAGAGTAAGATCCAAATGTATGATGAGCAGGTCACAAGCCTTGAGAAGACCACCAAGGAGAGTGGAGAGAAGATGGCCCACATGGAGAAGGAATTGCAGAAGATGACCAGCATAGCCAATGAAAATCACAATACCCTAAATACAGCCCAGGATGAGTTGGTGACCTTTAGTGAGGAGCTAGCTCAGCTTTACCACCATGTATGTCTGTGTAATAATGAAACTCCCAACAGGGTCATGCTGGACTACTATAGGCAAAGCAGAGTTACTCGTAGTGGCAGCCTAAAAGGGCCCGATGATCCCAGGGGACTTTTGTCTCCACGGTTAGCCAGGCGGGGTGTGTCATCCCCAGTAGAATCAAGGACCTCCTCTGAACCAATTACAAAAGAAAACACAGAGGCCAGCAAAGAACCAAGCCCAACCAAGACCCCCACTATCTCTCCTGTAATTACTGCCCCACCGTCATCTCCAGTATTAGATACAAGTGATATCCGCAAAGAGCCAATGAATATCTACAACCTTAATGCCATTATCCGGGACCAAATCAAGCATCTGCAGAAAGCTGTGGACCGGTCCCTGCAACTGTCTCGTCAAAGAGCAGCGGCGCGGGAGCTGGCCCCCATGATCGATAAAGACAAGGAAGCCTTAATGGAGGAGATCCTCAAGCTCAAGTCCCTGCTGAGCACCAAACGGGAGCAGATCGCCACACTGAGGGCCGTGTTGAAAGCCAACAAGCAGGTGATCTCATCCTACTGACCACGCATGCTAGCCAACGCCTTCCTAATGCATTTATTCCTTAATGTTTTTGAGTGTCCACTATCATCAGGATGAGAGTCTAAGTTCCAGTACCAGGTCAGAACGTAATAATTATTTTTAGTTCAGTGAATGGAAGAAATAGGAGAGTTGCTATGCTCCATTAGGTGGAGGTAGAAGTGAAGAAATTAAAGCAGGAACAAAGGAGAAGATCCATCCAGACATAGAAAGGCAGTTCAGGCAGTACTTAGCTGGAGTCAGCAGTCATTGAGTATGAAAACAAGAGGTGGAGGGGTGGCAGAATAGGCTGGCATGGCAACTTAACACCAGGGAGATACAGCAAGAAAGACCAGAGGGGAGTTACCTAGAGAGAGAGAGGTAGAGAAACAGAGGTAGAGATTGAGGTGAAATGTGCACTAGCTCTGCCAGTGACCACATATCTGAAGTTTAGTTTCAGTTGGGATGTTAACTCTCGTGGGTCAGAGCTTAAGCAGTAGAGAATTTTTCCTAACCACAGATCTTGGCCTCTGGAATAAGTAAGGATGCTACAACAAGGCCCTACCTGCCTAATTCCAAGATCTACTTGATGACTGGATTTGTTTCCCGCCTTGAGCTTTACCTGGGTGGCTATGCTATGAAACTAAAGAAAAAACTTTTCTTTAGTTTCCAGAGAAAATATTTTAAACTTTTCTTTAGTTTCTCTGGAAAATGAGCCTTGAAAGATAGATTTGAGGAGGGTGCTAAAAGGGTGTTGAAGAGAAGCAACAAAGCATCAGATACCTTCTTGCAAATATAAGCAGGGCTAGTGTTAGAGGTTAATTTCAGAGTTCTTTCTTTTACCTTTGGGGAAAACCACACTATTATTTTGTCATCTACAGTGCAGCTCTCTAGCATTTTCATCTTCAGTTCCCATAAATCCATTCATATAATTTGGAGGTCTATACCACAAACAATAATATTGTCCACACTATGAACATGTTTTATATAAATCTAAGGGCAAAATAGGCCCATCAGTTCAGAGAAATAGAAAAGATTAGGGTGAATGGAGAATTTGTGAGAGATCTGACTCCGATTTGAGGTCAGAATTAAGGAATTTGTTACCATAAATCCTGCTACAATCCAAAGACCCAGTAATTTAGAGTGGTCATAAATAATCGATACCATGTCATATAAGACAACCTTTTTCAAGGACATTATATACTGGGTATTCGTGATAAAACCATTCAGATAACTTCTCTGATTTCTTCCTGAAGGTTGAATATTAATAACCTAGAGACCTAGATCTATAAGAAAGTCAAGACACATAACTGACACAGAGGTTAGATAATAAGGATGGTTGATCAGCCAAGAGAGACTAATTTGTGAGCAAGCACTCATTGATTACATATTTCACGGCAGGCAGGCAGTAAGGATGAAAAAATAAGTGACTAGTAATCTAGTAGGAAGGAGTTCAACAATGCCTAGAACTGTCTACAAGATAGTACATACCAAGCACTTAAGAATGGTATAAACAGTGCCATAGGAATTCAGAGCAGAACAAAGCATTTCTGGCTGTGGTACCATTTGCATTATGTTAACGTCATAGCCTTTATGGACTCAGTAAATTAAATGAGAACACATTTCTAGCCATGCATTTAGTTTACATTTTAATGATGCTGGGCCTATTGCTGTGATGCATATATGCCATAAGTAGCTTCAAGTGTCTACAGATGACATTCATTATATTTTTGCATGTGGAATGTAAATTATTAAGGCTAAGGTGAGAATTCTGTGATATAGGAAAAGGAATTTTCTATTTTAAAATATTTTTCTGCATTCTCTATGAATCTTTTAATATGCTTTAGGATTTTTTTTTTTTTGTAAGCACAGTGTCTTCTGATGAACAAGCAAATGTTTATGAGGTATCATCTGTGTACTAAACTGTGCTCGATGCTAAAGATTAAAGACTCATCCAGGGTCCCTGTCCCCGCAGAGGAGGACTCACAGACCAGTGGGGAAGTCAGAATAGAAACAGATAATTACAGTTCGATGTTTCTGTGCTGTAATTGAGTTATGGAAACATTGCAGAGGAAGTAACTAACTAATGTCTTTTAGAGAAAACTTCATAGAAGGAATTATTCTTGTGTCTGTTCTTAAAGGGTGAGGAGTTGTTTTCTAGAAGAGGAGGAAATAATTCCAGACAGAAAGAACAGTAGGCGGTAGAGGCACAGAATAGAAAGATATATTTAAAGAATGATTTTGAAGGTCTCTGTGGCTAGAAACAAGATTTTTATTTAGAAAGTAAACTTCGGGAGTGTTTGAAGAATATAGCAAATGCTGCTGATGCCAATAAATGTACTAATGGGTTATATATAGACACTTAGAATTACTTAATTCTGAAAAAGTGTTGTACAGTCTGTGGACAAATAAATCAACAATGCTGAATCCTTTGGGGGGCATTTCTCACAAATAATAAATAGCTTTGTACTTCTATTTCAGATCTTGTTTTTCTGTTGTTCCCCCCACTCACCCTCACCACTCAACTCTCCTTAGATAACTGACCAAGTGGCTCCATATGCTTACAAATTTGTTACATCTACATTTGCACGACTTAAACTTAACTATCTGCTCTAAATGAATATGTGTATAATTTCTTTTTAAAAATTTAAAACGGCCATTTCCCCATGTCAATTTCTGAATTCCAAACAATTTTCTGAATTTATAATATTTTTGAAGATTCCACTAAGTTATAGCACTACAGGCCATATTGAACTATTTTATGAGTAATTTCTCGTTTCAATTTGAATTTAAATTCAATCAAAACTAATAAGGAACTACTTTATAATCAAAACATGAACAAACGACCCCATCCCAAGATTGTTTTAATTTAAAAAGAATCCATTTACCTCCATAGAAATTGTGCATTGCTTAAGAAAACTGAAGTTGTTCATTTCAAGCACAAAAAGAAATGTTAAAAACCAGGGTAGTCTTCCTGGGAAATCATATTAGTAATGGATTTTCTTTCATTAGTAAGGGGCTTTTTCATTAGTATTGAATATTTTTACACAGCCTGAAAGCTGTAGTTGGCAGTTTGTGAAAATGGCGTGTTTCCAGTTTGGCTTCAATGTGCATACCATGTGCTATGCACCTAACAGACAGTCCCTAAATATACATTCATTTCATTAATAGGTTCACTCAACGTTTTTAAATTCTACTTCCTGCCATGTGTCAGGCTAGTTCTCAATTTGAAACACTACTTATTCTTAGAACTTCAGACATGCCCAAATTCAAATAAATATTTCAGTTCATCCACCATTTTGGAATTTTTTGCTTTTATGGGCATTGTGAAGAATTAAATTTGACTATTCAAATTTGATTATTTTTATTGTTATCTAATTATTAAATTTGACTATAGTTCACTGTTTTAAAGAAGTTGTATGCAAAGGCATCAGAAATCATTGGTTCTTTGTTAATTTTTTTCCTTAAACATAAAATATGGATTGACAGTTTATCAGGTACTCATCATAAATTGCAATGGCCTACATCAAGCATATCAAACTCAAAGGCTAACACGGGCCAGATAAACAAGGTTTAAGTTTATGTGGGCCGCAAAAAAAACAAAAGCTTCAATTTTCATAGAAATGTACGTTTATTTCAACGGAGACATGCTGGGTACAAAGGGCTGAAATAAATAAGTAATCATTAACATAAAATAATAGAACGTTTTAATAAAAATTAATATTTTTCTTGAATATTAACTTACCAGACACTGAAGAACTGCACAAATTAATAAGCGTAACGCAAATAAGCCTTCTTTTCTTGTTCTCCAAAAGCGAAATATTTCCTGTTGCGCACACCAACCAAGTCAGTACAAGACTAATGACGTAGCAATCAGCTGCTAAGATATTCGCTGCTAGTATTAGTGGAGAGAAATGGTGCGCCTACGCTTAAGGCCATTAAGGGAAGTGAATGCAATACGATTATAGTAATCAGTCAGCAAACAGTTGTAGTTCTTTATTAACAATTACGTATAACAGCACATTGTAAAAATTAGGTTACGAAATTTTTATTAAAACATTTCTTACATACCGTTACATTGGCTGGGCCGCAAGAATATTCGTTATGGGGTTGCATGCAGCCTGTGGGCCGCGAGTTTGACATGCTTGGCCTACATCTTTTATTCTGTTTGTTTCTGGCCCACAGAACTCAGGCGACACAAGAATATTTGAGTTCTATTGCATTTCAGTTGGAAGCAGTGCTTTCCCCCTCACTTTTCGTTGATAACATTCTTCTTGTGTAAAGTTTCATTTTGGCTTCTTCATGTCTGAAAATCCTACACTCTCAACAATCTGCATTAAATATTTACTGAACTATCATTGCCTTAGCTCTTAATACTGACTCAGGCGGCTTGTAGGCAATCTCACCACATGGATTCACAACACGTTTTGACATTAAAGGAAAACTGCCTTGAGTCCAAAATACATACCTATGTTTATATAAAATATAACCAAGTCCATCTCACCTCCGTTTATGAGAGAAAGTAATATTCCCAGCATGAAGAAATCTGTGTGATAGGTTTTCCTGATATGAAAGTTGTAAGCATTGTGATTTTTCCACTTTAGACAGCTGAGGTGGCACTAGCTAATCTCAAGAACAAATATGAAAATGAGAAAGCGATGGTGACTGAAACGATGACAAAACTTAGAAATGAACTGAAGGCTCTGAAAGAAGATGCAGCAACTTTCTCATCCCTGAGAGCAATGTTTGCAACAAGGTAATGGTTTTTTTCTTCCAAGATTAGGTGTGGTACATGGGGGAAAAACTTTGGAATTCACACGGGTATCTTCCTGCATCCTGAGTGTATAAGTTGTGAAAAAAGAAGCAATTCCACTCTGACAAACCTGAGATACGAGCTCTCTTGCTGTTTTCCAGAGCCCTCTGCTGGACACACTGGATCAAGCAATTCCTTTACACAGAAGTATTTTTAAGTTAATACAAGAGACATTTTTTCTATATTTACAATAGAACTTATGTACCCAAAAGAATGAGAACACACAAAAGAAGTCTCCAACAAGGGGAAAAGTCCTACTTGCTGAAGTAGCTAAATATTATCACCACTGAAATTCACTATCACCAAAGTGCGTATCAGTAATAAATATTGTATGAGAAAGATAACATTATAATGAAGATTAATATTCATCATACCAGCTAATTACTTAGACTTAAATACACTGATGAAAATATAACTTCTAAAGTGTGTAATTATATCACCAAATTTTACTACCTCCCTCCCACCAGTTTCATTATGTAATGCCACTATATTTTGTTTTTAAACTTGAAGTGATTATTAAGAATCTGTTGATTCAAGGCATTTGAAATCCTGAGATTCTCAATATGTGACCTTTTTTGCTGTCACAATGTATTGCCAAAATGAACACAGTTATATATCTTATATGATGCAAACTTGAAACAAAGTTCACAAAGCATCACTATGCCTTTATTTGCAGATTCATTAAATAATATACATGTAGCTGATATCAGTGTAAAACAAAATCATGGCTTGTGTAGGAGCCTGGGAATCTGCCCAGCTTTCTTTAGGTGTCAGGAGAGAAAGGCTCAAGCTCATACTTCGTGATTAACTCTCAGAGATGACAGTGAGGAGGCTGTGTGCCTGATGGAACCCGGGGGGGGGGTGGTGCGTGAGGGCGGGGACTGAAGCATAAGAGTTTGGGGAGAATAAATGCACCTCTGGCCACTGTGAGGGGAGGCAGGATAGAGAATTCGGATGGTGCACATACCCCTCAGTGATGAAAGAAACCAGTCAGGATGATGTGTAGAATCAAGAACACAAATTTCCTCTTTGAAAAAGAAATCAGATCTTTTTAAAGGGACATTGAAAGTCTGAATCTGGTTTATATAAGAATTATTTCCCCCAAATAGTGCATTTTCACAGAAATTTGTCTTATTTTGGGGAGAGTAATTGCCTTATTTACTCCATAGTATTTTAAAAAATATTGTTATCTGACCAATTAAAATAAATCCAGGATCCTGAAATTCACATTGTATTTTACTAAGCCTTAGATTTTCTTATGATATCCCTACATGTTTCTTGACATCCAAGGTTAAAGAAAATGGGGACCCACCCAGATCTCAAGTTCTTTCACTATAGGGTCTGTTTTTTTCCTTGAAATGCCATAAGGTTTGTGCTGATTGCAAAGTATATACAATACATTTTGGACTACTCCACAAAGTCATTAACTATCTATTGGTACATAAAAAGTACTTGTTATTATTATTATCTTAGTAGGTAAATAAACTCAGAAAAAACTCTAATTATGTGAATAACTAGAGGCCCGGTGCATGAATTCATGCATGGGTGGGGTCCCTCGGCCTGGCCGGCGATCAGGGCCATCTCGTCCAGTCCCGATTGGGGCCACAGGGGCCGGCTGGTGGGGAGGGGCCACAGGAGGGCCCTCTCGCCCAGTCCCAAGTGGCCAGACCCCAGCAGCAAGCTAACCTACCGATCGGAGCATCTGCCCCTTGGTGGTCAGTGCACATCATAGCAAGTAGTTGAGCGGTGGTCCAAACAGTTGACTGATGGGTAGGACACTTAGCATATTACGCTTTTATTTATTTATTTTTAAATATATTTTATTGATTTTTTTTTACAGAGAGGAAGGGAGAGGGACAGAGAGCTAGGAACATCGATGAGAGAGAAACATCGACCAGCTGCCTCCTGCACACCCCCCACCGGGGATGTGCCGGCAACCAATGTACATGCCCTTGACCGGAATCGAACCCGGGACCCTTCAGTCCACAGACCGACGCTCTATTCACTGAGCCAAACCGGTTTCAGCAGTATTATGCTTTTATTATGTAGGATTCTTTCTCCCAACTGTATGTGTGCTCAGGTTTTACCTTTGATGGGGATAAAAGACCAATGAGCGTATCTTTCTGCTGCAGCACAAATCCTAGGCTCATCTTGGCTTTCTTTGACACTTATTGCTTAATCATCTGGTTGAAAAATCATTGAAAAAACTCAGGTTTCTAATTCAAACAAATCTGCCATATTGAAAGTAGTGGCAGCTGCAATCTATACTCGATTACTATAAATATAGATAAAGAAGGAAATGTTTTCTTTACAAACATTATTATTCTTTTGCATGCTACAGGCATAGCCTATTACACACTTGTCACAGTCCTCTGAAGAACACATCACACAGTAGAAAAAGCCACCTGTAACTCACCTAAGATGCTATGCACACTGCCTGAGACTTGCCTGCTTAATACTGTGCCATCATGCAGCAGCCCCCACAATAAGGGGTTTAAGATGTCACCGATTAAGAGTGTCCCTAGCCCAGACAGTGTGGCTCCTTGGCTGAGCGTTGACCTATGAACCAGGAAGTCATGGTTCAGTGCCCCAGTTGTGGGCTCAATCCCCAGTAGGGGGAGTGCAGGAGGCAACTGATCAATGATTCTCTCTCATCATTGATGTTTCTATCTCTCTCTTCCTTCCTCTCTGAAATCAATAAAAATATATTTTTTAAAAAAAGCATGTCCCCATATGTACTCCATGGTACAGATGAACCATCAATTATGGAACCTGCTCTACTGTTTCTAATTTTCTGCTAGCGTAGGTTACCTCAGTTCTGCTCTAGGAAGACCACCGTGTTCCAGTAAAATCCATTCCTTTTACATTGAAATCCGACTTCAGTTTCGCCCAGGTTTTTCTCCTGACCACGTTTCTGTTTTGGTTCCAGATGTGATGAGTACGTCACACAGTTGGATGAGATGCAGAGACAGTTAGCAGCCGCAGAGGACGAGAAGAAGACTCTAAATACTTTGTTACGAATGGCTATCCAGCAAAAACTCGCCCTGACCCAGCGGCTGGAGGACTTAGAATTTGACCATGAGCAGTCGAGACGCAGCAAAGGCAAATTTGGAAAGAGCAAGATCGGCAGCCCTAAAGTAAGTGGGGAGGCCTCAGGCACCGTGCCCACCATAGACACTTACCTCCTGCATAGTCAGGGCCCACAGACACCCAACATTCGGGGCAGCAGTGGCACTCAGAGGAAAAGGTATGCATGCAGCAATCTTCATAGCGTGGTGCAGTGGCCAGATGTTCATTAACTGCAAAAATTGATGTGTTCTTATTGTGGAGGATGGAGGAAGGGAAGGAAGAGAAAAACTGGGAGTGGGTGTATAAATGGGCCTTGCTAATGTTGGTTTTTTTAAAAAATCAAAACCGTTTTATAATTATGTTTATTTACTCATTTCTGTCCCTCACACCCCACCTCTTAATTAACCATAAAATAACTTCTGTGTCTGTCAACATTTTTGCTGTTCTTTATACGCACAAATATACCTCTCCCTTACCTCCAGCCTAAAAATTGGTAGATAAAAGATGGATATTAAGAAGGATGCTATGTTTTACATGGATGGTCAATTTAAAAATCATTGTACCTCTGGTAATGGTGCTTTTAGCAGCTTCTCTTTAATGGGGCAAGGATATGGATATGTTCTCTGCGGGAACTTTTGTTTGTGTTACCAAAACTGATGGCCGACTAAAGGAGATGTCTATATTTAGGTAGAGTGGGATGGAATGTGTATAGTCTTTTTCTTTAAAGCAGGTTTTTGTGCATTTTCATTTGGTATGTGAATATTGCTCCAAGAAATCACTATAAGGTTGTCAGTGGCTTTTCTGACCTTTTTCCCAGAGTCCTGGATGTTGAATTACTTACCCTCTATTTTCAGTTAATAGTAAGATTTTTATTTTAGGAGCTTTCAGTAAGAAATCAAATAATATACATATTGTCTTATTTGTGGTTCAAACTAACTATAATAAATCTCTTTCTCAGTTTCCAATACAGTTTCTAAATGGGGTTGTATCCTGGTGTGGAAACTAAGCAATTAGCAAAAAAATCTTGATTTACATGTTAAAAAAATTAAATGCCAATATGAGTAATGTTGTCATTGGTGAGGCTTTGAAAGGTAATTAAAGTAAAACTTTTTTGTTTCCTATATGTATTTTCTTGGATCTCCTGCAAGACAATTTTCACCTTCCCTTTGTGATCAGAGCCGTCCCAGGACTCCAGGGGCTTCCTACCTACAGAATTTATTAAGAGTTCCCCCTGACCCCACCTCCACAGAATCATTTCTTCTGAAGGGCCCCCCTTCCATGAGTGAATTCATCCAAGGGCACCGGCTCAGCAAGGAAAAAAGGTTAACGGTGGCTCCACCAGGTAAACATTTTTTCCTTGGGTGCATGTGACGCAAATGATGAGTTGAATAGACAGCTCTCCCCATCCTTCCACCCACTCCTGCCCACCCATCCGCAGAGCCTCACTTTGATGACGGGGAAATTCCTACCTCTCAACTAAAAACACCTTTACCCTTAGCCTCCTGTGTCCTCCTTTCCTCAGCCAGACCACCAGTCCTTAGGAGTCTCCAGGGACTTCCGTTTAACCGCCGAGGATGGAAAATGGGAGTTGGAAGGAATAGGATAGGTAACCGGAAACTTGCCACAGGCAGGTGCAACGCAGGACACACACCTGTATCCTATATGCCATTTGGTAGCTCATAGCCATTCCATCTTGGTCAGAATTTGTCGTTTCGTTCTGATCATTTTTAACAAAAAGCCTTTGGGGCTAATTTCCTTTTTGTAGTGACTCAGAATGTTTCCGCAATCATTAGAGACAAATAAAGTAAAATCCTCCGAGGTTTTGCTCCTCAGGAACATTCAAGTCTTAACTGTGATGTTCTTGCAGTTTGCGAGCCCCTGTGCTCACCAGTTACTACAGCTTCACCATTTTGCATTTTTCTTTTTCTCTGGCCTACGAAGGGCCTCGATTGACAGCGTGACTTCTGGCAAATAAAGATAACAGAGGGGGCACACAAGGAAGCCCATGGAACAAAACAAGCCCAAGGGCATCCATTATTTGGCCACACAGGGAATGAAAAATGACAACTAGTTAAGTTAGTCGTCAACAGTTAGAAACACAGGGATTTCACATGGGCATCTACATTTCCCGTCTCCCTGGAACGCTTCTGAGTATCTGGCAGCCTTGGGTGTGCTTCATGCTTGTCAGCAACCTGTTAGGACTGTGGTCTGGTTGCTGCTTTTACACAGGGCGAGCTTCGCAGTGGCCACGGCCCCCGTCACTCCCTATCGCTTGTACCCAGCCTGCTGCCCTTTTTCTGTTATCTTCTGGTCCCTCCTGTAGCCTTGGAGTTTCCCACCTTTGCCACAGCTTTTTTTTTCTTTCTTTCTTCAAGTTACTTCTTAATTTAATTAATTTACTCCTACTTACTTTACTTCAATTTTACCTTAATTGCTTTTTGGAAACCTCAGCCTTTGGATCTCTAATACTTTCCTTATCTGATTCATGAAGCAGCCTACTGATTGGGATGAAAAGATGTGTGGAAATTTACAGCACATTTTTAACATTCTAAGAATGTTTGAGGAAATCGGTAGTGACAATGAGTTGAAAGAGCCTGAAAGTCAAAATGTACATCTATAAAAAAAAAGGACAACAACTCCGTGGGTGTTTCTACATCCACAGCTCATTTCCTATTGTTTTAGACCCCACTGGGAGGTACCTTGAAGTACCTGTGAATTACCAACATGGTAAGGGTCCATTAGGACACCTAACTTGAATAAAACCCCACAAGTCTTTTTAGTGTTCCACATAGATTTAGTTGCACTGTCTACTAGAACTTAGAAAAGAAATTATATAATTAATGAGTGAGAGTAGTATTTTAATTTTAAAGGTGTCATATCAGTATGATTAAGAATTAATAATAAAGGTGAACAATAACTATTTTCATTTTGTATATGACTATTTGATCATTGTACTCATGAATATATGTTTTATGTTATTGTCATTACATTGTGGAAACCATTAACATGATATCATAAGCTTTTCCATGCTGCCTAGTCTTATTTTTATTTTTAAAGGTTGTATTATACATTTTATTGTAGATGTTATCACATTAATCACTACTTCCTCTCTTGTTAACCACTGAGATAGTTTTTCATTATTTATCATATTGTAGAATACCACTGAGAATATCCTCATGTATCCCACTCCTCATCGATTCAATTTTTTTCTTGAGTGAGATCACTGGGTTAAAAGTATGAACTTCTTTATGTGTTTGCTCCATTTTGATATTGCTGTAGAAAAGGGTATATCAATGTACTAAAAGCCCCACAAAACATTTTTCTCATTTTCACACATTCTGATTCTTTCTACTCCTTTACACACACTTTACACATATTGCAACTCTAAGGCTAGTTAACATACATGAATGAGAGTACCATTATGTTGTCTTAAACTGTTTAGTTTAGAATAACCAGAAAATGACATTGGACTTAGAAATTATTGCTATATGCAAAATTAAAGATACAAATAATGTGAAATTCAGAATCACCTCTAGGCCAGAGAAGCACTTTCATGAAAACAAATATATTATCATCATGTTCGATAAACTTTATTTTTAACAACTTATTTGAAATTAATAATAAAAGAGGGGAGTAAGTAATGTTGTTAATATATCCCAAGGAATTTTCAGTTGTATATAATGAAATCAACCAGATTAGTCCCTAATAAATTCTTAGATCAATCCAGCAGCATTTTCTAAAAGGTTCCAGTTAAATGAATTACTGTAGAAACTGAGTAACTGTCTATACTAAATTGTATCTTCTAAAAATATTTGCATTATTGACTATATGTTATTTTTTCTACACTGAACTATATTGAGTAAGAAGTAATAAACATTATTTATGATGTTTTTGCTATATAAAACATTTTAATTAGGATGAGAAAAGAAAAATATGCCATATTTAACCAATCCTAGGTTCTATGCAAGAAATATCTTAAACCCATGGGAAGTAATCAATTTTATGAGTATTTTTTATTTGTAAATTGATGTTATTGATTATTATAAAAGTTAATGGCTAGTAACAATATATAGTCATCATTTTTAAAGGACAATTCACTGTTAATTTATCAGAATGGTTTTTGGTAAACCTCGTCTTCTAAAATATATTTTTAATATATCTTTCCAGGTAATGTAAATTAGTCTAACAAGCACATACATGGGTTGTTTTTCTATTGAGGATCATTGAAATAGTTAAATCAATAAAATGAAATTAATTTAGTTGGCTCCTTTGGTTGAAGAATTGATAGAGCTATAAATCACATTAAAAATTTTAAGGCACAGCCTAGCTGGTGTGGCTCAGTAGTTGAGCGTTGACCAATGAACCAGGAAGTCACGGTTCAATTCTCAGGCAGGGCAGATGCCTGGGTTGCGGGCTTGATCCCCAATATGGGGTGTGCAGGAGGCAGCTGATCAATGATTCTCTCTCATCATTGTTGTTTCTCTCTCCCTTTCCCTTCCTTTCTGAAATCAATAACAATATATTTAAAACTATTTTTTTTAAGATATATTTTTATTGATTTCAGAGAGAGGAAGGGAGAGAGAGAGAGAGATTGAAACATCAATGATGAGAGAGAATCATTGATTGGCTGCCTCGAGCCCACGACCTGGGCATGTGCCCTTGACCGGAATCGAACCCGGGACCCTTCAGTCCACAGGCCGAAGCGCTATCCATTGAGCCAAACCGGCCAGGGCTATGTAAAACTATTTTAAGGCACAGAATGTAAAATATTATTTACCATATATAATTTACCATATATATTTACCATGAAGATGGTCAGCAGCAAGCCCCATCTTCTTCAAGGCAAAATTTCTCAGTTTCTGGAGAATCAACTCTAGGATGGGGCATTGATCTTAAAAATTAGTAGAATGTTTTGTACTGATTGATTAGTACCTTGTACTAATTGATTTACAACCTTTTAGAGGAAAATTCTGGCCCTTGCCTTTAGCTTTGGCTCAGTCTCTGCTGCCTCGGCCTCTGAAATTCTGTTTCTGCGCATGGCTTGTTGGCTTTTTTATTCTTGACTTTATCCCTATCCTGATGTACAAACTCCAGGTCCTCCCACACATACCTAACAGCTTCGATGCACTGGAATCAAGAGGGACCCGCCCTGGCCGCCATGGCTCAGTGGTGAGAGGGCTGGCTCCACCAAACGGTCTCAGGTTTGATTCCCAGTTAAGGGCACATATCTAAGTTGCAGGGACCATTCAGGAGGCAACCAGTCGATGTGTCTCTCTCACATTGATATTTCTCTCTCTCCCTCCCTCCCCCCTTCCCTCCCTCCCTCCCTCCCTCCCTCCCTCCTCCCTCTCCCTCTCTCCTCCCCCTTCCTCTCTCCTCCCCCTTCCTCTCTCCCTTCCACTTTCTCTAAAAAGCAATGGAAAAATGCCCTCGGGTGAGGATTAAAAGAAAGGGACCCTATTGTCACCAATGAGTTTGCAATCAGGCACCGGATAGTATATCTTCATAAAATCATTGGCTATAAAATGCTGTAGCCAACATTTTATCTCAATGCCTTAACCACCTAGGCCTACATCATAATAATCACACATTTAATCAATAATTAAAAGCAGTCTACCAGAATATGTACAAGGTATCTCTGTAATCCATAGGCAAGTGATATTACTTCTGTAGTACACACCTAACTACATTGTTTGTACAGGATAAACAAGGACTCTCTGACTTGCAAAAGCAAGTGTGGGCTCTCTTTGTGAAGTAATAGCCCAAGCAATTCACTCTCACAGTGTGTCTCCCACGCCGGGGCTTTTCTTCCTGCATGTTTCCTTCCCAGTATGGTTTCACTTCCCTCTGCCCTTTCCTACTTCTCTCTTTTCCTCCCTCTCTTTCTCTGACAACATCACCAGTATGAAAGAATGGTATTGTTTTGAAATCTGAAAAAAAAATTCTATGCTATTTTAGATTTTACTGATTTTAAAGCCGCTCATAGAAGGTCTTACCCTTGAGTACATAATCACACCTTTAGACGTAGAGTCAACAGTAGACACGAACGTGTTCATTCGTGAAAGTTGCCTTTACATGTCACTGCATTCAAACAAGTAGACATTCATTTATGTGTTTGTTATATTGTAAAACCTATATTCTTAACCATGTGCCAAAGCTATGTTTGTTTTTTCATTAATCCACTTGCTCATTCACTCACTTGTTAAAATTTAACAAAATGTATGAGCACCTGCTATATGTCAGGCCCTTTTCTTGGCTCTTGAGATAATGATATTCAAGTAAAACTCTACCCCTTTTATTCAAGAAACTCATAATCTGGTATGGGGGTTAGATAGGTAAATAAGTAATGATGTTAATGGATGTTCTTGGGATAACAGAGGAGTTAGGGTGCTTAGGAGAATCCTCCTAGAAGAGCACTGGTCATGAAAGGTGACTAGAACTAGCAGGGGTGCGGGTGTGGATCAGGAGAAAAGCCTTGTAGAAAGCAGGCCAACTTGTGCAAAGGCCATGAGTCTGGGGCTAGAAACTGGGGCAGGACTTGGAAGTGATGGGAAATGAGACTGGAAAGGTGGACAGGGGTCTGAAAACAGAGGCCAGTTTAGTGAAAGCAGACTTTATTCTGTGGGCATGGTGTTAAGAATAAGACCAGATTTTTAAAAAATATACCTTTATTGATTTCAGAGATGAAGGGAGAGGGAGAGAGAGAGATAGAAACATCAATGATGAGAGAGAATCATTGATGGATTGCCTCCTGTATGCCCCACACTGGGGATAGAACCGGCGAACCAGGCATGTGCCCTGACCAGGAATCAAACCGTGACCTCCTGGTTCATAGGTCAACCCTCAACCACTGAGCCGCACCAGCTGGGCAAGACCAGATTTTCATCATGTAATATCACCCTGACAGCAAGGTGGGAATGGATTAGATGTGGGTAACACCGAAGGTAAAGAAGTCTGTACAGAGATTAATGAAATACGCAGATGACAGGTGGCGGAAACTCAGAATCAAAACCGTGAGGAGCGTGAATGTTTACATGAATCTGAAGTTAGAGAAGTCCAACTATGTGTGAAAGCCAGCGTGTCCCAGGTACACACAACCTCATCTAACTGCCTTTCTCCATCATCCTTTGGTGGTTTGTGTGTGGAAGGAGCTCAGTCCATGCTCTTTGAACTTACTTTCTGAACTGACCACCTCAGTGGGGTTTCCCACCCCCCACCCCCCGTAAAGTGTTATCCTATGTAGGCTTTTATGTGCTTTCCAGTTCCCCATATCATTATACTTTGTTTTTCCACAGGATTCAATTCTCGAAGTGGCAGGAGTGAACAATATTCTGTTGAAATCTGTAGTTTTTTAGGTTGGTATTTTCTTTTAATGTAGCTTCTTCCCTGGGCACAGAGTTCTTCCCTGGGCATTTCCTGCTGCTAGAGCATGTTGCCCTGAGTTTAGAATCCACCAAAACAAAAGTTAATTGAAATATATAAATTCACAAAATTACCACCCACATGTGGAGGAATACATTTTTCTATCTTGCCCCAGTGTAATATGCAATTAGAAATTGCATCAGATTTCCAAATTTTAGGGAACCAGGGATGCTCAAGAGTATTTTTCTTACTTGTTCTAGGTTAGCCATGAGCCATTTTACAGTAGAAACAGACCACACCCTCAAATTTCCTTTCATTTATTTCAGTATTTCTTCAAGCATTGATTTCATTTTTATAGGAAATCTTTTAGTATAGGATGGTCTTCCTTTGTAATGTGCCATGTTAAGAATGTAAGAATGTCATCTGAGAGATGTGTCTCTTCAGTAGATTCTCAGCATCTCTGTAATGACAGATTCCTCATAGAAAACTGAGAAACACAGGAATTTATCTAACGTCTTTTCAAAGAGCTCTGCATTTGCTTTGTTTAGATAAATACTAAGTATCCTCCAATATTGCTGAATGTTTTGATTTTCATTCAGATAACTAATTTCATACAAAAAAATATATTGAATTTTTAAGATTTTCTTTTTTCTTATTTTCTATTGCAAAGGATTAATCTGTATGTCTTACATACCAGTTTACCATTGTGTAAGTAAATACACAAAGATTAGTTCTAGTCAGTTTGGCTCAGTGGATAGAGTGTCGGCCTGTGGACTAAAGGGTCCCAGGTTTGATTCCGGTCAAGGGCATGTATCTCGGTTGCAGGCTCCTCCCTGGCCCGGGCCCTAGTCAGGGCTCCTGCAGGAGGCAACCAATCAATGTATTTCTCTCACATTAATATTTCTCTCTGTCTTTCCCTCTCTCTTCCACTCTCTCTAAATATCAATGGAAAAATATGGGAATCAATGGAAAAATGGTTGAGGATTAAAAAAACAGACATAGGGACTCTTCCCCCTCCCCATGTGGGAGTCAGTTCAGGGACTTTTCCCCTTCCCTACTTGGGAGTCCATTCTGTGGGACTCTTCCCTCTCCCCACATGGGAGTTTGTACTTGTTCTTCAATAAATCTCCATCTTTGCTATTAAAACACACACACACACACACACACACACACACACACACACACACATCCTATCTAATAAAAGAGTAATATGCAAATTGACCATCACTCCAACACACAAGATGGCTGCCCCCACGTGGACACAAGATGGCTGCCACAAGATGGCCAGCAGGGGAGGGCAGTTGGGAGGGAACAGGCCTGCAAGGGAGGGCAGTTGGGGGTGATCAAGCCTGCAGGGGAGGGCAGTTAGGGGTGACCAGACCGGCAGAGGAGGGAAGTAGGGGGTGACCGGGCCTGCAAGGAAGGGCAGTTGGGGGGGGACCCAGGCCTGCAGGGAAGGGCAGTTGCGGGGGGGGGGGGACCCAGGCCTGCAGGGGAGGGCAGTTAGGGGCAAACAGGCTGGCAGGGGAGCAGTTAGGCATCAATCAGGCTGGCATAGGAGTGGTTAGGGAGTGATCAGGCTGGCAGGCAGAAGCGGTTAGGGGCAATCAGGAAGGCAGGCAGGAGAGCAGTTGGGAGCCAGCAGTCGGACATCCCTCGGGAGGTCCCAGATTGGAGAGGGTGCAGGCTGGGCTGAGGGACACCCCACCACACCCCCCATGCACGAATTTCGTGCACCAGGCCTCTAGTAAAGATATGAATACTTTTCTGGTCCCTTGCCTCCTGTAGGCAGAATTAGTTGCTCCTCCTCTGTGCCCTGTGACAGATGGCACAGTCACAGTTCATCTTAAATCAAATTGCTCCATGAATCTGTAAGCTCCTTTTGAGTGGGAATCCTGCCTCCTTGGTCTTTTAATCCCCACAATCTTGCCCTGTACTTCACACACAGGAGATCCTCAAGTTTTTTAATAACTGGTAATCAGTCCAAATTTTCTACAGTGTATAGCTTTGTTGTGGTTTATCATTTATATATGTGGTACAGAATTATAAATAGTGTATTTCAGATTTTTAAAAATATTTCTTACTATTTTGGTTTTTCTCCCCCCCCCAATATTTTTCAATTACAGTTGACATTCAATATTATATTAGTTTCAGGTGTACATCGACTGATTAGACATTTATATGACTTATGTAGTGATCCCCCTATAAGTCTAGTACCCACTTGGCACCATACATAGTTATTACAATATTATTGACTATATTCCCTATGCTATACTTTATACAGGTATGGTTTAATATAGGTGATATAATAAAATCTACATAACAATTGCATTTAGAAATTTTTCAAGTCAGTTACTCATTTTTCTTATTATTTAGTCCAGGCAGCATATATCATTTTGAAGTTTCTTTATTTGGTTGTTTTAATATATGCATGCTCCCAAATCAAGGCAATTATGAGAAAATATCCATTTTTAGAGGCAAAATGTATGAATAATATAATGTTGAGTGAAAGGTTTCATATAAATATATACACTTTCCTCCCTTTTTTCTCTTATTCCTTTTTATATGTTTTTATAGTTTTTAAGTAATATATTTCTGTAGATGATGGCTCAAAATTCAAAAGGTACAAAAGGGTGTACAAAGAGTAAGTAGCTCTTATGCGACAACTGTGTCCAGCCAACCTTGTGCATACTTTCAGAAACATTCCCTACACATACAAGCAAGTTTATATAATTAGATACATATATATACTCACAAATATGTATTTTACATATGTATTAATAACAGTGACACAACCACAAACATTGTTATGCATGCTATTCTTTTTTAACCTAATATATCTTGGCTTTTCATTCATATCAGTGTTTATCCTTTTGTTTATTTTTAACCAGAAGTTATGGAAAATAAGGAAGATATAATTGAACCCTTTAAGAAAGCTTAAAGTATTTCCATGTGTAGACTAGAAATATTTCTTGCCAAATAATAAAATGACGGCTATAAGAATGTTTCACCTTGTAGATCAGAGCTATTCAATAAGAAGGTAATGTGATAATTATATATGTAATTTTAAATACTCTAGTAGCTACTTGAGAAAAAAATGAAAAACAGGTGAACCTAATTTTAACAATATATTTTATTTAGCACATTATATCCATAATATTACCGTTATAACATGCAATTGGAGGGCACTTATTAAGCTATGTTACATTCTGTTCTTACTCAGTCTTTAAAATTCAGTGTGTATTTTTCAGTAGAGTATATCTCAGTTTGAACTAACATATTTCTAGTGCTCAATACCAGATTTGGCTAGTAGCTGCTGTATTGGGCAGTGCAATTCTAGACCTTACTTACCAACGGTTTTAACTAGCTAAAGATAGAGGCGTCCAGAAGGTGGCTAAGTCTGGAGGGGTTGAGACATATGGAAGGCCCAGGACATTCTAGGCAATAACTACCTTCCTTTCCTCACCTGGCCGGAATGACACCTTTTGGATCTCTGAAAAATACTGACAGGCAGATGGAAAACCTGAAAGAGACAGGGACCTCTAAAGTTGGTTCCTAAATCATAGCTCCTGCTTCACCAAAGAAGAGCAACTCTGCCCCCAAATGACAAACTAGTCCAAATTATAAATTTAAAAGTTGCACAGCCCTGGCTCCTGTGGCTCAGTTGGTTGGAGCATTGTCAAGTGCACAGAAAGGTGGAGGGTTCAGTTCCTGATCAAGGCAGGTTCAATTCCTGGTCAGCGTGTGTACAGGAGGCAACTGATATATGTTTCTCTCTCCTCTCTCTCTCTCTCTCTCTCCTCTCCCTTCCTCTCTAAAAACAATAATAAAGAGGCTCCATTTATTTTTTTTAAATGGCACGTTATCCCACCACCTTCTACCTATGTATGCTCCCCACTCTCAAGTCAGAGAACAGCCTTTTTCTACCAAACTGCAATCAGTTACTTACAGAACCTAACCCTTAGTTTCTTGGATATCTTTTGTGCCAGGGAACCAGGTGCTACAACTCTCTGCCATCGGCATGGCCTTGCCTTCATATCCCAAAGGCCCCCAACCCCATGCAAATAAGAGTTTTAGCGCTGAACTCTGTCTGGTGGACAGCGGGGACCTCCCCCTCATTGTATTCCAGGGGGAAATGGCTGTCCACACCCTCTATGCTCTGCTTACACTATTTAATCCAATCCACTGGCCCTAGTCTATGTATCCTACTGTTTGCCTCGTGCAACTACTACATAACAACCTCTGTTCTAAGAAACCCTCTGATTCTAAGCTTTTCCTGGATTGTTATATTCAAACTGCAGCTTTGAAAGGGACTTTTTCTACCTAGAAAGAATACTAAGGAAAACATAATAAGAAAAAGCCACAAGAGGTACCCCGTGAAGCCAACCTCTAGGTTAAGAGCTGTAAGGCTCCCCTTTACATTTATAAGGATGTGTGGACAGCTGGCGTGAAGAAATACTGAAGGACCTTCTCCCAACTCTGAGACTCTCTGACTCCATGAATACAAATTTTCTCTCCATGATTCGAGCTGGAGCTCATGTTTCTATAGAGAACTATACTAAAAGGTCTTAGTGTCAGATAGCATACCTTCCATCAAGGAAAACTCCTGCAATCTAACATATTTTTGAACAGTTTAAAAGATGTATGTGTCGTGAACTGGCTGTACCAGGCAGGAAAGAGCAGTGTTCTGCGTTAACGCTGACTTCTTGCGGGGTGCTAACACTCTGGCTTCCTTCTCCAAACGGACGGGCTTCCGTGTCCAAACCTAGACCGAGTTTGTTACACTGGATACGGGGGCCGCTGATTTAATTCAGAAACGCTTCTCTGGTACCCTTCAACATGGCTGCCAAGCAGACTCTCCTGCGCATTAATAAACAGCTTGGGAACCCACCTTTCTCCTCGCTGCGCTGCACCTGGCTCTGCAGCTCCCCGGGCTCTGAGGGCGTGGGCGGGGCCTGGCGGAGGAGCTGACTTCCGGCTGTGAGCACCTTGCGAGCGACAGGCAGGACTATTGCTCACGGAAAGCCTGCACTTGCTGTGCTGCTAACTGTTCCTTTGTTTTCAACGATGAAGTGACAGTGCAGTTCCCTAGCGCTTACACCTAAAGTGACCTAGTCATTAAACGTGTACAGCTAACCCAGCAGAGAAGAGTCACAGTGCACCGTGCGCACTGCAGTGCAGCATCCCACCACCCTCTCCTTTCCTGTTGCACCGCTTTGTCCCTTCCTCCGCACTCCCCCGCTCTTTAGTGGTCTATGAACAGCGTATTTGTTATGCCTGAAAGGCATGCAAGGAAAAGCACAAGTCAAAATGGTTGACTTTACTCCTTTCTGTTGTTTAATCACTAGAAGCCCGTTGCACGAAGTTTCATGCAATAGACTTTCCTTCACCTGGCTGCCAGCATCAGTTTTCCGCCAGCACCAGTTTTCCTCTGGCCACCGGCGGATCAGAGCGCCTCCAGCCAGCTCGATTGGCCACCTGGCGCCATTTCCTCTGGCCACCTGCCAATCGGAGCGCCTCCCGAAGGCTGGGGGCAGGACTCGGGGTGGCCAATGGCGCTGGCCGGAGGTGCTCCGATCAGCAGGTGGCCAGAGGAAAACTGGTGCTGGCGGAAAACTGATGCTGGCAGCCTCGCAATCTGCCACCCCGAGTTCTGCCATCGGAGCCTTCTGCTGGCCCCATGGGTCCTCCCGCAGCACCTGCCATTTAGGCTGGTGAGAGGAGTGGGGGGTGGGGACTCACGAGTCCCCCCCTCCTGCTCCTCCCGCCAGCCAATTGGCCACCCTGAGTCCCGCCCCCAGCGCCTCCAGCCGGCCCAATCATGGGCGTAGCGGAGTGATGCAATTTGCATATCACCTTTTTATTATGTAGGATTAATTTTGTTGTCCTTTAAGTAAGGTGACCAGACATCCCGCTTTTGGCGAGACAGTCCCGATTTTTAACAATTTGTCCCGCGGCCCGCGGCGTTTTTAAAAAGTCCCGATTTTTGGAAAGGATGCACGACAAGCTAGGGAACGGCGGGAGAACGGGAAGGGAATATATGGTTTTCGGCGACCACATGGCTATTTAGCCAGGATATGAGTTTTATATTGTTTTTGTTAATTTTATAATGTTAAACTTTAATAATAACAAATAATTGTTGAGAACTGATTATCGAGAACTGTTTATCAAAGTTCACATTGTTGATCAGTTGTTAGAATTCGACCACCATTGTTTGGACTTGATGAACAATGGCATTTTTTGGGATTGGCAACAATGAAAACATTTTGTAACTGTCTCTCAGACGATACACATCGTACTGCGTGCTAGTAAGCTAGTTAAACAAGTGATGTCATTACAAATCAGCTATTCAGATAATTTAGGTAAGTAATTTATTTATTTCATAAATACATAAATTTTCTTGAATTTAGCAAACAGTACTCGTATTATTTATATTTTATAGTGGAGGCAAAAAGTCTAGCGCCGGCCTTGAAAGTGACACTTACGACTTACGTTATGGCAAATTCATGACCTTTTAAACAACGACAGCAATCTACTAAAAAAAATTCACTCAAATGAGAAAGATGCCAAAGAATAAAATAATACTATACATAAATTTTTATTTATTATATTTATAAATTGTACTTATGTTGAAATTTAAAAAATATATTACAATACTATTTTTGCATTCTATGAAAATTTTTGTTGCTCCATATAGACCAAATTTTTAATCAAACCCCCCCCCCCCCCCCCGGTCAATGGTGTCCCGCTTTACCAATGCTAAAATGTGGTCACCTTACCTTTAAGCCAAAAAGAAAGTCATTGATATACTCTCAGTATCACACATTTAAAGTTTGGGTGAGCCATACACGTGAAAGCCACACACGTGAAAGCCACACACGTGAAAGCACGTTTGTTTTGGCCTTCCTCATCCTGGACTCCCAAGATGCTCTCCTTCTGCTGTGGTGCTTAGGTTACTGATGTCCGGCAGTGTGTCCAGCCCACAAATCAGATCCTCTCCCGAGGGACTGCTTCTTGAACACGCCTCTCCTGTCATTGCATGAGTCAGTGAATGTTCTTGAAAGGTAGACTAGATTAGACTATAATTATATTTTTAGAATATAATTATAATAATTATTTAAAAAGCAAGGTTTTTTTTTGCTCATAGTTGCAATTTGTAGTCATCCGTTTCTTTTATTGGCAGTAAAGATGTACAATCAGTAAGATTTTTAAAATAAAAACGTTATAAAAAACCGACTTGGATGATTTCAAGTATTTTCACTAAAGACATGTGCATTTATTTTGCAGGATAACGATTTAGAACAGGACTGGCATTTTAACTTAACCTACTTTGAGTGGATATGAGATTGGTACATTTTTTTTTTTAGTTGAAGGAGATATATTTTGCTCATGTGAAGAACTTTTTTGGTATTCTGATGCTGTTCACTGAATCAATTTTCTGTTCTAAACTGAGCCTCACCTCTCAATTCTTTATTGCACTTAAGATTATGTCTTGCTAAAAAGTTGAAAACCAGTCTATAACCAGTTTGGATCATAAGAAATGAAACTGGAAATTTAGAGTAGAAAGGGGCACCGTTTGCTCTGGCTAAAGGTTCCCGAGTCCCTGGCACAGACTTCCTAAGGCGGATGTTGCTTAGTTCATCTTAAATACATATTTCTGGCTTTCCAGGCAGACCTGGCTCCACCTCTGTTGATAGGATCCTTAGAGAAAACAAGTATAGTATAGTTGCTTAGTCTGAGTAGGTATTTATAGAATAAGCCATTGTGTGATGATGGTAGAATCAGTTAAACATACATTTTTTTCTCTTTTTATGCACTACTTGACATCAAGCAAAAAGAGGTAAGTTGGCTGTAAAACTGGAGGTGAATCTTATTTTCTTTAATAAATATATTCCTGATAGCATTGCTTCAGTTAAATTTCTGCAAATCAAATACTTTTACATTAGAAAGCTTGTCATTGTAAATCCTTATTCTTTGAAAAAAATGAATCAACACCTTCTGTGAACTTGGATTTAAAAAATATTTAGTATTTAAACATATTGCTTTTCCTTTATCTGGGCTATACTTACAGTTTAATTTGCTTATGAGGACATAGTATATTTTGAAACACTTGGTTTAGTTTTGGGGTTTCTGAATTGTTTTCCCCCAAAAAAATGTGGGTTATGTGTTATAATGATTTTCTTCTTTTCTTAAAAAACAAAACAAAAGAAAAAAAAGAAAGAACTGACATTGGTGAAAGCCTATAATTTTCAGATCCATCGCTTTATAGAAGGGGATGCCCTGAACCTCTCAGAGTATTTTCCAGCACTGATTTTTTTTTTAAATGACAAAAAAAAATAGTGTTAAACAGGAAAATCAAACACATTTCACTGAGTGGTGTCTCATATATTTTTCTTGTTTGGTGTATATTTTTACAATCGATCTTTTGAGTGAGGTTTTGGTTGTAGTTTGTTTAACTTTATCTTTTCTTTTTGATGATGAATTAATCTTAACATTTCAAAAGTATAAGCTGGTCTTTATCTGATACATGCTGTTACTGATTTTGCTTACTGGAGAACAAACAGACTACCAAACCACCTTGAGTTAACTCTGTGCCAGTTAACTCTGTGCCATTGTTCTTGGAAAGGTCATTTCTGAACAAAAGATAATTTTCCAATAGGTGTTTAATTGGTGTAAGAATCTGGCAGCAAAATGTACTTTTACCTCTTGGTGCCACTGTATTTCATTACCCTCCCTCTCACCTCCCATGTCTTTCCTACCATAGGCTGTTGCTTACACACATGCTCATAGTTTAATTGTAAGTTGTTCAGGAGCAGAACATTAACTCTGCTGCCGGGCATTTTTATATTCTTTTTTTGCAAGGTTTTAAATAAAAATAGATTATGAGTATTGCTTTGTCTTACCAGCTAGTCAGATGATATTCTTCAGGACAGAAAATGGAAAGCTAGATGAAAGTTTTTGTCTAATCCAAGCATGTCAAACTCAAAGGCTAACGCGGGCCTACTATACAAGGTTTAAGTTTATGTGGGCCACAAAAAAACAAAAGCTTCAATTTTCATAGAAATGTAGGTTTATTTCGATAGAGACATGCTGAATACCAAGGGCTGAAATAAATGAGTAATCGTTAAAATAAAATAATAGAACATTTTAATGAAAATTTATATTTTTCTTGAACATTAACTTACCAGACACTGAATAACTGCACAAATTAATAAACGTAACACAAATAAACCTATTTTTCTTGCTCTCCGAAAGCAAAATATTTCCTGTTGCGCACACCAAACAAGTCAGCACAAGACTAATGACGTGGCAATCGGCTAAAATATTCACTGCTAGTATTAGTGGAGAGAAATGGTGCGCCTGCGCGTAAGGGAAATGAATGCAACACGATTATAGTAATCAGTCCTTAGAGAACATTGTAGTTCGTTATTAATAATTATGTATAAGAGGATATTGTAAAAATTAAGTTACGAAATTTTTATTAAAACATTTCTTACAAACCGTTATACTGGCTGGGCCGCAAAAATACTCGTTGTGGGCCGCATGTGGCCCGCAGGCTGCGAGTTTGACATGCTTGGTCTAATTTATAATCACTATAAAGTCTAAAAATGCTCCCTCTTCTTAGCAAGTCATGCTTCGATTCTACATTGTTGAAGGCAGTTTTATTGTGTGTCCCAAAAGTGTAATAAGCTATACACAGTTGTCATTATGTAAAGGCAGAGCCAAATGTTTTTAAAGATTTATTAGTAATATTTTTTGCATTGTCTATACTGACGTGTTTTTGTGTTTCAACAATTCTGTCTTTTCTAGAAGTATTTAATGAATAATATTTATTCCAGAAAGATTTAATGAGTAATGATTGTTTCTGACTCTCAAGGATATGAATGTGGGATTTGCCATGTTAAACACTGATGTAAAGTTAAACCTGAAGTGTCTGGTGACATAAATTAGCAGCTTGCACCCCTGAGTAGTTGGAAATAATGCTATTATCTGTGGGTACTTTCTGATAAACTAATGTATTAATAGGATATGTGATATGTATGGCAGAAAGGGATGAGATAGCCAACTCTTATGTGTTTGATTATAAAATGCTAAAAGTTGTTCACAGATCTCCATTTTTATTAGTCAGTGCACCATTAAATTCATCATTTCATTTTTTTAAATATTTCAAATTTTTCTAACCAGTTTATATTTATATAAATGTTGCTATCTCATGCTCTCCTTATTATTGTTCTTTATATAATGTTTCTACCTTAAATTTTTCTTATTTTTTCCTAAATCCTTTACTTTCTATGTTTGTTTTTTCAATTTACATGTATAGGCGTCATAGGACTACGTCACTGTTCAAGTTGTTACTCCTAGGAGAATGTATTTTGATGCTTCTTTCCATTAACTTTTCTGTTAATTCAGTAACATGCTATTAATCATTTTGTAGATTTAGTGAGGAATAATTTAGTATTGGGCACACTTTAAATATGGCAATTAAAATTTTATTTTTAAAATCTATACATCAAAGTCATCATTAATGACCTGAGATAGCTAAATTAGCTCTAAAATCTTTATCAGGTAACATTTCCTCTTTCTCATTCCTTTTACTAGAAATATGTGGTTCTGATGACAGGAATCTCTAAATTGTAAACTCTCCCTTTTTCAAGTGGATCCGTCAGACAATGGCATTAATAAAGTACTAGTAAAGAAACGAGTCCAAAGATCTGTTAGGGGAAGTGAAGTCAGTGTATTAGAAAATATTTTTGCACCACATGCCAACTCTCCAGGCACACTACTGTGGGGAAACAAAGAACGACAAGAATTAGAAGGCAAGGCCCTCGCGGCCCTCACCCTGCAGCCTGACTGAGGAAGTTAGGTCTCCTGCGCAGATAGCAGTGGCCACACGCTGGACACGAGAAATGCTGGTGGAGATGAGATAAGTGCTGAAGGAGTTTAGAGGAAGCAGATACTTCCTCCTGGAGTGATCAGGCTGGAACTTGTTGGTTCTGAATAGTCAGAGAGAAGGGAGACCATTTCAGATGAATGCAATGTGAGGAGCAAAGGCTGGCTGAAATGATTTCATCATATAGTCTGTTTGGGGCCTTTTCAATTTCCCTTCTTGTTAATGGGATTTGCTTTGTTTCTTGATGCTGAAAACCTCAAGGTCATCTGACTCCTCCCTTTGGTCCCTCGTGTCTAATCAATGACCAGTTCCTGTCAATGGAACCCGGGCTACGTGCTTTCCCAAACATTCTTTCACCTGGTATCTGCCAGACTGGTATTTAATGTCCTCGTTTCACAGACAGAACAACTGAGACGCAGAACGGTTCCTCAATGTCCCTCAGGTGCTGGGTGGTGGAGCGGAGATCTAAACCCAGAGGTCTCTCATGGACCCCAAAACTCATGCTGAAATGGAGGGAAGTTGAGGAGCACAGGGAGGGTGGGGGGGGGGGGGAGAGAGGAAGGCAAAGAGATATAGAAAATTACTGCAGAAGCATCATTGGCAAATAGACATACCCATTCCCCATTCCCGTAGATTGTTGTGTAAAAACCTCAAGAAACATGTCAGTAACTATGGGAAGCACCTTTGTGCTATTATCCACAAATATCCAGAATTCCTGCATTAGGGAGGCTTTTAAAAATCATTATGCAATTTTTCTGTCCTTCAGTGCACAGTGCAGAGAAACTTATACTTTCTACTAACCTAATTACTCAAATTTCACATCCTATTATCGATTTCGTTTTCCCCAACACCCTCGATTTGACCACTTGTACATCTTTCTAAAGTGCTTTTTGCTAAGAAGAAAGTCTGCTGAAATTCAAGTGCAGATTTTCACTTATAATTTATGCTCTGGCCTTCTGTATATATCCTTTCATTTGAGTTTCCTTGAATTAAAACATTTATTTATTTCAACCCTTGGACTTCTTAGATCTTAGAAGAATTCAAGAGAAGTTTAGTTATTGGTTTATTAAGACTAAAGAGTTGGCAGATAAGAGAGAGTAATAACTGCTTTCACTTTGGATCAAGTTCAAAGGCTCTGTATTAGTTCGACTGAGGACCTTAAACAATAGACTTTTTTTTTCATTTTTTTTATTAAGGTATTATATGTATACATATCTTACCATTGCCACCCCCCACCCCACTCCCATATATGCCCTCACCCCCCAGAGTTTTGCACCCGTTGGTTATGCTTATATGCATGCATACAAGTCCTTTGATTGATCTCATATCTCCCCCACCTCTCCCTAACTTTTATTTTTCTCCTAGTTCTGCAGGCTGGAGGTCCAAGATCAAGGTGTGGACAGGTTTGGTCCCTCCTGAGACCTCTCCTTGCTGTGCACATGGCTGCCTTCTCACTGCCTTTTATCTGTGTGAATGCATCCCTGGGTCTCTCAGTGTGTCCTAAACTCCTAATCTCCTCTGCTTATAAGAGCATCAGTCAGATTGGATTAGGGCTCACCCTACCTCAAGTATGTCTTTAAAGATCCTATCTCCAAATATGGTCATATTCTTAGGTACTGGGTTAGTGTCTCAACATATGAATTGGAGGGGTGGGGACACATAGTCAGTCTATATAACAAGCACTATGGGGCATTCTACCAAAAGGGCATGGGGTGGACAGTCAGAAACCTGGGCTCAGGTTCTCACTCTGTTCCTCTCTCTATGGGCCCTCAGAAAAATCACTTAACTCTTCTGATCCGCAGTGTTCTAATCTGTAAAATGGGCATTATGACAACCAAATTCAGTTGAGTATCCTGAGCACTAAAAAGATTTTGTTCACTATAAATACCATACAGAAAGTGACCATGCATAAATTCCTTAACCTCCCTAGGCCTCAGTTTCTTATTTATAAAATAAAAACAACGGGGGGAGGGGGTTGAGGACAAATATGTGATACCTTAATCAATAAAGTAATTTAAAAAATAAATAAATAAAATAAAATAAAAACAAAACCTATTTCTTTGAGTTTTTATAAGGATGAAAGAGCTGTTGCATGCAAAGTGCTTAGCCTAGTGTTTGCATATATACAGCACTTGAGAACTATTACATGCTACCCATTATTTTTCATCCTTTCCTCTTCCTTCTACTTTCCCTCTGCATGCTCTTTCTTTTATGTATTTGCTGAAATCTCAATTAGGGAATAGTTTGGAAGAACAGGCCAGATTTGCAGAAAGAAGAAAGAAGGATATCCTATGGACATAAAGAGAGTGTGATCATTAACTATGGAGTTATCTTAGAACAAGTCCCTGTCAACTCTTATTGTAATAGCTTTAATAATTAAATATTCTTGCTTTTCTACTAACTGTTAATCATCTGCCCTACTGAAAGGTCCTTAATGAATAGTGACTGTTTACTTCAAATAGGTAAAATTGTTGGTCAAAATTATATCTATTTGGAAATAATAGTGATGTCATATTCTATAACAGCAATTGCCCAGGTGGGTAGATTTAATTATTAAGCCTATCTTTCTTTAACAGTCCTGGAAACAGTACACCAAGTTATCAAAGATATTAACTGTCTCACCAAGAAGCATGTTTGCTCTTTGTATCATGATTTTTCACTTCTGCCAATATTTGAGTATATATGAGTTGCCATTTTCAAAATGAGAAAGGAATAAAAGAAAAGCATATATCCCTCCCCTTTTCACTTTTGTTGTTGTTGAAGGAAAGATGCTAAAAAAGACATGGCCTTACAAAAGACAGGGGGAGAGGTCCCAGGGAGAAATAGAATATGAAAATGAAAAGGTGAATTCCTATGTGCATCAGAAGAAGAAATGTAATTTCTTATAAAAGAAAGTAATTTCTCTAACCTGTAGACCTATAACTTGAGGCTGATCCTTGGCAGATTTCTAGAAATCAATGGGTTTCATATGCTCAATATAAGGTAGGGATTACTAAAAACCAGCATGAGTTCAAGAATGACTTATGCTAGACTTACCCTCATTCTCTTGCTTATAAAACCAGGCAAAGTAGTAAACAACATTTTGGCAAACAACTAACCAGGTATTTTACAATATTTTTTAGACAGAGAAATTCTAGATGATACTATAATTGTTTGGATTCATAACTGGTTGAATGGACATGTTCACAGGGTCCAAATTCATAGACTGATATTTATGAAATATTGTCTCTACTTACCCTAGCCTTACTATTAGTTGCTAATCTTAGATATAAAGATATCAAGGTCATGTTATCACATTTTCTGATTTGAAAGAGAAATAAAAGGGAGAGGAAGTTAATATGCTAGATGACGGAATCAGATCTGAAAGATGGTTCAGGTAGTAAAAGGCGAAACTTTTATGAGAAATGAACAGAAAGCTAAAAGTACATAAAATATTCCATTGGAGTTCCAGACACTGTAACTTCAGGATGGAGGAAGCATAGCTTGAGAGCACCATCTGTAAATAAAGCAGGCTCATGGGAAACAGCAGGGAGATGTGGCTGCCAAAAAAATGCCACACGGGCTTCTGCTCTTTTCATAGAATCAGGATGTCTCAGACAAGGCGAGACTCTGCCACTCCACTCCGCCAGTCACATCTTATCACACCTGATTTCCTTCCTGAACACCTCATTTTTAGAAGGTTGTGCACAAACTGGGACATGGTCAGGGAGCAAGGAGGAGAGTGAGGGAAGCTGAAATCATGTCTTGCAAGAACCTGGCCTGCCCGGCTGGTGTGTCTCAGTGGTTGAGCATTGACCTATGAACCAGGAGGTCACAGTTCAATTCCCGTTCAGGGCATATGCCTGGGTTTCGGGCTCAATCCCTAGTAGGGGGCATGCAGGAGGCAGCTAATCAATGGTTCTCTCTCATCATTGATGTTTCTATCTCTCCCTCCCTCTCCCTTCTTCTCTGAAATAAATAAATATATATTAAAAAAAATAAATAAAGAACTTGGCCTAAGGAAAACTCAGGGGACAGAGATAGTTTTCATGGGAAAGTACATAGCACCCAGAGGAGGTTATGGTCATGAGGGAAGCAGGTGTGATGTGGAAAATAAGATCTCCTGACGAGGTAGGCTTGCATTAGTTCTCAAGTCAGGAAAGCCAGGGGTTGGGTGCAAGCCATTGTGGAGGAGGCTGTTTGCCACAAAGAGCTGCTGCCCTGCCTCTCGCCCAGCATCTGGGCACCAAGGACGCCATTCCGCAGCCCCACTACTCATCATAGCCGGGTGTGGTCTCCACAGATCATCCTCCACCCAACTGTCCTCACCAACTCCCACCACTGTCCTCTGAGCCAGGTGTGGAGCCAAAACAGAGGTGTCCCCTGCCTCCTTCCACAGGAGGCTCTCCCTCCCAACCCAAACCGCCACCAGTGGGCATTCACTTTTAGAAACTCGATTCGTTTTCTAAGTTGCATTGAAAAGTTTTAAAATAGTAGAAGCCTGAAGAGAAAACAATATGATGAGACTTTCTCCTTAACCAATGAATTTCATTGATTTCAGCCACCTCTTTAGAGAAACTAGATATTATCCCCATCCCTGCACCCTTTATCTTGCTTTGTGATTTTGAGGTAATTGGTTGCCTCCAAATTACTGTGTCTGGTGAAGTTTTTATGTTTCTTTGATTCTATGACCCTGATATTTTCTAGAGGCAGCTGGTGTCAATTTGAGAGACAGCTAGAGTAGTGAGTAGAAAATAGGCCTCAGCATCAGAAAAGTCTGAAGTCAAATCCTTGCTCTGCTACTTTCCAGCTGTGTGACCTTGAGCAAGTTAATATAGATGGTGATCTGTAGTAATTCATTAATCAATGAATGTTTGTAGACCCCCTGCTCTGATGCTAAGCTCTGAATTTGTTTCTGAAGCAAGGATCATGAAAAATGTTAAAGAAAAAAACAGTCTCAGGATATATGAGATTTTGATATTGTCGCATATACCAAAAATACTTGCTTTCCTCATGGTAGGAATAGTGAAAATAAGAACTCCGGAGTGTCTTATTCCAGACCGTTAACTAGTATCAAGTTCCCAGGAGAAACTACCTCATGTTGATGCAACTGGTAATTTCCTTCCTTTGTTCTCATTCTCTTTACTATCTTCCTTTCTACTTGGCCTTTGTTTATGGAGGAATGTCGTACAAGGATGCTCTTCATGTGTAATTAAGACAGACCCACAGGTGCTTTACGCAATAACATCCTTTATTTATCTCTGCCCTTAAGGCACTAACAATCTCTTGCGTATGCTATGACCTTTCTCAGGCCTGTGACCTTATAATATAAATGCACAGTGTTATTTAATTCAGTTCTGAGCCTTTCAACTAAACACTTTAATCTTGTAAAATATTTAATTACTGTTAGTAGAGACCATAAACACGTAACAGTTGCTAAGAAGTTCCTGGCCAACTCATGTTTTTTGGTGTACATCACAGATGTAACGACCTCCAGAGAGCGTTCCCTGGCCACTTAGATTTAGTTCATTGTTTCTGCTCTGAGAGCCCTAACTTCCCTATCATGGGAAGTAAGGCAGTGATGTGTCTATAAGTTTAATTCAGCCCTTGGACCATACAGTCCTAGATTCAAATCTCAGCCCCACCTCTTAGTGGACTTTGGCAAGTTACTTAACCAAAATCCCTCTTTCCTCATCCATAAATGGAGAATAATAAAAACAGGATTACAGGAGGGCCTGCACTCCAGTGCCTGCACAGTGCCAGGTACATGGCCATCAATCAGTAAGTGTGAGCTGCTACCACCATCATCACCATCTCATCGTCATGACACTTTGATTGTAATTGCTTGTTGAATGTGCTTGTGTTTCTCAATTGACCAGGGACTGTATCTTCTCTGTTTTCCTTTTATCCCCACCTCCAAACACAGTTTCAGACACATAATAGAAGTTTAACTTGACTGTTGAATGGTTGAGACTAGTTTTGGTGGCCCAGATAACAGCAATGACTGCTGGGGTTCTGCAATGCCTCCTCCTTAAGACACATAATTTTCACCTTTTACGCCCTCTAACACAATGAGACGAGGCCTAGTTCCTTCAGGAGTTAGTTTACCAGCTCCTAGATCGAACTGGTGAGTTCATGTAAAGCCCACAGCATCTCAGGGCTGGAGGGGATTTTCTCAATCTCTCAACTCATCCCTTTCATTTTACCAAGTACATGCTAATACACGGGCTGTTCAGCGGGATTAGACATACACGTGATTGGAGGTCTACTGACCTGAGAAGAATTTAGAAGAAAATTGAGTTGGAGCAATACAGCTATTTTTTTAAATTTCTTTTGTTTTCCTCTGTCACCATCTTATTTGTGGAATTTACTTTTTATTCCTTAAGTACATATAAATAATAAATGCAAAAATTAATAATAATTAGCCAGAGAATGTTACTTCTAAAGAAGGAAAAACTGATATTCACTACAGATGGAAGGACTATCTACCTCATATTAAACAGTTCATTTAGGTAGTGCATTGTAGTCCTGCTCACCGGTTTTCCAATTTTCGACACACAACATATTTCAAATGAATAATCTGTGACCGCATTGGCACAGATTCTAGGGCTTTTCATTTCATGGAGGCCAAAACTTTGCTATAAAAGAGTTGTATTTATACCTCCCCTGCAATGTAAGGCATAAGGCCAGATTCCAGCATGTTTTCCAAGGATTCATGTTCATTTGCATCCATTACATTACCCAAATGCACCATGGGAGGGCAGCACACACCTGGCTGTATCAGAATCCTGATCTAAATTAGTCCAAAATGTTCCTAAATTATCACTTAGAAAATTCTTTGGAAAAGATAAAAGGAGCATAAAGGAATTCATCCTTTAAGACTCTGAGTTTCTACAAAAGGGAATCATTGAGCTAATCAAGCTGCAAAATGGGAAAACAAAGAGTTAAAGAAAAACAAAAAGAATGCCTCATAGCAGAGAAAACGGAAATATTTGCTACATTTGAAGGACTTTTACTGAGTGTGTAATCTGAATATCAGATACTAAACAAGAATCAGATCTCATTCCTATTAATAAGCAATAATTAATAAGTTACTCTCCAACAAAGACCACCTTATTAAAGGGTCCCTTCAATAATGTTCTCCTGAATGAATTCAAACCAACACTGCCTTCTATTGTGTTCTACTCTGCATCACAGACAGCTTTAGTGTGTTTTCAATATCTTATAGAAAAGCATCAGCAACTTTCATGAATTTTGATAGTCTGGAGTTCTATAGTCAGATTTTGTTATAATAGAGAATATGCTGGCTTTAGAACAATCGATACTTGGACACAGCTTTGGAATACAGATTTTTTAAAATACGTTCTCATTAATTCAAGGCTGTAAATTGAGAATTTATCTTAAGTGTTATCTTCATAACATGGGAAAGAGGCAGGCTAGGCAAACACATAACCTAAGCATTTAGCAAGAAGAAATTTTGCAAATATTTAAGAATAATCGAACTTTTAAATCTAATTTGAATTTTAACTTTTTGGCAAATCTTTTTGCAGAAATATAATCTATGTATTTCTAGATTATAGAAATATAATCAGCTTCTTTGGTGATTCTGGTGTGGTTGGCCTGGTACCAGTAAAGACTGTTCTTTGATTATTTTAGAACACACAGTGGTCTTTTTTGGAGTAGATGATTAACATAATCCTTATCTAAATTAGTCCAAAGCATGATTAACTAGCAATTTGTTAACCTAGCACAGTGGTCGGCAAACTCATTAGTCAACAGAGCGGCAAACCATGGCTCGAGAGCCGCATGTGGCTCACGAGCCGCGGTTTGCCAACCACTGACCTAGCATGAGTTATATATTATATACTTTTAAATAGCAAAAGTAAAACAAAAGTGGATTTCCCATTCAGATTGGTTTTCTCCATCAGTCCAAGTTACTAACAACTTACACATCCTAAGATTTCTGCTAACCAATTATTTCTTGTGATAAATACAAGAAATCTATTTTCAGAATACTGTAAAGATTATTTTCTTCCCTGATATCCTCCTATTAGTCATGGAAAAGATTGCTTTTCTCAACGTACCTATGGGATGATACTATGTCCAGCTGTCCTGACAATAAAGTCAGTTATCTGAAAGTATTCCATTTTGGAATAGCAGATCTAAGTGCGAAGCAAGTCACTACCATCACGTGCAAGTTCAGAACTTGAAGATTTTTTCATTACATTAAAAGACCCTTTACTTTCAGATGTATCTAAGTACCAAATATGAATGGCCATATATGTCCTAATGTGCTTGAGAAATCTCATTACTAATTTCGTGTCACTAATTTTTTAATACGGTATTTAAGAAAAAAGTCTTGTCTTTTCTATTGGCATGATTGGGGAGGGGTAAATAGCTTAATCTAGATGTTTCTGTGTGAATACACATTCCTCACTAAATCTCTCAGGCGACTGCTTTAGTTACTAACATGATGCTCTGTCGTCTCTTTGTATACATGTCTAATTTATCAGTTTCTTGTAGATTGTCAGCAGCCTGCTGCCTCCGTACCGCCACAGTGCTCACAACTAGCCGAGAGGCAAGACTGCCCGACTGTCAGGTAAATTCAGACGTCCTTTCTCTCCCCACCCAACTGCATGTCAGAGCCATACACCCCAAGCTCTCCTTTTCAACACCATAACCGCCTATACATCATTTCACTTGCTACATTTCATTCCAAATATGGGTGATGCGAATACACATTGGATGCCTGACCTCCATGTGGACCTAATGGAAATCCAAGAGAGCTAGCGTTTGTTTTCCTGGCCGCTAGCAGGACTAGCTATTTGCATTACCCCAGTGTTTCATTATATTCCCAAATGGAAAGCCTGGAGTTGTGAGGACGTTTGCCCTACTTTTTCTTTTGTTTGTCCATTGTCCTTAGAATATATTCCTCAGGCAAACAAACAGGAAGGATATAAAGCATATGTAACGTCTGATCTAAGACAACGTTATGAACGTGTTTCCGTCTTCTGTCCATTCAGTGCCCTCATTAAAGCTGACATTGGAAGGTAGAGAAAAACTTGTAATTGGCATTTCAAAAAAGGAATATTTGCAGTGACAGAGCCCTTCATGCGAGATGAACTGAAGAAATTTAAAGGCAGGTCCCCATACTCCCTGGACACTCAGCTAGAGAGGGCGCTGGCAGTTTCTACTCCAGGGAAAGCGTTGCCTGTCCATCGTGAACTCTCGTCCTGGGTGAACTTCCACAGCATGGAGCACCCCATCAGGACCCACCATCCTCCCACAATATTTCATCTCCAGTTATTTGGCTTCTGAAAGTGCCAAACTTTTATCGTCTGGCGTGGCTTTTCTATCTGCTTACTGTTCTTGCTTCTACCAGGCAGGGCTTCTTTTGAGTAGGGCAGGCTCGAGCGTGCTTCCATGTGTGTCTGAGGAGTAGGTGTCTGTAGCGATGGTCAGGGCTTAGCTGGAAAACCAGGAGGATGGAAAAGTGGTGGTGGTGGGGGCGTGGGCGGCGGTCACAGATGTTGCCCAGAAACAAACAGTGGCCCCAAAGCCCCAGTGTGACTTGGTCTCTGAGGCAGTTGTGCAGCCTGCTAAGTGGGACATTGAGTAGCCTGAAAAGGGATATGATTAAAGAGGCCCCACGCCTGGGTCTCCTGATTGCTATCTCAGCATGCCTCCCCCACCACTTCCAGCAGCAGGGTTTTACTTCAGGAAAGTTCTACGTGAACGTACAAATGCCATTAGTCTACCGTAGGCAGCTTAGACTAATTTCAATCACGTAAGGAAATGCAATTATAAATGTTCAAACCCCTCTCAGTCGATTTTCCGCGGGTAGTAGTGAAGCATGTGGGCCCTAAACCTGCAGTTCATTCTCCACCCAGCACCCCCTCCCAGGGACGTGACAGGTGCTCAGTAACTATTGCTTCCAGGGAAGAGTGAAGAAGCTTTGAAGTCAGATTGCTTGGGTTTCAGTTCCATCTCTAACACATACCAGCTGTGCATTCTTGGAAAGTTACTTTTGCTGGCTGAGTTCCATCTCTTATAAAGGAAGGATGAGAAGGAGGCACAGGCCTGGCCCCTCAGTGTGCTCTGGATATCTGATATTGCTGCTAACTGTGCTTAGTGCCTAACCCAGGGGTCCTCAAACTTTTTAAACAGGGGGCCAGTTCACTGTCCCTCAGACTGTTGGAGGGCCGGACTATAGTTTAAAAAAAAAACTATGAACAAATTCCTATGCACACTGCACATATCTTATTTTGAAGTAAAAAAACAAAACGGCAAAAACACCCGCATGTGGCCCGCGGGCCGTAGTTTGAGGACGCCTGGCCTAACCTTTCCTCAAGACACAGACCTGCCCTCTCTCTAATTAGCTTGGGCTAAGAGTGGAGACGGCTAGTGGGGGATATTTTTAACTTTACTTTTATTTCATTTTTTTTTTTTTTTGAGAACCAGTTTGACTAAACAGTTACCTGCCCCAGTCCCATACCTTCTGAAATGACTGAATTTAGATTGCTTGCAACCTCCACACAAATTATTTACTTTAAAAAAAAAGTTAATGAATTCCAAATGTTTCTGGTTTCTACCCACATGAATACAGCATGGTCCAGAGCAGGCTTCCACTGTCCCTCATTGTGGTCCACACAGAGAAACGATAAAATGCACTTAGACTCGAAAAGACTGTCCTTTTCTGAGTTGCTGGAATTACGACTGGCTTCCTTCCCACCTATGCCCACTGCCAAATGGATCAAATTAAATGTCCTCACTGCCCTTTTCACTTCTTTCCGACAGAAAACTTAACACTTTGAATTCTTACCGTACACAAATGTTAAATTCTTTATACTTATTAAACACTACAACCCCCATAAGGTAAACAGTTATTACACCCATTTGAAAATGAGGAAAATGTGGTTTGGGGAGATTAAATGACTTGTCCAGGGTCACCCATCCTGAAAGCAACTGAGCCCAATGGCTCTCCTAACCACCACCATATACCGGGGCACTGCCTGGAGATGCTCCGACAGCCCCAGCCCCCTTTCATTAGACTGTGAGAAGCAGAGTCAGTGCTTAAATCACCCATGTTGACTCTTTATCCCTGAATTGAAAAGGTTCATCCTATCTAATAAAACAGTAATATGCAAATTAACCATCACTCCGCAACAAAAATGGCGGTGCCCATGGCCACAAGATGGCGGCGCCCGGTCCTCTCATGCCTGCCGGAGTCCCCCAGTCCGCCCAGCCTTGGCAGCGCAGGTTGTCCAGCTCGGAGGTGCCTGCGCCCCCACACCACGATTCCCGCCCAGCGGCGGCAGCCTGGGCTGGGGTCTCAGCCTGCGAGGGGCGTGCACCCCATCAGCACGATCCCCCTCCCAGTGGCCATAGCCTGGGCTGAGTCTAAGCCTGCGAGAGGCGTGCACCCCCATGGCACGATCCCCCTCCCAGCAGCCATAGCCTGGGCTGAGTCTAAGTCTTTGAGGGGCGTAAGTCCCAACGGCACGATCCCCCTCCCAGCGGCCTTAGCCTGGGCTGAGTCTCAGTCTTTGAGGGGCATAAATCCCAACGGCACGATCCCCCTCCCAGCGGCCATAGCCTGGGCTGAGTCTAAGCCTGTGAGAGGCGCGCACCCCCATGGCACGATCCCCCTCCCAGCGGCCTTAGCCTGGGCTGGGGTCTCAGCCTGCGAAGGGTACAATCCCCCTCCCAGTGGCCATAGCCTTATCTGGGGTCTCAGAGTGCAAGGGACGCGCACCCACACAGCGCGATCCCCCTCCCAGCAGCCTTAGCCTGGGCTGAGGTCTCAGAGTGCAAGGGGCGCACACCCCTACAGCGTGACCCCCCTCCCAGCAGCCATAGACTTATCTGGGGTCTCAGAGTGCGAGGGACGCGCACCCCCAAGGCGTGATCCCCCTCCCAGCGGCCGTAGCCTGGGCTGAGTCTAAGCCTGTGATGGGCGTGCACCCCAACAGCCTTAGCCTGGGCTGGGTCTCAGCATGTGAGGGGCGTGCACCCCCACGGCGCGATCCCCCTCCTAGTGGCCATAGCCTAGGCTGAGTCTAAGCCTGCGAGGGGCGCACACCCCCATGGCACGATCCCCCTCCCAGTGGCGGCAGCCTGTGGTCTCAACCACTGAGTCACACCAGCCAGGCAGATATGGAGAAGTCTTAAATGTTTCTTTTTTTGTTACATATATTTTATTGATTTTTTACAGAGAGGAAGGGAAAGGGCTAGAGAGCTAGAAACATCTATGAGAGAGAGACATTGATCAGCTGCCTCCTGCACACTCCCCACTGGGAATGTGCCCCTAACCAAGGTACATGTCCTTGACCAGAATCGAACCTGGGACCCTTGAGTCTGCAGGCCGATGCTTCATCCACTGAGCCAAACCAATTAGGGCTGTCCAATATGTTAAAGAAAAAACCCTATCTAATAAAGAGGGAATATGAAGGGGAGGGCATTTGGGGGTGACTGGGTTGTCAGGGGAGGGCAGTTGGGGATGATCGGGCTGGCAGGGGAACAGTTAGGCATCGATCAGGCTTGCAGGGGAGTGGTTAGGGGGTGATCAGGTTTGCAGGCAGAAGCGGTTAGGGGCAATTAGGCAGGCAGGCAAGCAGTTGGGAGCCAGCAGTCCCGGATTGTGAAAGGGATGTCTGACTGCCTGTTTAGGCCCGATCCCTGTAGGATCCCTGTAGGATCGGGCCTAAACAGGCAGTCAGACATTCCCCGAGGGATCCCAGATTGGAGAGGGTGCAGGTTGGGCTGAAGGACACCCACTCTCCCAGTGCACGAATTTTGTGCACCGGGCCTCTAGTTTGTTTAATAAAGAACAAAACGTGCTAAGAATGTTGAGTGATTTCAGGTCAGGTGTTCTACTTCTGTTTCTCACTTTAAAAATTGTTTTATACTTCCTACAGCTTGTACATATATTCGGATAACTATTTAGGTATATGGTTTTGAATAAAAGACCATTTTCTCATATTTAAAAATATACAACTTTCCATATATGTGTTTTACAGGCTGATTCCATTGTAGAGTTAAATTACTAAAGTTGTTTATAGATAATAAAAACCATAATATGAAAGGGTTACCCAATGTATTGCAGTGTTGAATGTAATATTTAAATACATAGATATAATTGGTATTTCGTATTTTTCCCCAAGAACTTGCTTACTTGGGAAAAGAAATCTTCCTGAAGACATATCCGTTTTTGGACTTAGTAATAGTCCCTAGACCTACTGTTCACAACACGGTTTTACCTACATAAATTAAACGTGTAAATGATAAAGACTGAGCAATGGGTGAGCTCCTAAAGATATTTAGCAGTCAGAATTGAAACTGAATTCTTTCCTATAGCTAATCATTTTGATTAGAATCTATCAAATACTTACATTTCAGAAATAATTTCTTATTCTGTAAACCAAAAATATGCTTCTGCCACATATATGCAGTGTGATTGCATTCATGCAAATTTAGAATAGTAAAACTATAATACAAAATATTTATAATATCATACCATGTAGGCAATCTGAAATAATGGGAAAATTTTTTTTTTAATTTTACAATTACAGTTGGTATTAAATATTCTGTTCGTTTCAGGTATACAGCATAGTAGTTAGACATTTCTATAACTTACGAAGTATTTCCCCCTATAAGTCTAGTACCCACCTGGCACCATACATAGTTATTACAATATTATTGTCTATATTCCCTGTGCTGCACTGTACATCCCTGTGACTATTTTGTAACTGCCAATTTGTACTTCTTAATCCCTTCACCTTGAAAACATTTTTTAAATGGTCATGAATGACGTAATGTCGAGATTGGGCCAAGTGGGCGGTACCCCGTGTGTAAGCTGTTGCTACACACTTCAGCTGGTCAGGCAGAAATGCTTGTCTTCCTTTCTCTGTTGAACTACACAGGGCCTTCAAACATGGATCCCTTGTGCCACTTGCCATTGGCTGAGTGACATGTTTGGTGCCCTGAAAAGAAACTCATTCTAAATCGTGCGGATTTAACAGAAAGAAACTCTGTTGGGTCTGTGGGAAAAGTCTGTCTGCTGCGGCGTTTCCCAGGCCATCTGACTGTCTGGAGAGGGGAGAGAGAGTCTTGCCACGAAATATTTCCCCAGTCCTCTTGAAACCACGTCTCCCCTGTTTGCCTACCATGTTTTTAAAAATAGGAAAAATCATTTTTATCACTGCTGGTCCCAACTCTACAGTAGAGCATATCTCCTTTTCAACTAAATGTATGGCAGTTCAAAGACTTTGGGAAGTAAGAGTGACCTCAAGCAGGTGGGTATTTGGCATAATTTTGATTTTGTATCAAAATTCTGATATTTTGCCCTAACTGGTTTGGCTCAGTGGCTAGAGCATTGGCCTGCAGACTCAAGGGTCCCAGGTTCGATTCCGGTCAAGGTTGCGGGCACATCCCCAGTGGGGGGTGTGCAGGAGGCAGCTGATTGATGTTTCTCTCTCATCGATGTTTCTAACTCCCTCTCCCTCTCCCTTCCTCTCTGTAAAAAAAATCAATAAAGTATATTTTTTTAAAAATTCTGATATTTTGAGGTATACATGAAGGGTCATTTCAGCACCAAAGATTAAAATTGTTTTAATGATCATCTTTGACTGACTTCACTGATAATAGTAGCCCAAAAGCTACGTATAAATAAGTAAATAATAATAATAACAATGAACCTTGAATAGTTTTTTCAAACACTACTCCTGTCAGAAATGAATTAGATGGTACTGAATTTCATAATATAAGGGGAGGGGAAGCAGAGTTATGGAAAAATGCTGATCTCTTTCAATAATACAAATATCCCCACAGTGGGATTCCTTTTCCCCCGTTAGATTTCAAAAGGTCTGAACCCAGATTCTATTTGTAGTTTTACCTTAGGAAATTCAGTAATTTTGCTTCCTTGTTCTTCAGGATTATTTCTCATGGTATTGATGAGCCTGAGCATGTCTGAGTTTATTCAAACCGGAGACTCTCGGAGGTCTTACGGAAGTCTGCATTATATACTTAGCAAATGGAAAATGCTTTAAAACTCTCTAGTCTTATTTAAACTGCCAAGTTAAAGCAGATAGGGGGCCGAGACCGGTTTGGCTCAGTGGATAGGGCGTCGGCCTGCGGACTCAAGGGTCCCAGGTTCGGTTGCAGGAGGCAGCTGATAGATGTTTCTCTCTCATCGATGTTTCTAGCTCTCTATCCCTCTCTCTTCCACTCTGTAAAAAATCAATAAAATATATTTAAAAAAAAAAAAAAAAGCAGATAAGGGGAGCCCTTGGAGCAAATTAGGAATCCAGCGGCAAATTGATGATCCTATTGCCTCGGGATCTACCATAGAACTGATTTAGGATCCTCTAGTCCAGTGGTCGGCAAACTCATTTGTCAACAGAGCCAAATTTCAACAGCACAACGATTGAAATTTCTTTTGAGAGCCAAATTTTTTAAACTTAAACTTCTTCTAATGCCACTTCTTCAAAATAGACTTTGCCCAGGCCGTGGTATTTTGTGGAAGAGCCACACTCAAGGGGCCAAAGAGCCGCATGTGGCTCGCGAGCCGCAGTTTGCCGACCACGGCTCTAGTCTAAAGCCTTGGTCCCCGGGTGCTTGTTAGAAATGCAGATTCTCAGGTCCCACCTGTAGAACCAGATTCTGCATTTTCCCAAGCTCCCCCTGGTGACTGGAGTAGCATTCAAGTCTGAGACAAACTGATCTACAAAAAACCTTGCACCCAGCCCAGAGACCTAGGGGAAGGAGGTGATGTGCGGAAATGGAGAAACAAGTGATCGCAAGGCAGAGTTCACCTGTTTCCCTAACACGTTTTCTTTTTTTCTGGTTTGTGAGTGCTTTTGAAAAAGCGGCGGTTGTCTCGGCATGCTTTCGACGTACAGAATTTCTGTTCATGTTTCCTTTTTCGTTTCGGTGAACGCACTGTGCCTGCCTCACCGCACGAGTGCGCCTGGCCCCTGGCGACGCCTGTCTTGCTGACACGCTTGTCTCTCGTTTTCAGTCCTGACATAGCTCTCCCCGACGAGCAGCCACATTCCAGCTCGCAGTGCGCCTCTCTCCGCGGTCCCTCCTCGCCTCCCGACCCCTCCTCTGCATCTCCCGCGGACGAGCATCTGGGGTGAACGTTTCGTAGCCACACACAGGACACTGCCCAAGACCCAGCCGGTGTTTGCTTCTCGGTGGTTAGACGTTATGATGGGACTAATGCCCGTCACTCTGGAAGATGAAGGCGAGTTGGGAGGAGTAACACAGAGCCCAGACTCCCGAGTGATACCACGTATTATAAGTCACAGATAAACTTCTGCAATGAAATGGCCACAGTTCGATGAAACAGACAAACAAAAAACAAGCAAAACACAGGACACGTAGCTCAGCCGACTGGCTTTATCTCCATAGCATAAGAGAGACCTAAGACCATGTAAAATGCATATATTGTAAAATCATCTTTCCTCAAACGTCACATTCGGCTGTAGAAGTTGATTCCACTGTGTTTTTTTTTCCCCCACCATTGGTATTTATTTGGTACTCTTATGTGCCACGTGGTTTATGTCTATAAAAATCATTTCTCTAAGAGGCGAGCTTAATTCATTTATTTTTAAAGAAGTATCATTGCTCCATTAAGTATGAGTTGCAATCTAGTTTGAAATCTGGCATCGGCCAGACTGTGGACATTTTTCTTGCACAAAATGATAACTGAGGTGCATCGGAATGTTAACAGTAACTGTATTTTGCTGCTACACTGATATTGTTTATGCACTTACTTTCTAATCAGCTCATTAACTGCTGGATTTTTTTATTTAACTAAAAGTCTTCACTGGACATTAAGTAAATCTAAGAAAGAGACTATGTTATGATTCATTGACTTATTCAACTTTTGACGGCATCTTTAATTTTTTAAAATTGCAGACGAGTAGATGCCCTGGTGCTGCTCCTTTGTGTGTGTGATCACGTTAAAGAAGGCTGAAAAACACGAGGGGGAAAATGGTGTGTTTATTTAATGACCAGAGTTGTGTTTGTTGTTTTTTTTTTTTTACTTCTCCCAAATTCAGGGCCCTCCTATGAGTCTTTCCTGCTAAAAGGTATCAAGTACAAATGGGGAAAATAGATACATAGATAGATGTAAGTTCGCCTTCAATTAATGAATTTACCCAGAAAGTGTTCAAATAGTGATTAAAATGGTTATGTGTTGTTGTTGTTAGCTTTTTCATAATGAATCTTCCTTGCCAAAAAAAAAAAAAAAAATAGTAATAATAAACCTTAGCTCATTGTCTACTTTTGACAAACACTCAGGTGCCTACAATCATATTATACATATTGAGATCATACATGTTCCTAGTTCACTTACAAATTCTGCTGGGTAACTTATGACTTGGTTTAAGGCAGTAGATTTTCATGGCAAGATTTCGTTTGCACATAACCTGACACACAAGGACAACAGCGAACTGGGCTGAAAGGTCTAACCCTCTTGGGCTCCTTAACTACCAAGTGCTGCCCACACAACTGCTCCTAGCCCTGATTCCTTGTCTAGTCAGGTAGCCTTAACTTATTTAAAATCATTACGGTTTGACCTGTTCATGTAACGAAGTCTGTAACTTCTCTTTAAAACAAACACAATCCTCACTGTTAACATAGAAGACGGTTAACCATACAGGGCTCTAATAATGAAGATCTCGTCAGAGCCACTCGGCCTGCTGAGTGGAAGTGGGTGGAACATGAATGGAATGGTCCATCGAGGACGGCGGCCAATCGGTAAGTCCCAAAGCACAGCACAGGAGCTTTCCTCAGTCACGCACCTGTGAAGTTGTGGTCACTATTACCAAAGCAACCAGGAGGTTTGTAGTTTCTTACATGAGTGCTATTTTCAACAGTGTCACTTATTATGCAACTTGAAGTAGTTAGAGATCTTCACCATACATAGAGATGCAGGTTGAAGGAACTGAAAAAGGAACAAATCTTCATGAAGTCTCGATCGCGGCAGCCTAGCCTTCTGTGTTTGTTTTTTTTCTCACCTGCAATGGCCTTGCTGTTCCTTAACACTTGCTTCATTTTATTGGTGTTGTATCTGCCTTGTACCAGTATTAGTGAGACAGTGCGGATTGATTGTATGAGAGTTCAATTAAAGGTAGCTACTCCTCACCATTGCTTTTTCTTTTTTTCTTTTTGTTATTTCTTTTTCAAGTATTATGTGTGTGGACCTGAGAAGTGGTTTAGCTGCAAAGTTGACTTTTAATAAAAACTGTTTGTGCCTGAGGGAAAATACGCCATTTTAAAAGTACCTCAGAACATCTTTCTATATTGCCTCATCAGGTTTGTTGCTGGTGCAGGGAATTTCAGCCGTAAGCATGGTCTCTGTATAACTATAGAGCAGTCATCCCGCTGACAGATCTGACAGTATTGCATCGTTGTTCTCTTTCTCTGTATTTATGCCCCAGTGAAGGGCCGGGTCACAGACAACACTTTTATTTCTTCCAATAGAAATTTTATCAAGTCTATATTAATTTTTTTAGTTCCTTTTTACTAACAGAATGGGAAATGTTTATTTTGAAACATCAATTCTATAAAAATGTTCATTTTAGCAAAACTTTGCCAAGAAGGTATAGAAAGTCGGAAACAAATTTTCGGCACAAAATTAGGTCATAGTCCCTAAGCAGTCAGAGAGAATTCCATGTAGTTACACTGTGGCATAACTTAGCATAGTTTGAACTCAGCCCCATCTATATTTATTTATAGACATTTAAAATGAATAAGTATGTGTAGCACTGATACAAAATCAGTATACCTGTAATGATAAATGGAAATTGAAGAATTAGTGGGGGGAAAAAAAAACACAACACCTCAGTAAAACCACTTGAAGAAAGATGTGGGGGGAAAAAAGACTACAGAAATAAAAAAATACTGGCTAATTATTTCAAACATGGTGGGCAAAGATGAAAGGTAACCAGCAAGTGTGGTTAGCAGAGTAACCAGGTAATTTTTAAAAAGTAAGCACAATTACCATACTGAAAAGGACAGTATGTAGAAATGCTTTCTACGGAGGATTGTTCTTAGGTAAATGATAACATAAAAAGGAGCAATATCTTGTCTTTGGCCTGAGGGCCCAGGAGCATACAGGACCCTCGGATTAATCTTCCCAATCATATCCCTTCCATCCAATTCTGTTTCAATAAGAGGAATTTGGATAACTTTGAGGAATCAAAGTTATTAAATAATTAAGAAGGATTAAAGGATTACATTTAGAAGGATTAAACTTTAGCCTAAGAAAGAAGAGGTAGACTATTGATCTGCAAGAAAATGTAACCAATGATAGATATCAGCTATCGACATTGTTATTAAGACTAGAATAAGAAAAACAAAGTCTTCAGTGTGAGGGATTTATATTAACTCTAGTTAAGAGATTCTTTACAGTGGGAAATTAATAATCAATATTGATGATTTGTTTTTACAAAATTAAATATTTATTGTCCAGTAAGGATTAACTTATGTGGCAAAGATACCTTATGATGATATATTAAAATTCTTGGATTTCATAATCCTATTAGTCTTTCATTTTAGATTTAGAAATAAAGTATTCTGGTTAGCCATAAAATATTTTATTCCTTGAAAGTAGGATAGCAATCTTGAGTTTTCCAAAATATTTGGTAAAAAATAAAACAAGATAGTTGGTATTTTTTCTTGCAGCTATATTTCATATCTTTAAAGTTATCCAGAATGTAGTAATTTTACTATAAAAAGCCTCAATTGTCAGTCTAAAAAAAACAAACATCCTCAGGAATACTTCGGAAATAGAAGGTTTGCATTCCCTTAGGGGGGTAAATGCCTCTCAAACATTATCTTTCCTTAAAAGAATCTTCAATCTACAACATGTGCTTTTCCCAGGCTTTGGAAAATATCCATGTACAGATAGTCCTTCTGTCTCAAACAAGCATAAAATGTTGATCAAATAAACCATAAATGTGGACATTTCCTGATATTCTGCATTAAATAAAATTCTCTGCAGTCTCAAATGGTAATTACAAAATGTAAAAACGAAAAATGAAATCTATTTTCTACTGTGATAAGAATGGCAAGTTGAATGTATAATTGTTCTGCTCAATCAGCCAAAAGACATAATCTGTCTCTCAGAAAGGCACATCAGAGGAAACATGGATTTTCAGGAAGCAACTGTGCTGGTTCAACCAAGGTTACCACAAATGCACTGATGTTGTAGATATAAAGCAGGACTAGGTTCAAAAGGAACTCTGAGGAAAAAGTTCACGATTTTAAATATTGCCCTATAACTTATTTGTCTATGAACCAGAGTGTTTTTAAAATAGTCCTTGTATTTAAGATCGCAAAATATGTTTCCAAATAAAGGGAACATAATTCTTCAAAAAGCTGTTGAACTGGTGTAGTGATAGGTAGTATAGTGAGTGCTGATATTGACATAATTTTCACCTTAAAATCAATTTCTGTGGACATACAAGACCAATCTAGCTCCGGAATGAACTTTTCCATTGTCTGTAATAATGCCCCCAGATGAGTTGTATCTGAAATTGAATTCAGTTTATTTTACATACCAGGTTAACTGCCATCGTTCCTGATGTATTTCATTTGTAACCTGATTTCATTATTTAACATCTGAAAGGTTTTGTCTAGACATCTCTTCTATTGTTTCTACTCAAAGTATAACTGAAAAAAGATATTTAGTATTAAAATATGTTCCTCAATCAAGAATTTTCCAGAAATAATCTACTTTCGAAGAAAAGCAGCAATTAACTGCCTTTAGTGTAAGGGTATGAGGGCATAAAAGTATGCCGTGTAAAATGTTTGCATGAGATATTTCGCATCATGTAAGCTTTCCCATATTCATAATATGAACAGTATAGAAGTCTTATTTCTTGTGATTTCTCCATTAGGAATGTAAGGAGATTGTTACCTATATCTGGTCTCCTTTCCATATTTAAATGCATGGCTCTAATCAGTATATTTTTATTCCTTTCCTCTGGAGTTATTTAAATTTTGTACTCTTTAAACTGAAACCTGGATAAACTGCTGAGCCAAGTTATTTCTGCGATTCGAGTTTACTTGCTGTGCAACATTGGTTGAGAGCACATTCTGATTTTAACTTTTTTTTTTCTTTCAGAATTAGTCTCTGATCAATATGGTTCTCTATTGAAAACACTGAGAAGAAAATCTGTGTTCTAGTGTGACTGTTTTTCTTTTTTCAAAGTCTTTTTAAAACAAAGATCAGAGAACTATAGAGAGAAATGCCATCATTTTGTTGGTAAATCATTAGTTGATAATAATGGAGATAGAGAATGAATCATTTTGTTGTTTGGGTTCATAGTATGATTTGTGCACCAAAACTTAGAGAAACTAAATGACTTTAACATTATTGCCACAGCATTTTTAAACTGGATGGTTTGACTGTTAGAGTCAATTGAACAATTCTTTGGAAACCTTTTATGACATTTTTATAATCTACTCAGTGTTTTTATTTGCATGATTATGTATATGGGATGAACCATACATGATTCTAATACTGTGTTTCTTTCCAGCATTAACATTTGTGTAATGTGTGGCCAACCCTGATTTGTACACAGTATGATTACTGTTGTAATTATTCTGCTATTTCCACCTTTAATTGCAATTTTGTTATTATGCCTTTTGGGGATAAATGATGTGAAGCATTTCCACATAATGAGAATACCATATAAAAACATGACTGAAAGCTAACCTAAGGAATTATTTTTAATAATTATTGCTAATTATTTTAAAAAATCCAAATTTCAAAGGAAACTTGTTCTCAAATATATGCATTTATTTTAAATTCAAAAAATTCCTTATTAATTTATCATTGCTTGTCTTTTTTCATTTTTTTAAAAATTGTAGACAATCCTAAGTGAATGCCTCATGGGAGAATCCATATATGTGCTTGCATTTCTGTAATCTGATCATGCACTCAAATGGTTGGAAAAGATACTCCAGTGCTAAGAAAATAAATGAAGCCAATATATTAATTCTTATATCTTGGTTTATGTTACCAACTGAATATGGTGTAATGCATAACTCTTCCCAGTAAATAAACTGGTTATCTTTTGTTCATTTCATCTATGTTACCTTTTTATCAGTTTGAGCAACTTCTCTTTGATTTGTACCTGCAAAAAAAACTTATGAATTTCTACATGATTTATATATTTATTCAAACTGAGCACTTATTTGAACCAAAAACTGAATGCTTTGCTTTGATATGTCTGCACATTCCTTATTAAGAAACGTGTATCACCTTTGCCCATTTTCTCCATCTCTCATCTCTCCTCCTTGTAATCTTTGCTAAAAGGTTATTTCGGCAAGAGGCTACACTTAGGTGAATTAAATCAGGAGTATACCAGCATGAAAGAAATACCTGTTCTGAAAAAGGGAAACATTTTAATGAAAGAAACATGATTTTAATGAAAGAAGAATGAAGATTGTATGCTTTATTTGGGGAGACAATTCTTCTTTGTTCTCTTTTACATGAAGGAACTGCAGAGTCCCAAAACTTTGAGACGAGTTCATTTACTAACTCCTTCTTTGAAGAACAAATATGTGTTGTAGCAAATCAGCTGCTGTTGAGAGTCCTGTTCTTTGACTTGATTTTTTTCGGGGGAGACAGGAGGGAAGCAGACAGAATTGGATTTCTGTGAGGTTCTAATAAATTGAAACCTCTAATGCAATCCTCATTATAATCCACCATGGGCACTGCAACAATCCCAGCTAAAGTTGACCACTTGCCTGTTGTATAAAATACTAGAAATAATAGCATAAACTTTCCTAAAAAAATCTCCTTTTTTTCTCTTCTGAAAGATACTGTTTTTCTTTGAGGTTGGATCTATAAGTCTGTGGGACCCTTGATCTTCTCTTATGCAATAAAACTGATAGTGTGTTACATTCAAAAGCTAAAACAACTGGATCAGCCTCTAGGAGTGTCAAGAAAATCTCTTCGCATCCTTACATTTTGCAGGAGACTTGGGTAGCACTATATTGTTGTGAGGGCCATGTGGCGGGTTTCTGCAACCCCACTGTGGGTAAGAAAGAGGCCAAAGTTGATGGGAACTTGTGGAAGGAATTTTCTTCGTTTTTGGTTGTACACACATTGTAGAAACTCAATAAAGTGGGTTCTTTGCCATCTAGCTTTTCTTATAACACATCTGGAATTGAGTTTATAGAACCTAATGTCATCTACAATGACATCAGCAGGTACTAATTACCAACTAATTGGAGGAAATGGTCATTAAGTTAAGTGAATGATTATTCCTATGATTCTTTCTTAGTCAATCTAAAAACTAGATCTCTAACATTATATTTGAAATTATCCAACAGAGTTCCTTCTTTTTTTAAAAAAAAAATATATTTTATTGATTTTTTACAGAAAGGAAGGGAGAGGGACAGAGAGTTAGAAACATCGATGAGAGAGAGAAACATCGATCACTGCCTCCTGCATACTACTCCCCACTGGGTATGTGCCCACAACCAAGGTACATGCTCTTGACTGGAATTGAACCTGGGACCCTTGAGTCCACAGGCCGACACTCTATCCACTGAGCCAAACCAGTCAGGGCCAGAGTTCCTTCTTAAACATTTTATGAATCAACTATGACTTGAATATGTTAAGAAGAAACTGAGAATAATTTACAACATAACTGTTAAGGAAGATAAATCTCACTGGCAAAAATATTGCCAGTGTCAAAAGTAAACACAATTTATAAAATAATTTAAATGTAGAAAGCAATGCAAAGATGAATCATAACTCTAATGACGTCCTGTAAATAGTAAAAAACGTTGCAGCTGTCTATGTAATTTGTGAGACTCATTGAAAATGAAAATATGGATCTCCTTGTTCAAAAATTATTAAAAATTTCAAGACAGTGGCAGTAAACTGAGCAGGGGGTCCCAAGCACAAGCCCCGTGTGACCAGACAGGTCCGCACGCCCATGAAGCCAGCCTTGCCCCAGACGGTGCTGAAATAATGATTCAGTACCTCCCTCAACAATGAACTTAGCTATCCAGGATCTGGCTTGATTTTTAACAATGGATTTCCCGGTTTCTGTGCTTAGAAGGAAAAATAATGTGTTTATGTTCTTGGAAAAAAATTAATGCTATTACTTCAAAGACTTAATAAAGTTGAATCTTGCAGTACTTCCATATTCCAATGCAGCATTTCAAATCAAAATTTCTAAAACCGGCCGAAACCGGTTTGGCTCAGTGGATAGAGCGTTGGCCTGCGGACTGAAACGGCCCAGGTTCGATTCCGGTCAAGGGCATGTAACTTGGTTGCAGGCACATCCCCAGTGGGGGGTGTGCAGGAGGCAGCTGATGGATGTTTCTCCCTCATCGATGTTTCTAGCTCTCTATCCCTCTCCCTTCCTCTCTGTAAAAATTCAATAAAATGTTTAAAAGAAATTTTCTAAAACCGCACATATGTATCAAGTTGTACAGAGATTATAAAAATCATTAAAACTTTGAAATATGAGCAGTAAACATTTTAATCAGTGTATATTAAACTAAATAAACCTAATGTAAGAACCCTACTGATACCTTCAGAAGTTGACTTCCTTTGACATTTTAAATTATTAATAACGTCCATCAAATGTCACAGGATGATTTACCTCATTTAAAAGAGCTATTAGTCCAAGATAAATGTCAGTCATATAAACTTCTTTCCCAAATAAATTAAAGGAGAAACAAGTTATTCACCACATTGAAATCCATTGACACTGAAATATCAGCTCTCATTATAGGAAGCTACCCTATATGTAAGAAAGGGAAAAAATAAATACTTTTTTCTTGTTTTCCATAAAGTAACTGTGGAAACCTATAGAGATAGCTACCTGTAAAAGAGCAAAGCGTTGATGGGAGAGAATGGGGGGTGGGAGGGAAGAGGGGAGTCAGATTCCTCAGTAGGTGATTATCTTTTTATAGTTTCTATTTCAGCCATGGAAATATAGTATCTACTCGAAAATAAGACTATAAAGAAATATGGGCTCTCAAATATTTCATAGTGAAGTCAGAAATAAAAATTAGCATGAATTCTAAAGAAATAATTGTTCTAAAGCAGGCTGTCAGCAGAAGTGTTTTTTTATAAAGCATGGGATTTTGTGCAAATTTTAGCCCTGGCACTTACCAGCTCTGAGATCCTGGAAAGGCACTTAACTTCTCCAACCCTCAACTGTCTCATTTTTAAAATGAGGTAAAAATGCCTAACTGACAAGGTTATTGCAAAGATGAAGTGAAATACATATGTAAGATCTTTCAAACATATGTTTAAAGCTATTTTTCGAACAGTGTTTAGCCTTTGTAGCCAATAATATTTCCAATAACACAGTAGCTGCCACTATTAAAATCCTATATGATGAAATTCATTCATTCACTTATACATGCATTAATTCACAAATATTTATTGAGAACCTATTTTGTGCCAGGTATTGCGGCAGATTAAGGTGTCAGAAAACAACACAAAGATAGTCTCATGCCTTTTTGAAGTTTGTATCATATGCAGCAATGAGGGAAAATATAAAAAATAGTAAAATATAAATATGTAAAAAGCAAAATATATTAGATGGTGAAACTTTTGTGGAAAAAGAAAAAAGTGGAAGGGGGAAAAGAGATTGTTCTGGGAGAAAGTGAAACATTGCACTATTAAATGAGGTGGTCAGGTTGGATCTTATTTGAAAGAAAAAGATAAAAATTATCCTGCTTACATCATGACTGCTTCAGTTTTTAAAATTACTAAATTATATATCTTATTCAAATTTTTAGAAGTTATTATCCATTTAAAAATATCAAACAGCAATTCACATTAAGCAATAGCCTTTTTAAAAATTAGTCTTTTAAAATGTTCTAATAATTTGAAGTAACAATTTCAAAATATGCATATATTTTATTTCCTGTCGATGTTGCTTTAAAAATCCCAATATTTATTTTAGAATTAGATATGCTTTCTTGGAGGTTTAAGGCATGGGCATGCCCATTTATACTTCTCTAATAAAAATTTTAGTCAAATAATTTTATTTAACAATCTTATTTATAACTGTCAATTCTAATGAACTGGAATAGTATAAATAATTTAAAAAATAAATCATAATGTTTTTCAATACAGAGTGGGGCAAAAGTAGGTTTACAGTTTATATGGAAAATAATACAATAATTAATAAATAATAATACACAAATAAACTGTTTCATGTACTTGCAACTATAAACCTACTTTTGCCTACCCTGTACATAGTCAGAAGCTAAGCTATGTTTTCTTCTAGTCCTTAATTCCAACTCTCCTCTTTCAATGATTCTTTCATCCAAATTTTCTAAACATTAGAGCTGTCTTTTAAAATATATGCTCACAAACTTTCTTCTTAATACAAAGGTAAGTTTTGCATTAACTTGCTGCTGAGTGTAACCATTTTTCTTAAGATGTGTATAGATTCAGACTTCAAGCTTGGCTATTTCAGTAGGATTGGCAGAAAGTAATATATATTTAAAATTGCTTTTAAAAATATTTTCATGAATAATGGCCCAAATACTGGGTAACAATCTATTGGAAAATAACAATCTATTGGAAAGTAATAATCTATTGTTACTAAATATATGCAATGTGAAAAGGGCCTCATCAACTTACATGCCTAGGTAAGTATGTATACTTAATATCAAACAAAGATAAAAACAAAATTGAACTGATGAAAATATTGCTTATTACAAATCTATCTTCTGTGAGAATTTTTTTAACGTCACTTCTTTCTAGCAAACGCAAAAATAAAAGCTGGCTTGAATTCAGGCACAGTTATAATAATGTGATTTTAATTACACACATCACACAGGTCAGAGATTGTCCTTTAAAAGTGTGCTTTATCTGGAAAATGGCTGTTCTTGGGACTGGACCATGGTAGCCTACCATTACCTGTAATATCCTTTGATTTCCACATCATGATTGGTGGGAAAAACAAGATTTTCCCAAAATACTTCTTAGAAACACATTCTTATTGGATGTTAAATATTTTCAAAGTTCACGTTTGAATATATGGTGCACATTACTGTACAGTTTCTGTACATTTTAAAGGATATATGTGTGACATTTAAGGATTTTTTTTGTTTAGTATATTTCATTAGAACTCTGTTTTGTTGGTTTTTAAAAACTTTTTTTTTTAGAACTTTGAGAGTGAGATCAAATCAGGGAAATGGAATAAGTAAATGGGTTCCAATAATTTCAATAGGTAGGTATCAATCTATTCTTACATTCTCCTGGTAATAACTTTGCATATGACTATTAAACCTGCAGTGTTTTTCTATAAACTAACCACTACTGAAAACTCTCGTGGCAGTTTGTAGATGAACATTTATTGACCACATACTAAATGCATCAGTGGAATCTCAAAAATTCCTTTAAGATCAACCAATTGAGCAAGATTATACCAACTACCAAACATGAAAAACTGGAAAAGACGTGGAAGTAATGGTGCTTGCAGCTCTATACTAAACAATATTGATGCTTCTAGAGCAGTCTGGTTATTTAGGATATATGAATACAATATAATATAGTTATAATATGTAACAGCATACATCTGATAAAAATCTGAAAATAAGCACAGAGAGCCTCTGACTGTGTCTATTAAACCGTCTAAGGTATTGAGCATATTATTTAACAACTGATTTTGTTCTTAAATATCTTCTAGATCAGCAAAGACACAGATAATAATTGGCCGGGTCAGCGAAGATCACACCAATGAGGCTACAGAGGCAGTGTCAGCCTTTTAAGTTCAAGATTCAAGCCCAGTTTTGCTCCTTACACTTGTTCCCGGCAGAGCTTCTCTGTCCTTGGACAGGAGTTACATCTCTCCTTCACAGCCTGGGAGAGACCTGCTCAGTTCAGGATAACAACATTCATTTCACCTAGAATTAATCAGATTATTTTCCTGCAGATTGGTCACAGATGAGGTTCTGCCCACACCATTCATTTATTTCCCCAACTTTTTTTCTTTTTCTAGTAATAAAAGTAATACATGTTTATTGTAGAAAATTTAGAAGGTGTGAAAAATTAAAAAGAAAATTATATTAACTATAATCTTATCTTTCAATGAAAACTCCTGGTACCATTTTGGTGTCTTTCCTTGAATCATACTGAATATACAATTCTGAATCCTGTTTTTTCCTCTAAACATTTTAGGATGAATATTTTTCTAGGTTATTAAAAGTTATCAATGACATTATTTTTAAGGCTGGCAAAATATTCTTTGGCATGGATGAATTATACTTCTTAAAAAAGAAAAGACTCTTATTGACATGTAAATTGCTTCCACACCTTTACTCTCACAGATAAAGATGCTATTAAAATTTTTATACAAAGCCTGGATGGTGTGGCTCAGTGGTTGATCGTCAACCCATGAACCAATAGGTCACAGGTTCCATTCCCCATCAGGGCACATGCCTGGGTTGCGGGCTTGATCCTCAGAAGGGAGCCTACAGGAGGCAGCCAATTGATGTTTCTCTCTCATCGATGTTTCTATGGCTCTCTCCCTCTCCCATCCTCTCTCCCTAAAATCAATAAAAACATATTATATAAAAAAACACTTCATAGCCGAAACCGGTTTGGCTCAGTGGATAGAGCGTCGGTCTGCGGACTCAAGGGTCCCAGGTTCGATTCCGGTCAAGGGCATGTACCTTGGTTGCGGGCACATCCCCAGTAGGGGGTGTGCAAGAGGCAGCTGATTGATGTTTCTCTCTCATCAATGTTTCTAACTCTCTCTCCCTCTCCCTTCCTCTCTGTAAAAAATCAATAAAATATTTAAAAAAAAACACTTCATAAAAATTTTATACAGAAATTGTCATCTAAATTTCTGACTATTTACTTAGGATCCATTCCTTCAGGAGGAATACTGTTCACTGTCATGAAGAGTTTTTCCTGTCATGCATTTGTCTTCAGCTAGTTTCATTGAGTATTTTACTTTGTGAAAGCTACTATAAAAGATGCTACAGAGCATACAAATAGGAATTAGACTGCCATCAGGAACTTGTAGTCTTGAAAGAAAATACGTAAATACAGAATATGGTACAAAGTGACACATTCCACTGAGTTTTAGGTTTGCATTTTGGATAATAAAAAATAAGGAGTCTGGCCCTAGCTGGTTTGGCTCAGTGGATAGAGCATCAGCCTGCGGACTGAAGGGCCCCAGGTTTGATTCTGGTCAAGGGCACATGCCTGGGTTGTGGGCTTGATCCCCATTAGGGGACCTGCAGGAGGCAACCAATCAATGATTCTCTCTCATCATTGATGTTTCTATCTCTCTTTCCCTCTCCCTTCCTCTCTGAAATCAATAAAGATATATATTTTTTTAAAAAAGGAGTCTGTTTTCTTATAATCAGTTGAATTTGTTAGCATGAAAATGTTTATTCCGTGATTTTAAGAGTATTTCTGATTGCCAATATTCTCATGAAAATGCTAATCACATATTTGTGTCTACTTTGGAGAAAAACTCTATTTGAGGTATTGCATAAATAACATCACTGACTTCAGTTTATACTTTTCTCTTTTTCATGAATAATTTCAGGGCTGTTTTGAATATGCTTATTTTGTATTCTAATGATGCAGAGTTATGTAGACTACTGCAAATGCCTATAGATGTGTGGGTTTGTAATAAAGCAATTGTGTCATTGGAGAAAGAGGTAAATTTACAATTATAGATTGGCTACAGTCTTATAGCTTCAGTGTGTCACCTTCCATGACATTGTTATGGAATGCACAAAGGCATAATATGTCAGAGCTTAAATTACAGTTTTTGATAATAGTTTAATAATTTTTCAAAATCAAACAAAACTTTTATATAAGATTCTTATTTTCATTTATATTAGGGGTCAACAAACTTTCTCTGTTAAGGGCCAGTTTCAGATTTGTTGTCAATCTGGTCTCTATCTCAACTACTCAATACTGATGTTGTGTGAAAGCAGCCATAAACTGCTGGCTGGGTTCAATAAAATTTTATTTATGGACATAGAAATTTGTATTTTACATAATTTTCATGTATCACAAAATATTCTCTTTTTTTTTTATTCCTCCTTCCTCCAAACAGTTAACATATTAAAAACCATCCATCAGGCTCTAGCCGGTTTGACTCTATGGATAGAGCATTGGCCTGCGGTCTGAAGGGTTCCTGGTTGGTTCCGGTCAAGGGCACATGTCCAGGTAGCAGGCTCGATCCCCAGTGAGGGGCGTGCAAGAGGCAGCTGATCAATGATTCTCTCTCCTCATTGATGTTTCTTTCTATCTCTCTCTCCCTCTCCCTTCCTCTCTGAAATCAATAAAAATATTTTTAAAAAATGAAATAAATAAATAAATAAATACCATCCATAAGTTCGTGGGTCATACAAAAATAGCAGGGAATTGGCTGGATTTGGCCCACAGGTCACAATTTACTGACCCCTCATCTAGATCATCTCATTTGAAAACAACAAAGGAATATGTGTAATTCCTAAACTGAAACAGTGCTAAGCAGTAATAATAAAACAGTAAATATATAGCCAAAACCGGTTTGGCTCAGTGGATAGAGCGTCGGTCTGCGGACTGAAAGGTTGCAGGTTCGATTCCGGTCAAGGACATGTACCTTGGTTGCGGGCACATCCCCGGTAGCGGTTGTGCAGGAGGCAGCTGGTCGATGTTTCTCTCTCATCGATGTTTCTAGCTTTCTATCCCTCTCCTTTCTCTCTGTAAAAAAATCAATAAAATATATTTTTTAAAAAAAACAACATTAAATACATAGCTTTATAATTGCACAAGAAATTTCCTAAAATTTGGATAAACTATTTTTCTTGTATCAGTACGCTTTTAGCTAAACAATAACAAAAATGTCTGGCTAACAGTGGCTTCACAATAAGGACAGTTTATTTTGCCACTTATCCAGGATTTAAGAGGTAGGAAGTTTCTGGGGTTTTTCAGTACCGTGTTGAACTCAGCAATAGCCTGGGCTCTTTCATCATTCTGGTCTGCCACCCTCAGTGTAGATCCATGACATCTCCCCTGCTGGTCACAAGATGGCTGCAGCAGCTCAGGACTTACATCTGCATCCTTACAGAACCACATAGAAAAGCAGGAGTAGGGAGAGGGTGGATAGGCCATGGGCTCCTTTTATTTATTTATTTGGTTTTATTTTTTTATTAAATTTATTAGGGTGACATTGGTTAATACAATTTTATAGGTTTCAGGTGTATAATTCTATAATGCATCATCTGTGTGTGTGTGTATATATATATATATATTTAAATATATTTTATTGATTTTTGACAGAGAGGAAGGGAGAGGGAGAGAGTTAGAAACATCGATGAGAGAGAAACATCAATCAGCTGCCTCCTGCACACCCCCCACTAGGGATGTGCCCGCAACCAAGGTACATGCCCTTGACTGGAATTGAACCTGGGATCCCCCAGTACACAGGCTGACGCTCTATCCACTGAGCCAAACCGGCTAGGGCTCGTCTGTATATTTTATTGTGTGTTCACCACTCCAAGTCTCCTTCCATCACCATTTATCCCCCCTTTACCTTCTTCTTCTACCTCCCCTTATTACCCTTTTCCTTGGTAATCTGAGAATCACCATGCTATTGTCTATGTCTATGAGCTGTTTTTTATTTTTGTTTTTTTGTTTAATTCCTTCACCTTTCTCACCTAGCCCCCCTCAAGCACCCTCCCCTCTGACAGTTGTCAGTCTGATCTCTCTATCTATGAGTCTATTTCCATGTTATTTGTTAATTTTGTTCATTAGATTCCACATATAAGTGAAAGCATATGGTACTTGTCTTTCTCTGACTGGCTTACTTCACTTAGCAAAATACTCTCTCGGTCCATCCATGCTGTTGCAAGGTAAGATTTCCTTCCCTTCTTTTTTATGGCCGAGTAATATTCCATTGTGTAAATGTACTGTGGCTCTTTTATCCACTCATCTACAGATGGACACTGGTCTGCTTCCAAATCTTGGCTATTGTAAATAACACTGCAATGAACCTAGGGGTGCTTATATTCTTTTGAGTCAGTGCTTCAGGTTTCCTTGGATATATTCCCAGAAGTGGAATCGCTGAGTCATAAGGCAGTTCCATTTTTAATTCTTTTAGGTAACTCCATGCTGTCTGTGACAGTGGATGCACCAGTCTGCATCCCCACCAACAGTGCAAGAGGGTTCCCTTTCCCCCACATCCTTGCCAACACTTGTTGTTTGTTTATTTGTTGATAGCCATTCTGACAGATGTGAGGTAATATCTCATTGTGGTTATAATTTGTATTTTTCTGATGATTAGTGAAGTTGAGCATTGTTTCATATGTCAATTGGCCATCTTTATATCCTTTTGAGAGAAATGTCTATTCAGATCTTTTGCCCACTTCTTAATTGAATTGTTTATTTTGTTGTTGAGTTTTATAAGTTCCTTATACATTTTGAATATTAAGATCTTATTAGATGTATTATTGGCAAGTATGTTCTTCCATTCAGTTCCTGTTAAAATAACTGTTTCCTCTTCTTCAATGAGATCTTCATGAAATTATCTGTATGTCAGCCCCCTAATGCTGCTATATAGTCAGCATCATTTATGCCTTTTAGTGACCTTTTTTTCTTTAATGATATTTATATGAAATCCTATCTAGTGAAAGCATTAAAGTAAATAATTAACATTTATAATTCATTTACTGAGGAAATAACAATTTTTATTAATTATTAATAACAATCATTATTAATTATTAATAACAATAAGGATTTATTATTAAAGTGAAAGAAATTTTTCAACTTTCTCCAGTGTGATTGAAATAAGAGTGAATCTGCTGTAAAGTACTGACTTCTATTAAATTCTAGTGTGGGAAGTGATGTTCTACTAGTAGTTGAAGCAACTTACTAGTTCATTGTTTTTATCCTGAGTATTCTTTTTTGGTTTTATTTTGTTTATTAGGAAATAGATCAGTCTGAGACAGGCTATGTTGATAAAATTAAATAGAATGCTTGTTTAAAACATTTAATTAGAATTAAAACACATCAGTATACATATAACTTTTCCTACATTGGAAAATATAAAAACAAAGTTTAAGGAACATGAATCAGTCCATAGTCTTCTGTTACTGTGTTAATTCCTAGGAGGGGAGTGATTCCGGACTGCCCGCTCCTGTGTGTATAGTGGATCTCCCATGGTCCAGGGCTCCAGGTTCCTCCACCGGGCCCTGTGCACTCCAGCTGGCCCTTGGCGAAGAGTAGTTTCCTGGCAAGACAAGGGTGCAGAAACCAGGTCTGAAGGTGGTACACATCAACTCTGCTCATTGTGGCTTCCGCATCTTGGTTTCCTAATCTAAAACACTTAACTCGCTGGTTAGCTCTACGACATAAATACGATTATTATTCAGGGCTCAGTTCAGCAGGTGGGACACACGGCAGACCCTTGTCCTGTGGGTCTGTGAGGACAGGAAGCCATTGGGCAGAGTCCGAAGAAGCTGTAATTACCTCCCCTCTCCAACTCCCGGCGCGCAGGTGAGCGCAGCGGACCTCGGGAGCGCCCAGGTGTGCGGCCGCAGGTGAGCGCCTCGCGGTTGCTCTCGGCCAATGGGCGAGCGCTGGGCGGCGGGCGGGGCGGAGCCTCCAGTGGCGCCCGGGCTCCAGACCGCGCCCAGGGCGCTCCACTAGGCACCGCGCGTCCTTGGCAGCTTTCCCGGCCAGAGGAGGAGGAGGAGGAGGAGGAGGAGGAGGCTGTGGCGCTGGCGGCTCCCGCGGCCTGAACTCTGCGCTATCCCCGTCCCTCCCGCAGGGCCTCCGGCGTTTGGCTCCGGAGAGAAGGGCGTGGAAGCAGCCCCAGCCCGGTCGCTGCGGTAGCGGCGTCAGGTGAGTGCGGGAGCCGCGGAGCGCGAGCGCCAAACTGCGTGGCCCTCCGCGTCCCGGGAAGGAAGGGACGAGGAAGACTTGCCCAGGAGCCGCCGGAGCAGAGGGGCGCCGCGCGGCGCAGCCCCGAGTCACCGCTCTTGAGTCGCGCCAAACGTGGGGCATGCAGGCGACACCCCCCCGCGTCGGGCTGCCCCTTAGGAGCGCGCCGAGCGCTCACTCGCGTCCGGACCGGGGCGGGAGAGAGTGCGGAGCGGGGAGCGAGCCCGGCCCCGCGAGCGGCAAGGGCGGCTACGACTTCAGGCGGGTGGCGATTCGGCGGAAGTCCAATGTCTCCTACCTGCTGCATGGGACCCCCAGACCCTGGAGTCGGCCCTCGCTGCACCCGGGATGGGCCGAGCCGGCCGCCTTCAGGATCCAGCCGCCCGCGGGCACCCCAGGTCAGTGCCTCGGGAGGGAAGGGAGGAGCGGGGGGCGTGGGCTCAGGTGTGGGGCGCGCCCTGTCGGTGCGCTGGGTCTGCCGGCTGCAAAGGGAGCCAGCCGGGGAGGTTTTCCCAGGGGCTGCGCCTGGCCGCCTACCCCCTGGCCTATTTTGTCCCTTTTCCCCAAAGGACCCGCCTAGGCTGAGCTTGCCTTGGAGGTCAATTACCAGAGAATTCCGGAAGTAAACGTACCACTCTTAAAGTTTGGTTATCATGCCCATTTTCTGAATACCGAAGTTTACGTTTCTTCGCTCAATTCTTGCTTTTGGCCCGTCCTCATGAAGGACTAGTGGATGGGGAGGCTGATGGTCACCCTGGTCTGGCAGCCTCGCTGTGGAGTGACCGAGGACCACCAGCAACCCTGAGTGCTCCGGGGTGCCCCTTTTGGAAAAACAACCCCCTGGACTCCCACCCTGAGTGTGAGTAGCTGCAAGCCTCTCATAAGGAAATACGTTCCCAATATGGAGAAACTTCATTCTTACTGCTGTTTTCGTACTGACAGATTTAGGTATCGGCAATGCGGTATTGTGAGGTCTGAATTCTCATTGAATCTTAGTATTGGAAGAAATGAGCAAGATGATCTATTCAAGCCCACATCTCCTTAGCTCTTCAAAGGCATTCCTTTCTACCAAGGGGAACTGAAACTATGCAGAACACACTAGAGATGTTTTTCTTGATTTGCAAAACTTTTCTTTACAATCCCCTCGACCTTGTTTTGTGCTCTTATTCTGCCATACCCAGAGATGTCTCGTATGTAGACCAGTTATGAGGCAAAACCCTTATTTAAGCAGAGGAATACAGATACTTGAACTCACTTTCACTCATTTTGTTCTGGTTTAGCAAAGCCGTTGTGATGGTTTGAATGTAATGCGCGCTTTGGAGGTTTAAAAATAGTCCTTGTCCCGAAGCTGTGGTAGTCACAGGGCAGAAAAATATGATAATGGCTTACCATTATGATGAATTTATAGCCACACTAGATAAGGGCAGAAGTAGTGATATGAGGAAAAAATGTAAACACGTAACCGAATTACAGTGCTTCAGGTCTGGATTTCCTCATCGGCAAAATGAAGGCACGGGTGAAATAATCTCTGAAATCTCTTCCAGATTCAGGTGATTCATTCTTCCTTTTAAAGTGAAACTGCATTGCTTGTGTAGAAGTTATTTATTAATCCGTTTTTCAGTTGTTTGAGCTACCCAATGTCTTAATCATCAGCTGTGTTTGAACTTGAGGGTAATGGAATCCAAGCCTTTTATATCACTTTACTTAAAATCACCTACATTGTTTCAAACTCTGAGCAAAAGATAGTATCTCCCTTCTCGATCTAGGAGTAAGGAGTGTTGTGGCAGCCTATATTTCTACAAGGTACTGTGCTTATAAAAGAAAGAGTTATTTTTTTATTTCTTATTTTCCTTTTCTATTTGTTGTTAATCCTTATCCAAGGATATTTTCCCATTGATTTTTAGAGGGAGTGAGACACAGAGAGAGAGAAACATTGATGTGAGACTGGGGACTGACCAGAATCGAACCCAAGACCCTTCAGAGGGCCCAACACTCTGTCCACTGAGCCAAACGGACTAGGGCTCTATTCTGTTTTTTATTCAGAGAAAATTCAAAGCACCTCCCCTCCCCTTTCTTTCTTTTTTTCTTTTTCTAAACATGAACTCCAAGTTTTTGCTGCTATTATTATTAGGGTTGAAAAGTAATTACTGTGTCTTCCTGGGTACAGTTGTTTCTCTTTATCATAATATAGTCTGCAGTATCTGTTGGAGAATTATCTGGTGTTTTGACAGGTAGTCTTAAACTGTTGAATGACCACACCTTATTCAATTTGGTGGGGTAAAACAATCAGAAAGTGCTTCCTTGTTTTAATCAAATCTGCTACTCAATATTAAGTCTCATTCAACTATCATTATATAAATAGAGTCTTCTCATCAAAAAGTAAACAAGGTTTAAATTCCTAAGAAGTGCCAATCTATAGTACCTAGAAAAGTATTTACATATGAAAAACACAACATTTAGACTCATTGCATACTCATAATCAAATTATTACTTTCCCTTTCAAAGAAGGAACAAAAACTGAGATGTCAAGAACTCAGCAGAGAATTCAGTTTAACGGTGCTGTATTATATTCGATGATTGTGAAACCCACTATTTTTAGAGTTCTCTGCTTTTTGGTCAAGAAAAAAGAAAGGAAAGGAAAGGGAAAAAAGTCTACCAATTGCATCCCCCACATGTAGCTGAATGTGAATCTTCTCAAATAGGGAAAAGAGAGAGGCGAGGTAATTAAGACAGGCTTTGGGGACATACAGCACCCAAGTTCTAGTCCCACTTTCATTACTAGTTGTATGAATTGGACCAAGACTCTTACCTCATTTCTTAGTTTCCTCATCTGGACAATGGAGATAATGGTACTTTATAGGACTGTTGGGAGGATGAAGTACAATTATATAGGTAAATGTCTGGCACAAAACAAGCATGCCAGATAGTATCCTAACAAGGACTCATTATCCATCTCTGTCCCAAAGAGTCTGGCACATAGGAGACACTCTATTAAAGTTCACAATAGCTACTACTTATTAAGGGCGTTTTGTGTATTAAAGAACTCTGCTGTGTGATACACACATTAAGACGTGTATATGAAATTTCACAGCAATCTTAATAGGTCGGTAGTACAGTATTATGCCCATTTTGCAGTTGAAGAAATTGAGGCACAGAAGTTTTACTAACTTTCTTGGAATCATAAACTGCTACTTATTTATCCAGGATTCAATCAAGTACACCTGGCATCAAAGCACATAATATAACGCACATAATTCCATTATGAAAAAAAATTTAAAAGGGTATTGTGTGTGTCTGTGTGTGTGTGTGTGTGGTGTGGGATTGAACTTTTCTTATTTCGTGTTTTATTTGGTTCAACTTTTCTGTTCCTTCCCCCTTTCCATGGTATGAATATCTGAAACCTTTGGGGGTAGAGGAAAATCTTATCTACTGAATGTGTGTGTTTCCTGCTATTATTCAAGGTAGCGTGTTTCCTTAATTATTCCATAATTTTATGGGAATCCTGAAGGATGTGTATTGAAGATACCTTTCTGTAGAAAATACTTGTTTGTTTCTACTTCCAAGACTACATCTATTAACCAGGCATTTCCTTGGCTTGAAGATGTTGTAAATCTGAGTTCAGGCTTGCTCAGGGGAGATCAGTGTCATTATCTTCATTAATTAATCTAGGTTTGGTGTAGGTCTGCAGATTTACTCATTAGTTTGCTTTGATGGAAGGCAGATTTTTCCTACCTCACCCTTTTAATGAAGATGTAGCTCTTTCAAATGTGGAACATTGAGGTTGTTTCTCATGTTCAATCCTTTTCCATTCAGAAGCTCAAAATCAAGTCTCCCTTTCCCTTACAAGACCCTCAGGTTTCTGGAGGGGATGGTATTGCTCCCATGGCAGCGCGGGCCTACAAATTAGTTTGCCGCTAGGGTTTAGATTTGTCGTTCTTTTTCTTTTTTTCTCTTATTCTTGGGAACCTTCATTATCTTATCTCAGCAGTGCACTTAAAAGTATATCCTTTGTTATTTATTGAGCATCTGGGTGATGTGTGACAACTCTTCACATTATTATGACATGCAAGCTTTCCATAAGTAAGAGTTTCTTTTTAAAGTTCTCACCATGGCTGGAATACTCGGGTTTTCAACATAAAGTCCAATATCATGAGTACTTTTAGAGGACTAATTTCACCTTTGTTGAGAGGGGGTTGCAGTGGAAATTTGGGTAAGAAGGATAAGAGTACTGTTCATTACGGTAAATGCTGGCTCTGAATCAGAACTATATGTGTTTTACTTACAATTCTTATTTTTGTGACAACCCAGCAAGATAGGTGGTATTATTACCATTTACAGAAGAAAGAAATCAAGTTTTAGAAAATCTTACCTGTAATGTTGTACACCTAGCCTAGGTTTCAGAAGCAGGATTTGAACCAGGTCTCTCTGGCTTCACTTCTCACATGCTTGCAACACTAGTTTTAAGATGTCCCAGAGCCGTAGTCGGCAAACTGCGGCTCGCGAGCCACATGCAGCTCTTTGGCCCCTTGAGTGTGGCTCTTCCACAAAATATCATGGCCTGGGCGAGTCTATTTTGAAGAAGTGGTGTTAGAAGAAGTTTAAGTTTAAAAAATTTGGCTCTCAAAAGAAATTTCAATCGTTGTACTGTTGATATTTGGCTCTGTTGACTAATGAGTTTGCCGACCACTGTCCCAGAGCTTTGAAAAGCAAAGTGCGATTCAATGACAATGTATCCTATATGTTTACATATATGTTAGGGCTAATAATATTTGTGACATGAATGAATGTGTCTTATATTTAAAACAGTGATCTAAACAAGTAATTTGTTTAAGGATTTATAATAAAATGATGATGTATGTCAATATTGTTAATGTTTGTTAGAAGCTGCTTAAAGATGGACTTTGAGATTGGAAAGTCCTTCAGAGGAACAGGAATCAGGAAGAGGTTTTTTTTTTTTTTTTTTACTTGAATTTCTTTCCAAGAGCAGTTTAAAGAGCAGTTGTCTTTTAATGAATAGCCATTCATTAGGTATCTGCCCAAGGCCACTACCTCTGGACTTGCAAGGTATTTGGTTCAATTCTTGCGTAGTCTGTACTGACAAAATTTTTTAACATGCATTTGCTGGAAAGTTGATTGAAAAAAGACTCAAACATGGTGTGTTTCATTTTGTTGATGTGAGCATAGTGAAATTCACTAGGTTTGGACAGGAGCTCGTAATCTGTATTTTTAAAAAGTATATCAGATAATTCTGATGATGTGCTTGGTTTCCAAATGCCACCCTACTGGCTGCATCAGAATTGCTTGGAGTGCTAATTAAAAATTCCCAGCCACACCCTAGATTTGAGTCAGGATTTCCAGGAGTAGGGTTAGGGAAGCTGTATTTTCCACAGGTGCCCCGAGTTTTCTGAATGCAACCAGTTTTGAACCACTGGGCATTCCCAAACATGGATCAACTCCACCTTTGGTCCTGAGGATAGGTTTTGCTGGTGCCAGGCAATGAATGATACAGATTGCCCCTCAACTAACACATCATCTGGACCCTCTGTACTTTTTGGCAAACTTCTTGCCTATTCCTGGTTGATTCTTCATTGCATTTTCTACATGTCTTTTCTACTTTGCTCTTGTTTCTCAACCCCACCCTGTCCCTCTTGAAATAGACTTTAATTTATGCTGATATACTTTTTATATCCAACAGGAGTATCTGATGTGAGCTCGGTTGACCTCTTTTTACTTCCACCTCCTCTCTCTTCTCTTCAAACGAGTTTAAACTTTGATATTCTCTGGAGCTACCACCCAACAGAGCTTTCTTACTTAAACTACTGTATGTACTTCCTTTGCTGTCTCCGTTTCTTTATCCTCCTCCCCACTTATTTCTAGGCTACCTTCTGTTCCCAACTGGATCAGTACTCTGTTACCTAACAGCCTGTTTCCAGCCCTTATTGTTATTTTTTTCAGTGGCATTTGCTTCTTTTTGAAGCCCTCCTTTGGGTCTGGATTACACGAGATCGCCTGATTTTCCCACTTCACTAAATCTCAAAATTTCATCCTCTGGCTAGCCCATTTTTCTCCTGCCATCTCTATTATTTCCTGCCACCTCTTTTTATTATTATTTTTAAAATATATTTTTTAATTGACTTTTTACAGAGAGGAAGGGAGAGAGATAGTTAGAAACATCGATGAGAGAGAAGCATGGATCAGCTGCCTCCTGCACACCCCGCACTGGAGATGTGCCCGCAACCAAGGTACATGCCCTTGACCGGAATCGAACCTGGGACCCTTCAGTCCCCAGGCCATTGCTCTATCCAGTGAGCCAAACCACCTAGGGCCCACCTCTTTTATTTAATGGTCTCATTCAGTCTCTGGGCTTTTCTAGGTTATCTGTACTGCTCTGCGATTTTCAAGGCCTGCTTAAGAAATGTAAATGTCATAGGGCACCAAATTGCAACCTCTGATGCAACCAAGCCTTTTCTCCTGACATTCCTTGGCGGTATTAACAACCTTGCTTTTCTTTGGCTTCAAAGATTATTTTAAATTTGCTCTTCTCTGTTATCTACTTGCCATCCGATCTGCCTCCAGTACTATTGCTTCCCCTTCTTTTCCTGGTGGCGCCTTTGTCATATTCCAGCCCCACTTTTCTCCCCAGCAGTACTGCTATCCACTTTGCTCCCCCCCCCGCCCCCATTAATTTTCTTAAATCTGGTATTGATCACATCTTTCCCATGGCCAGAAGCCTTCTGTGGCTCCTCAACTGGCTGTTATTGATATCTGTAATGAGATACTCTGTATTCGAGAATGATCATTTGGTGACTGACTGTTGGTTAAAGGTTTACCAGTAACCCCTCAGTGTAGAGATGGGCCTTTAGGAGTTCATACAAATATTTAATCTTATTTGAACTCCTAAAGCTGGACTAGTTATGCATTGCCCACATGTTAGGAGCCGTATGTGTTTTCAGGACTACATTTGGCATCGTTTGCAGAGCATTGTGCAGAAGTAGTCATCTGTCCTAGGAGTGACTTGGTTGACAGTGGACATTAGCACCAGGAAGTATTCTGGGACCTCACAGTCAGTTTTGTGTTATTGTCTCACTTATGCAGCAATAGACTGAAGATAAAACCTAGCTGTTGGGCCCATTCACCAGAATTCACCACCTGCAGCTGTTACAGGACAGGGAAGCTGGCTCTGAGCAGGTCTGCATAGGGCTGGCCAGTATGGTTTCTTGACTTCATGCAGGAAAGATTTCACAACGGGAGGGTCTGTTTTTAAAAATCTGCGGCCCAAGGAAGGGCCTAGGATAGAAGAAGCAACAGGAGAGACCTAGGTGGTGCTCTGGTTGGCTCTCTAGAAATATTATAGAAATTAAGTGAGCCCAGGGGGCTGCTCTAGCTCACTGGGAAGTCAGAAAAGGGGGCCTTGGAGACAGTTTCAGGGGATTAGCCCAGCATGAGCTATCACTGCCCATTGTTCCCCTGGTTGCTAGTCTCATGGGGACCCTTAGAGTTTAGGAGATGCCTGCCTGTGGGGGAAGATGAGGGGGAAGGAGAAGGCACAGGCATTCTCCTGGCTGGGGAAACACACACTGGGTCCTTTGTTTTGAGGCTTTTAGCTCTCTCTTGCTGGCGGGAATCTTAGGGGAGGTCTCAGGGGAGGTTTTCAGCAGGATTATGCATCCCTTTTCTGGTGTGCCCTTTTAGGGTCGTGGTCTCTACTGATTGGTCAGCACCAGGGCGGGGGTGATTAGTCATTGCCAGTGGTCCTGGTGTAGCCCACCTGGTTTTGCTGCTTTTCTGAGCCTGGAGCTGAAATACAACTGAGGCCTAGATGTTATCTCTAGGGATGTGACCTGTATCTGGCTGAAAATTGCTCGGCCAGTTTGTTCAGCTGTTTCAGTTTCCCTATTCTACTTGGCCAAGGAATTTTCCTAACTTCTGACTATCCTGCCTCACAGCCACTATTCTGGGGACTGCACCAAGGAAAATAGCCAGCCTGCTGTGCTAGGCTATGGATGTTCCCTGGGCTTCTGGTGGGCAACATTTTGTATTAGGCTACATGCTAATAGAAGCCTTAAAAAGCGCAACACCTTCAGGATAGGGTTATTTGTGTTTTTTAAATTTATGCTAACGAGTACATTTAAGAGGTGAGAAGTCAGTATATAGAACCAAATAAATTATAAGATATCCCAGCAGAAGAATACAAGAGGTTATTGTTTATAATTTCAAGTGTAATGCAGTATAAGGTATAGGAAGTTATCAAATTATAGCCATATTTGGTTAAAAATCATTACTAATGTTAACGAAAAAAATCATTGAAACCTGTAAAGAATTTTAGTGAGTTTATTTGAGCCAAAATGTCGACATATGCCGGGAAGCAGAACCTCAATGAATTGAGATAATGCTCCGAGGAAATGGTGGGTTACATCTGTATTTATACATTGCCATCAAAGGAGGGACATAGGTCGGCTACATGAAATTCATTGGTGACGGATTAAGGAGGTGGGTTAAAGTCAAACGGTGGGAAACCCCTGGGATTGGATAAAAAGCAAAATGATGGACACATACTTAGGTGGGTACAGGAACAATTAACATGATAATGAAGGAATTTGAAGTATCTGTCCTGGCGCCCACCACATTTGGTTGTGCCCCAGGGGCTCCAGCAAAAGAAGGAAGTTACAAGTCACCCAAACATCTCACAGATATGTTATCTTAGAGGCAAAAAGGCAAATGGGCTCAGTAAGGAAGATCTAAGTTGATCTTTGTCAGGGAAGATATCGGACTAGGACATGACTGCCCACTATAACCTGTTTGTAGTTAAATATTTAATTTTCAAACCATCCTTTGTGGTTATTTCAGGTCTCTGAGTTTGCAAGACTGCCACGCAGGCCTTCCCTGAGCTTGTCAGGTTAGCATGTGGCTCCTTCCGTTCACACTAAAAAATCCTCCCTAGAACAGTAACGCTTTTAAACAAAGTGATTTTTATTTCCTCTGTAGAGAGTTGACTTAACATGTAACTCTCCCCTGCCCCCCCCCCCCCCAAAAAAAAAGAAAAACACAGGCCGCTTTAATGCTGTTATATTGGTGACTTAATATGATAATTGGTGTTGGAAATCCAAGATGAATAATACAAATGCCTTGACCTTAAGTATTTTCAGCCTACAAGGGGGAATGTGGTATATGATAAACCGGTGTGGTTATATATGATAAACCAGGTGATTTGTAAGTCAGTGTTGGTATAAGAGCAGTGAACAGAGTGGTTGCAGTTCAGAGGAAGGCACACTTTGCTCTGCTACATCCAATTTTGGGGAAGACTGCCCAGCCAACTTGGACCTTCAGGGTCCCGGGTAAGCCTGTGTCTGTTGGCTTATGCATCCGTTGGGAGCAGTATCCTGCTGACACAACCTGGAAATCTGTACCAGGCTGGGAAAATAGCTCTCCCAAGTACCATTCAGACCCCTGAACCACTTAGTTCCACTAGGATCTGTGTCCTTTTTCAAATCCCTAGATCTGTCTTAGTTTGTCTCTATGAGCCCACAAAAGCTAGGGATCCTTCAACCCTTTAGCAGCAAGTATTTCAGTGTTTACTACGGGCCAGTCATTGTGTTAGGCCCTAGAAAATCAAAGTGGGAAGAATACACTATGATGGCTTAGCGTGTGGGCCCTGGAGTCCGATTGGCTGGGTTTTTGAAGCCTTCTGCAGTAATTATCTGGGTGATTTGGGTTCTTTTTTTCTTTTTTTTTTTTTTTTTTTTACTTAGTTCCCTCATCTATAAAATGGGATATAAATATTACCCACATTGTAGAGTTTGTTAGAAGAATAAAAAGTTAATATTCTTAAAGGGCTTAGAACGGTGCTTGGGAAGTTTTCAAATAACAGGTTTCTAGGTTGTTAGGATGAACACAGGCAACTCTTCCCAGTGTGGGTTTATTTTGGCATTTTAAGTGTATCTCTACTCTAGCACTGTCTTACTGGATTGTGATTGGTTGTTTACCACTTGTCCTCTCATTGCTTTTCATAATACTTTCTATTTAGGCTCCCCCCACCCCACCCCACACACTTAGTTCCTGCCAAAGCTGCCTGCCACTGCTGGCCTCTCTCAGTCTTTCCTCCTGTGCTGTTTTGAGCCCCATCCACTTCGGTGTCAACCTTCCCTAGAGCCTGAATTGCCTCACAGAACCACCACCCTCTTCTTCTGTTTCCTCACCTCTCAACACTGATCCTCTATTGACTCAAGCGGCAACCGGTTATTTTCCACGGTCCGCAGAGCTCCCTGACCACTTGTCTTCTATCCCTATAGGAAAAAACCGCCCTGCATTCACTCTGGCCAGCCACCTCAACTTCTTCACTGATATTCCTCCTTGTTTTTCTACTCCACCTGCCTCACCAATCCCTAACTCAAGTCATCCTTTCCATCAGTCCTCAGGGTCCATTCAAGGGCTCAATAAATATTGAGTGAACAGAAGAACCCCAACTAGCTTGGCATATCTTTGCTTCCATATAAGAATTTTCTGACAACACTGTTAGAAAATGAAATTGTGTTCCTTCGGTGGGCCTGATGAGTTCCTTATTAATGAGAATACTCAAAGAGAGGCGAAATGACTTCTTGGCTATATTGTACAAGAGAGAGAATGTCAGATGTAACTCTTTCTGATCCCAGACTGCAAACAAAATATTCTAACATCAGTGGTTCTCAGCTTTCCTCTGTGTCTACACCATTCATATGCTCCTCTCAGGAACATGCAGCAATTTTGTGCAGGGGCGTATTAAGAAAGGCGTGGGAATAGTATACTTTGTTTTCTTTGAGAATTCATGGAATAGATACCCCTTTCAGTTTAACAGTTTTTTTTATTATTCCTGGCATTCTTTTTGTTGCTGTGATGTTTTGACTGGAGAGATAATTGGGGTTTATAGGATTGGGGTTGCTCCTCCACTGAAAGGCTCCCAAATACTCTCTTAGATGGTCAGGAGTTCCATTATCTTATCGCTTTACTAGAGGCCCAGTGCATGGATTCATGCACCGGTGAGGTCCCTCGGCCTGGCCTGTGGGGATCGGGGTGAAACCGGCTCCCGACATCCCTTGAGGGGTCCCAGATTGCGAGAGGGCGGTTCTTGGGTGATGCACCCTGGAATCAGGCTCCCTCCTCTCTGGTTCCTGGTGCATCACTCAAGAACCGCCACTGCCAAGTGACCGCAGCTCAGCAGCTCCTGCATTGAGCATCTGCCCCCGGTGGTCAGTGTGCATCATAGCTACTAGCCAGTCTGCCGGTCGCTTAGGCTTTTATATATGTAGATCCTTTTCCATCTCTGCTGTCTTCTTTCTCCTTTCATAGTCTTTTTCTTTGCCTATTGTTGGTCACTAGTAGGACTTGGCTTTTGAGGACAAAACTCCTAATGAAAGTCCTCCTTTCTTCTGCCATCTCTAATGGGCATCTCTTAAAAAAAAACAATCTGAGAGGCAGAAACAAGGAATGATCAGAAGTTATATTTTAGCTCCCAGCTCTTATAGAAAAAGATGAGCCTGGGGTATATATGATACCTGAAATATCACTGTATTGTTTTCCATCTCTTAATGTATTTCATCAACTTTAAAATATACACTTTTTCACACTTTAATATCTCTGAAATTGTAATGTTTCTTTCAATTGATGGTGCTTTAAAAATTGTGAGACATTGAAATGTAGGTTGGCCTAAATTTTAAAATATAATGGCACAATATTTACTGCCTCTGAGTAATAGTAAAGCTTATGAAATACATTCCTGGATTAAAAAACTGGAAACATTGACTAACAACTTCTTCACCTCCTCCTATAAACTGAAAACATACTTACTGTATGTGGCTATCCCTTCCATTATCTCTGGTTACTGCTTCAGCCCTCTTAATTTTAATTATAATCGTGAGAGTCATAATAATAATAATAGCTGTTATTTATTGAGCACCTTCTTCGTTGGTCAGACACTATTCTAAGTGCTTTATGTCCATAAACTCAATTATCACAAATAGGAGCCATTATTCCCATTGTACAGAGTAGGAACCAGAAGCCCAGACAGAATTAAATAATTTGTCCAAGTTCACATGGCTAAAGGAGCCAGGATTTAAACTAATGCTCTTAACCCCATACTTTCTATCTCCCATAACATTCTTATTATTATTTTAGATTTTTTTAATGGATTTTTAGAGAGAGAGGAAGGGAGAGGGAGAGAAGAGAGAAACATTGATCTGCTGCCTCTTTCACACCCCTTACCAGGGATTGAGCCAGTAACCCGGGCATGTGCCCTGACTCAGAATTGAACTGACAACCTTTTTGTGCACAGGTCGGCACCCAACCAACTAAGCCACACCAGTTTTTACATAAAGATACTAATTGTGGATCTTTAGTAATGAAGAATCACTTTCCTCTTATATTTTTATCCAGAGTTTAAATAAAAAAGCAACACTATAATCTACTGTAGCTAATGAGGAAGAGGGGAAAGCTATTTTCAAGGAGAAAGAAACATATTTGTAGAAAAGATTCTGGAACTGTAAACAAGAATAGCTTCTGGTCTTTGCTGTGCAACCAAATTTCTTGGGACTACCTAACTCAAGCCCTCTGCTGCTTTTTTCCCTGAGAACTTATTTAACTACATTATATCATATCTCATTTAGCTGGGTGACAGTTGCCTAGTAAACTCTGAAGTTATATGAATAGTATTAATTTTTAAGAATCCTGCTCCTTTTAGGTGTTCTGCAAAAACAGGCAAAACTGTATTTCTTTTTTACCCCATTAAAAAAAAAAAAGGACTATAATGGATAGCTACATAATAGAATGTGTCTATATATACACACATGCATATACATGTTTATATGTAATACTAAATAGTAATATTAGGATCCTACTTGTCTATGTTGGCAAATCACATTAATTTTTCTAACTAAGAAAATTAGTCATAGCTTTTTCCCCCCACTCTTAACCTTTTTAATGTAATAATAAAGTGGGTTTGACCTGCAAAGTTTCTGTTGGGAAATCAGCTGACAGTCATATGAGTGCTCCCCTGTAGGTAACTAATTGCTTTTCTCTTGCTGCTTTTAAGATTCTCTCTTTGTCTTTAACTCTTGGTATTTTAATTATGATGTGTCTTGGTGTGGGCTTCATTGGTTTCCTCTTGTTTGGGACTCTCTGTGCTTCCTGGACTTGTAAGTCTATTTCTTTCACCAGGTAGGGGAAGTTTTCTGTCATTATTTCTTCTAATAGGTTTTCACTATCTTGCTCTCTCTCTTCTCCTTCTGGCTCCCACATAATGCAAATGTTGGTATGCTTGAAGTTGTCCCAGAGGCTCCTTACACTATCTTCATATTTTTTGGATTCTTTTTTCTTTTTGCTCTTTGGTTAGATGTTTTTTTGCTTCCTCATATCCCAAATAATTGATTTGATTCTCTGAATCCTCTACTCTACTGTTGAATCCCTATAAATTCTTCTTCTTCTTTTTTAAAATATATTTTTATTGATTTTAGAGAAAAAGGGAGAGGGAGAGAGATTTAGAAACATCAACAATGACAGAGAATCATTGATTGGCTGCCTCCTGCATGCCCCACACTGGGAATTGAGCTTGCAACCTGGACATGTGCCCTGACTGGGAATTGAACCATGACCTCCTGGCTCATAGGTCAGTGCTCAACCACTGAGCCATGCTGGCTGAGCTCCTGTAAATTATTCTTTATTTCAGTTAGTTTGTGCTTAATTTCTGACTTTTTTGTTGTTGTTGTCTTTGACATTCTCACTAAGATCCTTGTAAGTCTCACTAAGTCCCCTGAAGCTCTCATTAAGTCCCTTGAACCTCTCATTAAGATCTTTGAGTAACCTTATAACCATTGTTTTGAACTCTGTATCCAGGAGCTTGCTTGCTTCCATTTCTTTCATTTGTAACATGTTTCTTTGTCTCCGCATTTTGGTTGCTTCCCTGTGTTTGCTTCTATGTATTAGGTAGAGCTGTTATGTCTCCTGAAATTGGTAGAGTGGCCTTATGTAATAGGTGTCCTATAGGGCCCAGTGGCTCAGCCACCCCAGTTACCTGAGCTGGGCACTCTAGGTGCACCCCTGTGTGGGCTGTGTGCACAGTCTTGTTGTAGTTGAGCCTTGTTTGACATCACTGGGAGGAATTGGCCTTCAGGCTAATTGGCTGTAAGGACCAACTGAGTCTACAGTGGAAGAGCTGCTATGCAGGAGACACCCCTCAGGAACAGGACTTGCTTCAGTGGGGCTTTGGTGCTCACTGAGTCTGCCCCTTGAATGTGTTGATTATGGATGTGTAGAGTTGTAATCTGGTATGGTTTGAAGTTGTCCACTAGGTCACTGACTCTGGAGCCTCCCAGGAGTTGCAAAGACAACTAGTGCCTGGGGCCACCCATCAGGAGCTACAGAGACGTGTGCAGAGGGCTGATATTTGTATTGGGCTTGGAAGTGCCCAAGTGAGGCCGAGCTGTGAGGCAAAGCAGGCTGGTGCTAGTGCTGGGTCTTGGGCCTCTTATTGATAAGTATGGGGCATGCTGACTACAGCTGCTGCTTGTTAATGAGGTTTTAGTAAAGTCTGAAGCCTGAGCCAGGACAGGCCATTCATATGGAAAAGCAGCTACAAACAGCTTGGGTGGGGCTGCATATTGTATGGGGTGGGGTCTCAGAGAATCACCAGGGCAGAGCAAACAGCGTGAGCCAGGCTGATGGAAACTCAGATATGGCTGCCAGTCAGCTCTGCGATGGGGGAGGTCCCAGCACAGGTTCAGTGATCCCTGCGAGCACCCTTGTCTGGAAGAAAGCCGCTCCCAAGTTGCTACCCCAAAGACAGAAACTTTGCAGGCCAGAGGGGAACGGCAAGAAATAGTCAAAGTGATGAAAAGTAAGGACCTACAACCAAGATTACCTAGCAAAGCTATCATTTAGAATTGAAGGTCACAGGCAAGAAACAGCTAAAGGAGCTCATCACCACCAAACCAGTATTACATGAAATTTTGAAGGGTATTCTTTAAGAAGAGGAAGAATGAAGAGCGGGGGAGAGGAAGGGGGAGAGAAAGAAGGAGGGGTTGGTGGAAGGACAAAAATATGAACAGTAAAATGGAAATAAATACATATCTATCAACTACTGAATCTAAAATCAAAATAAACAAATCCAATGAACAAAACAAACCGATGAATAAAATAGAATCCAGAGGCATGGAAACATGGAACAGACTGATGAATCTCAGAGGGAATGGGGGTGGGTGGGTGGAAGGCGATTAACCAAAGATCTTATATGCATACTAGAGGCCCACTACACGAAATTTGTGCATGGGTAGGGTCCCTAGGCATGGCCAGCGATCAGGGTCGATCTGTGAGGCGATTGGCGGGGCAATCCAGGGGGCCCCCACTGGCACCTGCCTTGGCGGGCCTGGTGCCACCCGCTCACTGGCCCCGCCCCCTGCTGCTGCTGGCTAGCCCCTCCCCCTGCTGCTGGTCACCTCCCTCTGTGGGGCAATCGCCCCCCCCCCCCCCACTGGCACCCACCTTGGCTGGCCTGGGACCTGCGGGCTGGGGGCAGCTCCTGTGTTGAACGTCTGCCCCATGGTGGTCAGTGTGCATCATAGTGACCAGTTGTTCCACCGGTGGTTCTGCTCGTTCGGTCTATTTGCATATTAGGCTATTATTATATAGTCTATGCATTACCTATGGATGCAGACAATAGGGTGGTAAAGTCCTGGTGTGGGGCAGGAACCTGGCGGAGGGAGGCAATGAGGGGGTGGGAAGAGGGACATCTGTAATACTCTCAACAGTAAAGTTTTTAAAAATAAAAAAATAAAGATTTTAAATCTCTTAACATTAAAAAAAACTGGATTTGAGTAGTCATACCCAGAGATGCTGTCCACTAGGGAGCAAGAACTAGGGAACTGACTGGGGTGCTAATTAGAGCCCCTCTATAGTCCTTTCATAGAAAGTGGTAAACTCAGGCCACTGGTTATGAAAACAGTGAAAAGAAGGGAAGGGAAGGATTCAGAAGGAAGCAAGGAGGCAACTGCCAATGATGCAATCTTTGTTCTGAAGTCAGTGTGGTGCCCAGTTTAAGCTTATTATCATTGAGAACTAATGCCCATTTCCTACTTCGGAACTGAATGACCAACTTGTATGTTTTTGTTAACCTGGGAGATTTGCTTTAACCACATCGTGGGCATTGGGAAGGTAGAAAAAAAGGGAATAGAAAATTAAAAGATATTCACATAACCCCCACTTTCAGTGGGCAGCTGTCATCATATAATGTCATAAAGCTCCCTGATGAGCTGGCAGGGGTGGGAAAGGTGCTTCTCTTACTTACAGTCCTGATGGTGACTCATCTCTGTAAACTTTAGGAAAACTAAATTGTCAATAGCATGTATCGCTGATGCACTAACAGCCCTTCTTTCAGAATATTCATTCCCACAGATTTTTTTGTTAATTGCCAATTTCTAGCCTAGATTCCTGGGTCCCCCTACAATTTATGCTTTTTCATCTGAAAGAGGATTTTTATTTTGATTCCTTGTTTTGGGTCTCACAATTAGTTCCTACAAATGTTATAGTGACTCATTAAGAAAATAGCCTTTGTGACTCCTGCCGACCACAGTTCCTGTGACTAGGGTCTCTGAGTCCTCTTTCGCTATGACTTCCTCCAGCTATCGCCAGTCATGAGCCACCTCATCCTTTGTGGGCCTGGGTGGTGGCACCGTGCACTTTGGAGCTGGAGGTGCCTCCTGTGTGCCCAGCATCCTCAGGGGCTTGGGCGGCCATGATGTATCGGTGTCCTCCACTTGCTTCGTGTCCTCCTCTGTCTCTGGGCGCTAGGGAGGTGGATACTAGGTGTACCAGTTAATAATGCGGATTTTTTTTCAATAGATGGAGTTACACATATGTTGAGATATATGCAATTTGATATGTATGCTGTTTTGTTGGATTGGCAGCAAGCTTCAAAACTTCATATGTCAAATTTGCTGAAGGTGTTAACATCATAGATATTTTTACGCCTAAAAATGTCGAATTTCGTGCCAAAAAAGAGCATTTGTGGGAAGTTTTAATTCATTACTTTATTTTGAAGAAAAAGTTATCGTATACTTTAGGAAGCTTATGGTAAACATGCTCCATCTCAAGAGACTTGTGAACGCTGGTTTAAACACTTTAAAAGTGATGATTTCGATGTGAAAGACAAAGAATGTCCAGGTCAACTGAAAAAGTTTGAAGACCAACAATTACAAGAATTATTGGATGAAGATGCATGTCAAACTCTAAAATAACTTGCAGAAAGATTAAACGTTGCTCAGCAAACAATTTCCAATCGTTTATAAGCAATGGGAAATATTTTTTTAAAAATATATTTTTTATTGATTTTTTATAGAGAGGAAGGGAGAGGGATAGAGAGTTAGGAACATCGATGAGAGAGAAACATCCATGAGCTGCCTCCTGCACACCCCCTACTGGGGATGTACCTGCAACCAAGGTACATGCCTTGGACCAGAATCGAACCTGGGACCCTTCAGTCAGCAGTCCGATGCTCTATCCACTGAGCCAAACTGGTCAGGGCAGCAATGGGAAAGATTTTAAAGGAAGGAAAATGGGTGCCACATCAACTGAGCAAAAGACAAATGGAAAACCGAAAAGTCATCAGTAAAATGTTGCTTCAACGGCATGAAAGAAAGTGTTTTTTGCATTGAATTGTGACTGGTGATGAAAAGTGGATTTATTTTGAGAATCCCAAATGCACAAAATTATGGGTTGATCCAGGTCAACCATCAACATTGACTGCAAGGCCAAATAACTTCAGAAAGAAGACAATGTCCTGCGTTTGGTGGGATCAGGAAGGTGTGGTGTATTATGAGCTTCTAAAACCAGGTGAAACTGTTAATACTGATCGCTACCAACAACAAATAATCAATTTGAACCACACTTTGATTGTGAAATGACCAGAATGTGCCAGAAGACACGGCAAAGTAATTTTGCTTCATGATAATGCACCATCACACACTTCAAAACCAGTTAAAGACACGTTAAAAGATCTTGCCTGGGAATTATTAACCCACCCACTGTATTCACCAGACCTTGCTCCTTCAGATTACCACTTGTTCCGATCGATGGCACATGCACTTTCTGAGCAGCACTTCAAAACATATGAAGTGGAAAATTGGGTCTCTGGGACAGGGAGGAAGGTGATTGTGGTGGGTGGTGAAAGTGAGCATTGCACAGACCTTAGAAGTAGAGTGGCAGGCCTGGGCCCTTTGCACTAGTGGTTACAGCAACTGGGTCACCATGGGCTGCTATCTTGACAGGAACAGGTGGAGGCAGAGCGTGGGATCAAACTTATTTAAGAATAGAGAAATGAGTCGGCATGAGGCCTTCTTTTCACCAAGTTCACCAAGTTGAGAGCTGTGTATACAGAGATTCTTTCTTCATCGCCTCTTCTATTTGTTTAATCACTTTAACACGAAATGAACCTTTATGTTAGTTAGTATCATGAGAGCAGGACTATGCCTGTCTTGTTCCCACTATTTCTTCAACACCCAGAAGAGTTCCTGGCTCATATTAGGTGTCTGTGAAATTCTAACTGAGTGAGTGAATGAAATCCTATGTTGAGTGCTACATTTTCAAAATGCATATTTTATGCCAGTCCGGTAAGTAATTTAAATACACTTAACAAAACCAGTGGTTCTCATGACTCTTAAGGAATATTTGACAATGTCTGGAGCTACTGGTATCTAGAGAGGAGGAGAGGTTCGGGTGCTGCTAAACATCCTACAATGCACAGAACAGCCTCCACAACAAAGAATTATCCAGCCCAAAATGTTAATAGTGCCAACCTGAGAAAGCCTATACTAACCAGTCTTGTTGATGGTCATCTTAACCATCATAATTAGTGTCAATAGTTAAAGAAAATCCTTTGTTTACCAACCACATTCATTTGTAGAGAACTTTTAAGACCCTTTATCTTTTTAAATATATATATATTTTAAATTTATTTTAGAGAGAGAAAGGAAGAGGGAGAGAGAAATAGAGACATCAATGATGAGAGAGAATCATCGATTGGCTGCTTCCTGTATGCCCCTTACTGGGGATCGAGGCCACAACCCAGGCATGTGGTGTGACTGGAATTGAACTGTGACCTCCTGGTTCATAGGTCGACACTCAACCACTGAGGCACACTGGCAGGGCATAAACATTTTTTTATGACAAGGATGTAATTATAAATGTTCATTACTGAAATGGGGGGTGTCATATTTTTTTTCTATTTGTCATGTCAGGTTGTTAGACAATTCCTGTTAATATCTAAAAGCTACACACTCTTGTAACTCCTTCCCTCCAGAGCCCCTCTCATTTCTTTCCTAATCTGTGGCTTTTTAATCTGCTGTGAGCAATGGAAAAATTAAAAGCACACTTAAGGAATTTGCTAAGTGAAGGCTTACATGAGTAAAGTACAGAGTTTTCAACATTATTTTAAGAGCAGATAACTTTTTTTTTTTTCAACTTGGTCTGATGTCCTAATGGTTACTACTGTTGTCCAAATGTTATTAGATGTTATGTATTTCCAAGCCATTTCTATAAAGCAAGTGAGAATTTAATGTCTTCCAAGATGAGAAGAAGTGTCTTAAAGACCACTACTGCATATTCCTACCTGCATCACTGGAGAGCAGTAACATCCTGAAAAAGTCATTTTCACAATGGAAAAGAACATGTATGTGATATGTAGATGGTACAGTGAAATGATGTGTGACAGTAGAATTGTGTGTCTAGAAAAGATATTTCACTTTTGCTGAAAAATGAAGAGACCTGGTGAAATGCAAAACATCCAAAAGAGTAAAAGGTATCTCACTTTCTCTGAAAATAAAGATACTGGTCACATACAAAATGTCCAAAAGGCTAACAGGGAATTTATACAACATGTTAATATAAGTTCACTTTGTCATGGAAGGGTCTAGAGCAGTGGTTCTCAACCTTTCTAATGCCGCGACCCTTTAATACAGTTCCTCATGTTGTGGTGACGTTGTGGGCTTGATCCCTAGTAGGGAGCATGCAGGAGACACCAATTGATGTTTCTCACTGTCCCTTCCTCTCTCTCTAAAATCAGTAAAAACATATTTAAAAATAATAATAAAGTACAGCATAGAGAATATAGTCAATAATCTACACTAATAAAAGAGTAACATGCTAATTGACCATACCTTCATGACTCCCACCGGCCAATCAGGAGCAAGTATGCAAATTAACCCAACAAAGATGGGTTAATTTGCATATGCAGGCGCTGAGCGGCTGGGGGCGTTCCCCACCAGCCCAGTCACTCTGGGTCTCTGGGCAGCATGGGAAGGCGGAAAGGCAGTTCAGGGCCAGAGTAGAAAGGCAGCTCTGGCCAGAGTGAAGGTGGTGCCGGCAGCCAGGGGAAGGAAGGCCCATTCTTGCACGAATCTTCGTGCATCGGGCCTCTAGTATTGTAATAACTATGTATGGTGCCAGGTGGGTACTGGAACGATCAGGGGGAATATTTTGTAAAGTAGGTGATTGTCTGACCACTATACTACACACCTGAAACTAATACAAATAATATTGAATGCAGACTGTTATTGAAAAATTAAAATAATATATTTTTAAGTCTTCTTTAATGGTTTTGGAGCAAATGTAAACATCTGAGAATGTGAAAACTGCTGGTTCTACTCAAGTGAATACCACAGGCATCTGCTAAAAGTTTTGGTACATTGGTTTTATTATATGTCTTCAAAAGGGCTCAGGTCAATTCCAATTGACAGTTAAAATACACACAAACACCGTGTGTGTGTGTGTGTGTGTGTGTGTGTGTGTGTGTGTGTGTAAATAAAATTTGTAGCTAGCACTACTGAGTACTGAATATGTAAATGTACCAAGCTTTACATGTATTACTTAATTTAATCCTTCAGGACCTTACCAAATACTTCCATTATCCTGATTTTATAAAGAAACCACCTTAGGGAGATCATGAGACTCGACTTGCCCCAAGCTGTCAAGTAGTAGAGGCAGGATTTTAACCCAAGCCTGACTGATTCTGAGCTGGGTCTCTTAACCACTTTTACCATACTTTCAAGAAGTGAAGCTGCTCTCCTCAAAACAAAAATTTTCTGTCATTCACCATTATATTTGGTTTTTTAAAAATCTTATTCGCTACTCCATGACTTACATGCAGTACACAGACAAAATTCTGTCCAAGCACCATATGGTGCCTCGTCACATTATGTAGGTTTTTGAATTAGAATAAATTTGAACCCTGTTCACATGTTAATAATATTCTAAATGTCAATTATCTTCAACAGTTTCAAGTTGTTCCCATTTTCCTAGCATAAAGCACTGAGAAGGCGAGTAAGTTAATTACACCCATAAAGAACCCAGAGTGGGCCCAGATACATAAAAACACTAATTCACATAAACGAAATGACCTTCCTGAAGACTACAGTGTGATTAAAGCTTTCTTCTTTGTAAAGGCCAGACTGCTTTACAGTAGCTAAGAAATGAATTTAGCCTAAGAATTAGAATTATTTTCATGTGTGTGAAATTTACCAGGAAGAAGGGGAACTATTTTAAATATTCTAGCTATAAAGAGTTATTTGTATTCAAACTATTACTGCTCACCTGAGCCTCACTTTTTAGTTAGAGGGTAACTAACATCTTTGTGGCTAAGCAAGATCTAATGGAAGCTAACACAGTCAGAATAAATTACCGAGGTTTCAGGTTCTCTTCTGTTTTAAAAGTGTAGACAGAACGTTTTAGAATGTAGTATTAATGAAAAGAGCTGGGAAGAGGTGGAGTGTGTGAGGAAACTTAGAAAAGAAAGGGAAAGGCTCAAGTTGTTACGTAGGTCAGGTTAAACATATTATCAGATAGCTAATCCCTTTGCTTTACTGAAGGTTTTTACCCCCTTGTACCCCACCCATGAAAGAGAGAGAGATTTTTAAAAAAAATGTAACTTTGTCTTAAAAAAAATTAAAAGTGATGTGAATAGCTAGTTATAATGAAAGGATACCTGTTACATAAAACAGATACAATTTTAGAGTTATAGTTAAAAGCACTTTTTAATTGAATCATTTCTCAAAAGTACCAAGGAAACTTATTTAAAGGAATGCTATTTTAGAAAAAAAAAAAAAAAGAAACTGAGTTATGAAAAATTAAAGGATGTAAATGTATTAGCTGTAGGATGTTCAGCAGCGCCCTAATCTCTCCTCCCTAAATACCAGTAGTTCCAGGCATTGCCAAAGATTTCTTGAGAGTCAGCATAGCGTGCTCCTTGCCTGTGTGAGAACTCATGTCTAGCAGAACTCCACTCTCATTCCTTTATTCCTTGGGTGTGTGTACCTGGCTTCCTGGTTATGGTAGCAGCCTGTTAGTCTAGGTAGATTTTTATTTATTTATTTCTAAGGACAGAGAGGAGAGGGAATGCACTTGAAACTGTTGCTTTTTGGTAAGATAAAGGTGTAAATCACCCAGACATATCTCCAGCTATTGTCTCTGCCTACTTCCAATAGCATAAATGAAAACCTCTGGATCAGTTCTTTGGATCACCTGAAGAAATTTTCTAATTTATGAGCAGTTGGCTAGTAGCCATCTGGTTTATGGTATGTTTTATGATGAATTCCTCAGCCCTTCCTAGTTAAGCAAAGTTCATTGAACTGGCAACTCTGGGATCTGGTCACAGTGGCTCATTGCATTCCTGTCCCCAGCTATCCCTCAAGCAAAAGCCTTCTTTTCAGAGCTCCATCCTTTTTTGTAAGTTGTCCCATTTCTCAAAGTGTTTGCTTGTTGTTACGACTGAAGAAAACCTTATTCTAGGAGAACATAGTGCTGGTAGTCATAAAAAAGCTGGGATGAAAATTGACGATACAACCTTCTAGTGCAATTTTTTAATATTATGCTAATGGTGTTGGAAAAGGAACAGGGCTTATTTGAAAGGGCTTAACACCAAACTAAAGTAATAAATTGTAGTTTAAACAAAATTGACAGGCTGACTTAAAACACACACACAACACAGCTTTACTGAGATATGGTTCAAATACTATACAATTTCCCCATTTAAACAGGCAGGCTGATTTCTGAGATGGAAAAACTTTGGATTGTTTCTATATAGTTCGATAGAACTTCAAGTTAGACAAAGATTTTTTGACAGAGGAATTTTCTCTCTTCAAAAGTGCTTAATTGTATCAAGGTAAGACCTGAGGTGAGGATCAAACAGAGAATGGGTAGCATGCCTTCCGAATTCAGCAGGAAGTATTGGGCAACTTCCACATACTCTGTCCTAAATTTGTAACCTTTTAAATGCTTTCTACCAAATTGTGTGACATATATTTGAAATGCTGATTGATAATGTAAATAGATTTGGTTGACTTATTGGAATATCACAAAAGCTTATTAGCAAATTGAGATGGGAGGGTCATTGATGGGTAGGTTCCCATGCAAATCTAACATTTACCAGTTGAAGACTTTTGTGTGTTTGTAAATTGGCCTTGAAAAAATATGCAGCCAATGAAGTGTGAAGGTGGCTCACAGGTCCTTTGAAAGATAGGAAAGTTTGCACTTGCCATAATGAGATATGCAATATTCATAATATGGCTCTTTGAAAGAAAGTTAATACTGAAAAAGCCTATATCAAGATTTTCTCTCTCTCTTTTTTTAAATTTTCTTTTGCTATTTCTGTGGTGTAAAATAGGAATTTAGGAAATGTGACATTGGCTTACATAATTCTTACCCTCTGACCATTGCTTAGGAATGATTAGGTTGCAAACTGGGTTTGCCTCGAGTACAATGGCTTTTTATATGGGTAGGAATGCAGGAAACAACTCATGATAGAATTATTGAATAAAATCTGTTGTTTCTGGACTCATAGATACAGAGAACAAACTGATAGTTGCTAGAGGGGGTCTGGGTGAAAAAGGTGAAGGGATTAAGAACTACAGATTGGCAGTTACAAAATAGTCACAGGGATGTAAAGTACAGCATAGGGAATAAGTCAATAATATTGTAATAGTTGTGCATGGTGCCAGACTTATGGGGGATCACTTTGTGAGTTATCTAAATGTCTAACCACTATTCTATACACCGGAAACTAATATAATATTGAATGTCAACTGTAATTGAAAAAAAAAAAAATCTGTCGTTTCTGTGGGTGCTGAAATAGGCAGTCAGAAAATGTATTCGTTACATTTCATCAGTAGGTCTTAATGCATAGGTTTTTTGGGTCTGAACTTACACATCCCATGTAAGCAATCATTTTGAGAATGAGGCACACCTTGATACTGTGAGTTGCGAATAAGATACATATTATTTCCAAGAGTCTAAAATTTCTTGGTTAAACACAGATTCAAAATAGCTCTGGTAAGGACCTCCTGCCTGTGTAACTTCCAGTTTTTCTAGAGAAGCCTAAAGACTGGAATTCATTGTAAAATTTCTCAGTGGTTACAACTGATGAAAAAATGTTACTTTGTTTTGTGGATCAAACAAACCATGCCTACGTGCAGTGTGTCCACATGCACTCTCTGGCCTAAGTGGTGTGAGGCCTGCTCCTGCCCTCAGGAGAGATAGACATCAGGGCTTGTGATACAAGCCGGGAAGTGATCGGTCCCAGCATGTACAGGGGTGCTAAAGACCTGCAGCGGGGGCAACAAGGAAGAGTCCACAGAGGAAGAGGCACTGACGGGGGCCCTGAAGGTGGGATTTAGAGGTGGGTCAAATGAAGCCTGAGGGACAAATAACAAGACCCCAAAAGCATTTGATGTTATCACTTGAGGGGGGATGTTAGGCAAGAAAGATAGCTGTTAGGGCAGGAGGAGGGGAAGGGTGAGGGAGGGAATTTATCTCATCCACTGAACAAAGAAGTCAGCAGTCCTGGGACTTGCCAAGATAAAATCACCTGATGTTCTCATAAACTCTGGGAAAAGCCACAACAATGTAAAAGGGGGACCTTGAAATGTAGTCTATCTGGCAGAGGAACCTTGAAACCTATAGGGGGGAAAAGTATAAAACCTTTGAACCCCCACCAGGTGGACACCCAGATAAGCTGAGTTGTCCACTTGTGCTTTATGCCAAGTGTATTATTAATAAATTTGTTTGTTTTGCTTTCTTTATTGTTGAAAGTATTACATATGTCTTCCCCCTCTCCCCCATTGACTCCTTCTAGCCAGCCCTTACCCTCCACCCCAGGCCTTCACCACCCTATTGTCTGTGTCCATGGGTTATGTGTATATGCATACAAGTTCTTTAGTTGACCTCTTTTTTAAAAAAATATATATTTTATTGATTTTTTACAGAGAGGAAGGGAGAGGGATAGAGAGTTAGAAACATCGATGAGAGAGAAACATTGATCAGCTGCCTCCTGCACACCCCCTACTGGGGATATGCCCGCAACCAAGGTACATGCCCTTGACCGGAATCAAACCTGGGACCCTTCAGTCCTCAGGCCGATACTTGACCCACTGAGCCAAACCGGTTAGGGCTTTAGTTGATCTCTTAACACCACCCAACTACCCTAGCCTTACCTCTGAGATTCGACAGTCTGTTCCATGCTCCTGTGTCTCTGGATCTATTTTGTTCATCAGTTTATTTTTGTTCATTAGATTCCACATATGAGTGAGATTATGTGATACTTGTCTTTCTCTGGCTTATTTCACTTAGCATAATACTCTTTAGGTCCCTCTATGCTGTCTCAAAGGGTAAGAGATCCTTCTTATTTTACTGCTTCATAGTATATTTCATGGTGTAAATGCACCACAGCTTTTTATCCACTCATCTACTGATGGGAACTTGTGCTATTTCCAGATCTTAGCTATTGTAAATTGCACTGCTATGAACATAGGGGTGCATACATTCTTTCTGATTGGTGTTTCGGGTTTCTTAGGATATATTCCTAGAAGTGGGATAACTGGATCAGATGGCAGTTGCTTGCTTTGTTTCAACACTGCTTTCTGTCAATCATCTGAATTCTTTCTCGATAGCTGACAAGAGCCAAGAAGGGGAGAGCCAGCTCCCTTTGACTTGGCTGGCTCTCCAGTAACACATATGTACCTATACGCATTTACACTTTGCCTATGTATCTAAAAATCATGAGTCTTTCATACAGTTATATCCAGTTCTAATCTGATACCACAGCATTCCAGTTTTTGCCCTTGCCACATTTGTAACTTCCTTTCCTGAAAGTGAGAAACCTGGCTTCTATTATCCTAAGCCTAAACCTGGGGCGGAGGCTTTAGGCTTTAGGCTTAGGAAGGGGCCAAGCCTACAATTGGAGGTGGGGCGGGGGGAAACCCCTTCCCAAGCCTAAAGCCTGGGTGGAGGCTTTAGGCTTGGGAATCGGCCGAGCCTGCGATCGGAGGTGAGGTGCTGGGAGGAACCCCTTCCCAAGCCTAAACCTGGGGAGGAGGCTTTTGGCTTGGGAAGGGGCTGAGCTTGGGATAGGAGGGAAGGGGAAAATATCAATGGAAAGATATCCTCAGGTGAGGATAAAAAGAAAAATAAAGAAAGAAATGTCATATCCTATGAAAGACACATCTTGAAAATGCTTAAAGAAAGTTGTCATTTTTTCATGGTGAAGGGACTGGAGTTTGTGTTGATGAAAATACCTTGGCAGCAGCAGGGTGATGGGGCTGGTGCCTTCCCCTGATCAGCCCAGTTGCCTCAAGTAAAGGGAGGCCAGACTGCGGCTTAGGTCCACTCCCAATGGGGTTCGGGCTTAAGCCATCTGTAGGACATCCCTGAGGGCTCCCAGTATGTGAGAGGTGGCAGGCTGGACTGAGGGACCCCTCCCCAATGCACGAATTTCATGCACTGGGCCCCTAGTCCTTAATACACAGGGGCAGGCAAAAGTAGGTCTACAGTTGTTCATATGGAAAATGCAGGTTATGATTATTACAATAGCTTTATTAACTCTGTGCTTCGAGTACTCACAGCTGTAAACTTACTTTAAAAAAAAATCTTCACCCGATAATACGTTTTTATTGATTTTTAGAGAGAGGTAGGGGGAGAGAGAGCAACATCGATGTAATCTGTTGCCTCCCGTATGCACCCCAACCAGGGGATCTAATCCACAACCTAGGTATGTCTCCTGACCAGGAATCAAGCCCTTAGCCTTTTGGTGTCTGGTATGACACGCCAACCAATTGAGCAGCATGGCCAGGGCTGTAAACCTACTTTTGCCCACCCCTACCCCTGTATTTATTTATTTGGTCAATCCTGATGTACATAACTAATCTCCCATTGTTGCTGCCACCTCTGCCTCTGTGCAGGTGTCCTCACACCACTTGGGTCTGGTACCTACTGTGCCAGGCTGACCCCACATGTGGACACCCTCCTGACTGGACTAGTTTACTTCATTTATACCTTGGGTAAAGTCTTGTGAAAAGGGATAACTGATAGCTTTCCTGTACTCTCTCAATCTTAAATTGCTTTTTTTGTTGTTAGACTCTCCTCCCCTAACCCCCCCCCCCCCATCTAACCAGGTATCTTTTACAATAGCAATGAATATATTTACATGTGGATATTTTGATTCTCATATCAATACTTAAATATATCTATTATTGGAAAGTTTGTGGTATGTTACATAAATGTTATATATGATGATGTATTTTAGGCATAAATAGTAAAGCCATATGTTTGTATAGCAGCATCAAATGCAAAGAGATTAGAACTGGCTTTAAAATTCCACCTAAAATCTACCTATAATTCTCATTTCCATTGCAATGTAAATTAGAATATTGCACACATTTGTGACTTTTCTGATTTTAAAATTATATAAAGACATTACCATTGGTGTTTTAATTTCCTTTGGTATTTGTGTTGTTCCTTAGAAAGATGTCTGTTTTTTGTTTTCTTTCACATGTGCATGAGGAGAAAGTTAGTGATTAAGGTCATGCTGATGTAATGATAACAATCACAGGGTTTCTTACCTTCCTGAACTACATCCTTTGGACACTCTCACAAACAAGCCAGTTTGTTGGAAAATCGAGTTTCCTGGATGTTCCTTTTTTATGTGCACTTAGTATTTTGGAGGAAGCTGTGTAAATGTCGGCACTCCGAACAGCTTTTGATCTCTAAAGTTCTAATTGATTAAAAAGCATGCTGACTTTAAAGTTCTTTTAAGTTTGTTCTTCTTTATATTGTCTATTCTTACGTCTGTCCTGACATAACTTTTCTGGGAAGCCGTCCTATTCCACTATTTTTTCTTAGTGATTTGGGGAATAGTTTTATAGGAAAAGCATTTGATATCGCTGCCTGTGGTACATGGAACTTCTTGTGGAGTTCTCAGTCTTAATATATACCAGACACTATTCACATCCCTTTTTTTTTTTTTTTTAATCTAGAGATCTCTGTTGCACCTGTGGGTGGGCAGATAACATTTAATCCAAAAGCAAGTAAATGCCTTCAGTTGTCTAAGAATGGAATTTTGGTGAATCAAAAGTGGGAAGCTACTGACAAAGTTATCAATACAAGTGTAGGTATATCAGTTTGTGAGGTATAGTCACACTGCAAAGTAATACAACTGGCAGATTGGTTATGTTTACTATTCTTTGGAGGTTGGGATCCTGAAGGAAAAAGTAGAGAGCTTCAGTGATCACATGGTGGGTGCATAATTTCATTTGTGCATTCTCCTTGCTTTGCATTCCAGTCCATGTTGTCCTATGGAAACATGTGACTCTTAATAGCCAAAAGCGATGTAACATTTTATGGTAAAGAATGCACCAAATAAACAATTTTATTTAACTTCTTACGGAAAATTTCTAACTTAATGCAATATAGAGGAGAATATGACCTCTAGCTCTATCACTCAGCTTTGACAATTATCAACATATGGTCCAGTAAATTTGTTATAAAGATTTTTTAAAAATATAACTTTATTGATTTCAGAGAGGAAGGGAGAGAGATATAGAAACATCAGTGATGAGAGAGAATCACCAATTGGCTGCTTTCAGGACACTTCACACTGAGATCGAGCCCCATCCTGGGCTTGTGCCCTGACTGGGAATCAAACTGCGACCTCCTGGTTCATAGATGAATGCGCAACCACTGGGCCACGCCAGCCCGGCATAAAGATTTTTTAAAAGCCCTTTGCATATTTTTAATGAAATGGGACTTATTTATAACCTTTAGCATGTTTTGTTCTCAGAACTAAAATAATTTACATTTAAAGCAATTATTCATATGTGTATACCTTGAATGTCTATAATATGGCAAATAAGTAATTTCCCTAAGAGTCCAGTTCACCTTTGACTATCAACTCTTTATTCCCCTTCTTTGTTTTGTGAAACCATTTGGGTTACTTTCTGGAAAAAAATTTTCCCATAGGTCTAATCAACAGTAAGTAAAACAAATAAGATCCTTATAGCATTGATGATTGTTAGCTACCTGAATGAATTAAAAGAGTTCAAGGAGATATTATGTATGGCAAGATCTGTCCTCATCCTGATTTTGTGATGTTCTTTCCCATTACTTCCCTGTCCATTTAGTACATCCACAGAGAACTACCCCCCTCTAGCCCTTTCTTATTGTGGTAAAATACACATAACATAAATTTTATCATCTTAACTATATTTAAAAAAAATATGTTTGTATTGATTTTTTTTGAGAGAGAGAGAGGAAGGGAGAGGGAGAGTGAGAGATATATGAAATGCTATAACCATTGAAAACTCTGTGATGAATCTTTTTGCAAGGTGCTTGGAGGGCTATTCAGATCTCTGGGCTTTATAAGATTCTGCAAAGGTCTGTACTGAGCACCTTGTGCATGGGAAGGTTGTAGTTACTCTTGAGGGAGGCAGCTTTACGCCAAGTGCCATACAGATCATCTAACTTGCCGAAAACACTTTCAGTATAAATGCAGAAACAAGTGCCTACCAGGAGAAGTTTAAAATGTTCAGTTTGTTTACATTAAGCAGAGCAATTCCAGGGATGTTTCTGAAGGCTTTGATAATGCCGTTGTCCTCATTATAGATGATGCAAGGTCCCTGCACTAGATTCGATGACAGTTTCTTATTTTGCCTTTGCCAGCTTTTATTTGCTGAGAGGCATAGATCTTTGTGATATCACTCTAGGCCTTAAGTTTATTTTAAAAAAAAAGACATTTTTATTGATTTCAAAGAAGAAGGGAGAGGGAAAGAGAGATAGAAATATCAATGATGAGAAAGAATCACTGATGGGCTGCCTCCTTATGACCCTCACTGGGGATCCAGCCCCAAACCCAGGCACGTACCCTTGACCAAAATCGAACCCGGAACCCTTCAGTCCACAGGTCGACACTCTATCCACTGAGGCAAACTGGCTAGGGCGTAGGCCTTAAGTTTCTTAAGAGGCAAAACAGCCTCCTTGGTTTTCTTGTAGCCTTTAACTTTACCTTCAACCACCAAAGGAGGTTCAGGAACTTCCTCAATACAATGACCTTTAGACATGACGAGGGCTGATAAGGCTGAGGCAGCCAGGGCAGAGCAGATGGCATATCATTTCTGTGTGGTGTTTACTCTGTAGTGCCAGTGACACTACGTTTTGGCTGGTGCATACGTGTGGCTCCCACGACACATATTGCCAAAAGCACTCATTTAGAACAATGAGTCCCACTGCCTTGAACTCCAGCCATAGCTCTGCTAGTACTTCATGACTCAGCACTGGTTTCATGATTGATAATTCACTAACAGCATAGGGCTGTCAATTGTTTTTGATGACTGCTAGTTTACTAACAGCCTAGGGCTGTGTATTGTTTTTATGGAAGTTGTGGTGAACAAAGTTCATAATATCTAGTCATATGAGAGCCTTGAACATAGCAGGCAAAGTGACATTTTTGCCAGATTATTTCCCCTTGTCAGAGTACATTGATATCTGTGGACGACAACATGCCATGGTGCGAAGAGGTGATGGCCATCCTCCTCTCAGCTTGGTGGCTCCCACAGGAAAAAAATTTTAATTTTTTGAGGAACCACCATACTGTTTTCTACAGTGGCTGTACCATTGCACATTCCCACTAAAAGTACACGAGAGTTCCAGTTTCTCCAGATCCTCACTAACACTTGTTTTCTGTTGTTGTTTTTTGTTAATCCTCACCTGAGGATATTTCCCCACTTATTTATTTATTTATTTTAGGGAGCGTGGAAGAGAGAGGGAAAGACAGAGAAACATCAATGTGGGAGAAACATATCAATTGGTTGCCTCCTGCATGAGCCCTGACCAGGGCCCATCGAGGGAGAAGCCTGCAATCAAGGTACATGCCCTTGACCAGAATCAAACCCAGGACCCTTTGGTCTGCAGGCTGATGCTCTATCCATTGAGCTAAACCAGCTAGGACCGTTTTCTGTTTTTGATGATAGCCATTTTAATCCAGTGGATACCCAGTTTTCCCAGCACCATTTGTTGAAAAGACGTTCCTTTTCCCACTGAGGCATCTTGGCACCCTTGTCAAACATCATTTGGTCATATATGTAAGGGTTAATTTTTAAGCGCTGTATTCTGTTCCAGTGGTCTGCCTGGTTGTCTCTATGCTAATACTACATTGTTTTGATCACTATAGCTTTGCAGTAAGTTTTGAAATTAGTAACTGTGAGGTTGGCCAGTTTTATTCTTTTTTAAGATAAAAGGCATCTGAATTGGAAAGGAGGAAATAACATTATCTGTTTGCAGACAATATGATTTTCTCTGTAGAAAACCCTAAAGATTCCACACACAAAAAAAGCTGTTAGAACTGGTGAATGAATTTAGCAAAGTAGGATACAAAGTCCACACACACAATTCAGTTGCATTCTATACACAAACAGTGAACACAGAAAAGGAAATTATGAAAACAGTTCCATTTACAGTAATATTAAAAAGAATAAAATACTTAGGAATTAGCTTAACCAAGAAGGAAAAAGGCCTGTACAATGAAAACTACAAAACATTGCTAAAAGAAATCTTAAAAGACATTAATAAATGGAAACATGTCCCATGTTCTTGGATTAGAAGACATAAATATTAAAATGTCAATGCATTCCAAAGCAATCTACAGATTCAGTGCAGTCCCTATAAAAATTCCAGTGACATTTTTTTGCACAAATAGAAAAACCCATGAATCACAAGGGGCCTCAAATAGCCCCCCCCCAAAAATTTAAAAATATATATATATTTTATTGATTTTTTTACAGAGAGGAAGGGAGATGGATAGAAACATCAATGAGAGAGAAACATCGATCAGCTGCCTCCTGCACACCCCCTAATTGGGATGTGCCCGCAACCAAGGTACATGCCCTGAATCAGAATTGAACCTGGGACCTTTCAGTCCGCAGGCCGATGCTCCATCCACTGAGCCAAACGGGTTTGGGCCCAAAATTTTTTGAAAAAGAACAAAATTGGCCAACTCACACTTCCAGAATCCAGTGATGTGTATTTTGGTCCACTTGATGATGTCCCACAGGTCCTTAGGCTCTGTTTGCTTTTCTTCAGTTTTTTCCTTTCTGTTCCTCAGACTTGATAATTTCTATTGTCTTGTCTTCAAGTTTGGTGATTATTTTTTCTGCCTGCTCAAATCTGCCTTTGAATCCCTCTAGTGAAATTTTCATTTTAGTTATTGTACTCTTCAGCTTCAGAATTTCTTTTTCATATCTTTTTTAGTTTGCTACCTCTTTATTAATATTCTCATCTTGGTCACACATTTTCTTGACTTTCTCCTCATATTCCTTTAGTTTTTGAACATCTTTATGAGATTTGTTTTAAAGTCTTTGTCTCATATATCGGCCATTAGATCTTTTCCAGGGACAATATCTGTTTATTTACTTATTCTTTGTTTGAATGGGTTATACGTTCCTGTTTATTTGTTTGCCTTGTGATTTTGTTGTTGTTGAACATTGGACATTTGAATCTAATAATGTGTTAACTCAGGAGATTAGATTCTTCATTTTCTCAGAATTTCCCATATTTTGTTATTGTTTTTATTTTTTTGTGTGTGTGTATGTGTGTGTGTGATTTTGTTTTGTTTTTTTTCCTTATTGTCATAGGCTAGTTTTATGCTGAGGTCAGACTGAAGTGTATACTTATGGTCTTCTCAGGTCTTTTCTGAGTCTTTCTGTGGGAATGTGTCTGGTCAGTTTCTAACTCTCCTATATGTGTAATTGTTCCTAGTCTTTAATGCCTGCCTCCTGAAAGTGGAAAAAGTGAAAAATGAAGTGGGAAAACAGGGCTCGTACTCTTTAAATCTTCTATAAATCACTTCAGCTCGTGGGGGAGGGTAATATGGAAAGTTACAACAATGAAGGCTGCCACCCCTTTGTCCTTCTGTGATCAGAAGCAGTAATCAGCAATGAAAGCATAGATCGCCATTATTTGGAGGATAGGATCTTTTTTGTCTGCCCTGGTTCCCATAAATTGTGTGCAGCTGCTCCAGGAACATGTGCACAGCTGCCTACCAAGTGGCTGGGGGTGGGGAGTGGGTTACTGCTAATGTGCAAAGAGCTGAAATTGACCTATAATAAGTATAGTTGTCTTCTGCTGGAAGTTGCAAGCCTTCAGCACTCTAGAGTTTCAAAATAGTTATATTCAGACAGATTCTGCTAGTGAAATTGTTGTCTAGGAGAGGAAACAGATACCTGGTACTTCCTACTCTGCCATCTTTCCAGAATCCTTTCCGTAGAGAACCTTTTGAAGAGCACAGCATCTCCCACTACAGTACAGATTGGGTACTGTGGTACAAGTACTCAGTGCTATTTGACTTGGTTTAAATTTTGTTTTTCTTCGTCCCTCCCTGATGATCTCATTCTAGAGTCTGGTCTTTTAGATCATAGTGCTTTTTTTGCAATTGGCTGTTAGGTTTGGATGGGCACAGATGACTTCATGAAATAATGCCCCTAAAGTGATATTTTAGTTTAATTTTGAAGGAGTGGTAAAATTTAGAAGGACAAAGGTGGGAGTTGGGAAGGATATATTCCAGATCTCTGAAATGTACAGAACTATATTCAATTATGATAAAATAGATGGTTTCTATGATAAACCCTCTGTTCAATCTTTTAAAGTATTGTTTACAATTCAGCAATAATCACGAGGTAGATATTTTTGTCCCATTTTCTGTATAATACTAGTCTCCTGGGACTTCCCTGGATTTTATACTGATATCTCATTTTGTTTAGCATTGGTCCTGGGTAAGTGTCTTAGTTTGGCTAATGAGTTATATGTTCATTCTACAGAGAAGCAAAATGGTATTTAGACTTATTGATATACTTGCCCAATTAGCTTGTATAGAGCCTGATTTGAGTTCTTATATTTCAGATTATAACAAATAATATTTTCCAAAAGTTGTCTTGGGTAGAACTCGGGATGGTTTTGTAATAAGAGTGGGGAGTAATTAGCCCTAGTCCGAGAAATGCCTTGGACTTGTTCAACAAATCATAAAAGCAAGACCTGCAAGGCACAAACTGTTCCAAGTAGTTTCTAACTGCATTTCTTGGAACAAAACTCGAGAATATTTATAGGAATACAAAAATACCCAGCATCCAGCAAAGTGAAATTTAAAATGTTTGGCATCCAGTCAATGATTGCAAGGAAACAGGAAAACACAACCCTAATGAAAAGAATTATCACTTGACACCAAGCCAGAAGTAATACAGATGTTAGAATTAACAGAGAAGGTCATTAAAACAAGTTATAACTCTATTACATGTTTAAAAAGAGTAAAGTGTAAACATGGGAGATATTAAAAAAAAAAAATGACCCAGATAGAACTAAAGTTGGAACCTACAATATCTGAGATGAAAAATATACCAGATGGGATTAAGCCACATTAGACATTGGAGAAGATTACTGAACTTTTAGGCATAATAGAAATGATCAAAAATACATCCCTTGGAGAGGGGAGAAGAATGGGGGATTGGGGAGGAAAAGAGGATAAGTGAGCTGTGGACAACATTAAACAGCCTGATATAATACACTTGTAATCCCTGAAGGATAGAAGGCAGGGATGGGGACGGGAAAGAAATGGAAGAAATAGCCAAAATATTCCCAAATTTGATGAAAACAGTAAATTCATAGATCTAAGAAGCTCAGTAAACTGAAAGCACAAGAAACACTAAGAAAGTTACACAGAAGTACATCATACTCAGATTGTTCAAAACCAGTGATAAGAACCTTTTAAAACAGCCAGCTGGAGGGAGGATTTATTACATATGGAGAAATAAAGATAAGGATCTTTGATAGCTGATTTCTCCTCTGAAACAATGCAGCAAGAAAACAAAGGAGCAACATCTTTACAGTACTCAAAGAAAGAAACTGTAAACCTAGAATTTTATACTCACAGAAAATATCTTTCAAAAGGGAAAGTAAAATGGGGAGGTGGTTGGGAGATGGGCAGAAAATGGGAAGAGGAGTAAGTACAGACTTCCAGTTATAAAATCAGTCACAGGTATGTAATGTGCAGCATAGGGAAGAGTCAGTAATCCTATGTAATAAAAGGCTACTAGGCAAATTGTCCCTACGGGTGGGAGTTTGACTGACCAGGAGGTAGACATGTGCTGATCACCAGGAGGCAGCATGGAACATGGCGGGTGTTGGCAATATGGCGCTGGCAGCGAGCAGCAGTGGAGGTGCTGCCGGCCCGACAAGAGTGGGACCCCGGCAGGATGGTGGAGCAGGTGAGCGGGTGGCGCCAGGCCAAGGCGGGTGTGAAGGGAGGCCCCAGCCAGCAGCCGGCAGCCACTAGGGACCCTACCCATGCATGAATTTTGTGCACTGGGCCTCTAGTATTATAATAACTATGTATTGTGACAAGCTAATATATATCAACTATAATTAAAAAAATGATTATAGGTAAAATAACATTTTATATATTGATTGATTTTAAATCTTTATTGTTGTATTACACATGTCCCCTTCCTCTCCTCCCCCCCCCCCCCCCCCCGTTGACCTCCTTTAGCCCACTACTGCCCCCTGCCCCAGGCTTTTAGCACCCTGTTGTCTATGTCCATGGGTTATGCATATAGGCATACAAGTTCTTTGGTTGATCTCTTCCCACCCACTCACCCTCCCCTCGCCTTCCCTCTGAGGTTGGACAGTCTGTTCCATGCTTCTATGTCTCTGGATCTATTTTGTTTTTCAGTTTATTTTGTTCATTAAATTCCATATGAGTGAGATCATGTGCTACTTATCTTTGTCTGACTGGCTTATTTCGCTTAGCATAATACTCTCCAGGTAAATAAGGACATTTTAGATGTCAGACATGCAAAAGCCCATACAACTCATTACCAAGTAGATGGGCTTTCAGGTGCTCTGTTTGATTAAGCACAGATAATTTAATAGACAGACCTTAGCTGGGCCAATCAGAATATGCTTCTAGGAATGTGCATGTTGGACTGTGAAAATCATATTAATATGTGGAATTGGGGCCTGTGTGTGTAAAGGAAAGACTATTCCATGATGTGAGTGCTGCCTGAGCGTCGCTGGAGCTGCCCGATAGATCCAGATGAAAAATAAATTCCCTCAGAGATTGCCTGAGGGACCCCAGCCCTAGGCCCCACAGCAGGGGTAGGGAACCTTTTTTTCTGCCAAGGGCCATCTGGATATTTCTAATATCATTCGAGGGCCGTACAAAAGTATCAACTTAAAAATTAGCCTGCTGCATTTGGTCAAACATTAAATTAACACCCCCCCTCATGCCTTGGCAGAACCAGACAAAATGATTTTGCAGGCCTCATACCAAAGCGAGCTGGTGTGTGATGGTTCCTGGAACAGGCCGTTGCTCTGCCCCAGGAAAACAAGATAAGCATTTCCCCCTTATCTTCACGGGGTCACACCCTAAAACCCCTGTCCATCTTGCCCAGGCCTCTGTAACCCCTTAGCACCAGCGGCACAGGGGGAGGGTATCCATGGTGTCTCACCGCCACCCAGCAGGGCTCCTCTCACGTAAGTTTCCTTAATATACTCTCAAATGTAATAAAGCTGTCAGCCTCTTCTTTTGGCCCCCCGGCTGGGACATTTTCCCAACAGCGTGGTAGGCCAGGGAGGCTGACTAGCAGAGAAGGCTACCGGAAAAAGCATGGTCCTTGACAGGAGACATGAAGGCCAGAAGCAGGCACTCCCTTGATTTCTTGTGGCCTTCCCATTCCCAGTTCTTTCCTGAGTCTGAGTTGCAGGCCTGCGTTTGGGTTCTGTGAGAAGCCAGTCTATCTTTAGCATAAACTTACCTCTTTTTATGTCAGCTCTACTACAGGTTCTTGGATACTTGTCACACACACATAAAAAACCCAAAAAGATCAGTTCCAAATTTTCTTCCTTGTTTATTTTAATGTAAATAATGATGCTGAGGTCACATTAAACATAAAAGAACAGAAATAATAGTCAGTCATAAGGATTTAGCATTTCTAGGCCCATCATGTTGTCTTGGTGAACATGAAGGCCTTGAATTTATGTTGCATCATGGAGGGGAAAGACGCTATAACTTTTTTTAAAATACATTTTTATTGATTTCAGAGAAAAAGGGGGAGAGAGAGAGAGAGAGATCAATGATGAGAGAAATCATTGATCAGCTGCCTCCTGCATGCCCCACACTGGAAATCGAGCCCACAATGCTGGCATGTGCCCTGACCGGGAATCCAACCATGACCTCCTGGTTTATAGGTCAACACTCAACCACTGAGACACGCTGGCCGGGCAAGACACTGTAACTTTTAAAGTTAGTTCCCGTTGTCACCATCTAATGTGCCCAGGCAGCCAGAAGTGGTTGAAAAAATGAGGAAAACAGTACTTCTCAATGTTGGAGGTGAATTCCGGGAAAAATTAGGGTTTAACATATGTCTTATTTGCTTTTCAACTGTTCTCCACAAGATACTCATATGTTCTGGTTGTTAGTAGACATGTAAATTTTTAATTTTCACGACCTAAAGTCTTCTAAAAGAACGAGTTCATTGGGTCATTGCTGGCAAGAAAAAGAAGACCAGGTCCTGGGGCATGAAGTTGAAACCACCATCTGCAGTGCCAGGGGGAAATGCAAAGTCTCCGCAGCCCAGTATTGGTGATCCAGCACCTCTTTATACTTCAAGTGGGGAGAAGGATGTAAGTTGTTTTGAAAGAATGTACATTGGCTGTCAGTGAAGGGATGGGAAAAGGTCGAGAGGGGCTAGTTCTGGGATAGGCTCCGCAGAGTCCCTAAGGAAGAGGTGTTTGCTCTTTTGGATTGGTTGTGGGCTACATTTTGGAAAGTTCATGTGTAAACAAGAAGCGGAGGCTGCTGTGCTCTCTAGACAGGAGCGGAAATAGCCACCTGGAAGTTAATTCTCGGAGTTGCAGCATACACTCAGGAATGTGAGCAGTCTTGATAGCTGGCCCCTAGCTACCAACAGACTAAATGCCCTGTCTCTTTTGCTCACTCTCCAGCCCACTGTCATTTAATTTAGAACACCTCAAAATGTTTCTTTTTGTCAGATAGAATCTTTGATTTTGCCCTTCTGTCAATCACTAGTCTTTTTTTAAGCTTTTTAAAAATGTTTCTTAAAATCACGAAGGTTTTATAAACAGAACGGAGGCCATAGATCCAGCTTCTGAGTCCATACCAAATGATTGTTTTAAACAAGTTTCAATTTCTATTCGTCTGTATTTGTAATCTAGAAGTTTTGTTTTACCTTTTTTCATTTAATTCATCAGGATCATAAGTATGCTTTTGACCAAGTATTTTGCTGGTAAATAACTTAAATTGACCAGACTCCAATTTAGAATCTCAGAAAATTCTTTTAATAGCTGCCCTTTTAAAATCCTCAGTGCCCTTGTTTCTAACAAAGCATCTTGTGATCCTTTGTATTTTTCTTCCTTTCTGGGTGAAGTGACAGAGCATTAAAGTCTTCTATGAAGGTTTTGGTGATCTAAATACTGTTTGGGGAGCTTTGACCTACTTAGGATGGTTTTGTGCTGGAATCCCCAGGGTAACTGCTACAGAATTGCTCCGTGTGAATGCATTGAAACTTCCCCCTTGTCAGAACTTTTATTACAGCAACACAATGAAGCAGCATGCAGCCAAAAAGAAGCGAGGAAGGTTGCATTGTACTTGACTTCCTTGAATTAAGTTTTATTCATCTCAATGTTTTCTAAGGATACTTTAACAGTAATCTTGTGAACAAGGATTTCCCAGCAACAGTTGCTTGCCATGTGTGTTCCTTCTCTACATATTCTCCAGGTTGAGAAGCACCTTTATCCATTTTGTTTAATAGGACATTATACTTGAAAGTTTTACTTTACACTTAGAGCTTTTTTAGGCATAGGGCTCTACACTACCAGGATCATTGTATTTAAACATAATGTTATACATTTTTAAATGTTTGCATTTATTAATATTCCATTTTTGTGGTTGACTGCAGAAGGTCTGTGTGTGTCATTTGCTCTATCTCTTCAGGGTTGGATCATTTGCAGTGGACTTCTTCCCTAACCATTTCAGTTTATTTTTTTAATGCAAGGAGATATCCACCTATAAATTAGAAAAAAAGAATCAGTTAACATAAGAAAACAAGCAGGGCATGTTCTGTGTGGTCATTATCAAGGTGAATTTGAGGATATGGGATGTTAAAACTAGATATTGTGATGAATATAGAGGTGTGTTAATGTTCTTTTGGCCTCTAGGAGGCAGCATAATCTAGTTCAAATTTCTGGATTTTGAATAAGGAAATTTGGTCCTGTCTCATTTTAAGAACTTGGCCTGCATGAAAATATTTGTCCTCTGAATCATAAAGTTACCCTGGGAATGAATAAACTAACAGCTGTTAGTCACAGAATCCCACAGAAGGAGATATTGTGATTGTGTTATTTTCTTTGTATTTAAAAAGAAAGAGTAATTATTGTGATTGCCATAGCAGGAGCCTAATGGTTGCAAAAGTAAAAGGAATTAGTAATTTTAATGGGTGGGTACTTGTCCATTTGCAGACCACAATTCTTTGGGGCAAATGCTCTGCAAGCATTACTGCCAGGAAAGTGAGTTTGGGTCTCTTATTTCTAGCTGGTGTTTTTGCTAAAGTACTACTATGTTACGTTTGTTTAGAGGTAATTCGAATAAAATCATTTAGCAGTGTTGTAGCTCTCCTATACTAGTAGCTATTATTAAAAACTATCTAGCCCTGGCTGGTTAGAGTGTCAGCCCTCGTCCTGAAGGGTCTCGGGTTTGATTCCCAGTAAAGGGCATGTACTTGGGCTGCAGGTTTGATCCAGGTCCGGGGCACATGTGGGAGGCAACCAATCCATGCGTCTCTCACATCGTGGTTTTTTTCTCTCTGTCCCCCCCCCCCCCTTTCACTTTCTCTAAAGAAATCAATGGGAAAATATCCTCAGTGAGGATTAACAAACAAGCAAAAACTATTTAAAATTGGTTGAAATTCAGGCAATACATTATGTCAATTTTTTCACTGTAATTGGATAATTTTGGATGTGACCAAAATGTACTCACGATGTGACTATTGCTGGATTCAGGAGAATAGGAACTGAGACTGAGCTTTAAGGGGACAGTAGGTGAGCAGTCATCCTGTAGCCTATTTTTCTTCCTTTCCCTGTTCTTGTGGCACCTGAATAATTGCTATTTAGTGACTTGGAGAGAGTATGATAGTAAAAGAAAAATGCCCCTTGGTTCTTCAGGAATTGCCACTTTTAGGAGAATATATTCTGCCCAACACTCAAAGGTCAGTTTAGAAGGCAATGGAACTGGTGGGAGGATTTATTTATAACCTTATTTATAAGATTGATATTATTGTTATTGTCATTAATTTAATGTTGGACCCATTTCAACCAAAACCTCTTAAAGTTCAGATTGTGCTCTTTAATCCTTGAGTGAACTTAATCCAGAACTGTTTAACTAAAGTAATCAAAGTTAATCTGAAAGAGCTGATGGACATTAAGAAAAATTAAAGCTGCTGTATATTCTAAAGAAGTCCATTAGTTCTTTTGCACAAAGAGATGCAGTCCTTTAAAATGGAAGTCCTTGTGAACAAATAATCTGGCATTTTCTTGTTTGAATCATCTGAGCTGGGATTCTTCTCCTCCTCCTCTTCTCTTCCTCCTCCTCCTCCTCTTCTCTTCCTCCTCCTCTCCCTCCTCTTCCTCCTCCTGCTCCTCCTCCTCCTCCTCCTCCTCTCCCTCCTCTTCCTCCTCTTCCTCCTCCTGCTCCTCAGCCTCCTCCTCCTCCTCCTCCTCTTCTCCCTTCTCTTCCTCCTCCTGCTCCTCCGCCTCCTCCTCCTCCTCCTCTTCTCCCTTCTCTTCCTCCTCATCCTCCTCCCCCTCTTCTTCCTCCTCCTCCCCCTTCTGCTCCTTCCCCTCCTCTTCCTCCCCCTCCCCCTTCTCTTCCCCTTCTTCTCCCTCCTCCCCCTCATCTTCACTCTCTTCCTCCCCCACCTCTTCACTCTCCTCCTCCTCCTCCTCCTCCTCCTCCTCAGTAAATGTTCATTTAAATGTTTGTTGTTTTTGCATTAACAGGGTAATATTGGGGACAAAATGGAAATGAGGGAACATGAGCTGGTATAACCAGTTCTGAGCTCTATAATGGGCAGGTGTGTACTTGATGAAGGAATTAAATTATTTGGAAACCTTTAGATTTTAAAAAGAAAAATAGGACTCTATTCTCTACTTTTCATGTATTCCATATTATATCATTAGAAAGTTACTTATCTGTAAACATATAATTTCAACCAAGAAAAACAGTGTTGTTTCTAAAAGTATTCTGTCTCAATATTGCTTATCATTTTTATTTTAAACTAGGAATCAGAGGTAATGAAGTAGAATCACTGTGAGACATTTTATATTTTAGCCAGAGTGTCTAGGAGGGTCATTTTTGCCCATTAATTTAATTCAGGACTACTACACCCCAAATAATAAAGCCTAAAGATATAATGATCTTCTTAAGATGGGGAATTGTGCGAACTAGATTACTTTTCTTGTCATTTACAACTGTCCTCATTTTGGAACTAGTCTACCCAATGCATGCCACAAGTTTACATCACAAATACACTGCAGTGTCTGTAGAACGAGGAGGGAAATTTCTAATATCTAATTGCTAGGGTCTTTTTGTAAGAAAAGACAGCCTGTGCTTGATTTGTCAAATTAATATGGAATAATATGTACTGTTACAGCATTTTGTGAACTTCAAGGATGTCCTCAGATTCAAAAGTTGTGTTTTGCATGTGTTTATGTGTGAGTGCATACATATGTAGGCTGCGCTATTTCATTAAAAATTATCATGGGAGCCCGCCTGTGTGGTCAGTAGTTGATCATCAACCTATGAACCAGGAGATCATGGTTTGATTCTTGGTCAGGGCACATGCCCTGGTTGTGGGCTCCATCCCCTAGTATGGGGCATGCAGGAGGCAGCTGATTCTCTCTCATCATTGATGTTTCTATCTATCTCCCTCTCTCTTCCTCTCTGAAATCAATGAAAAAAAATTAAAAAATGAGTATGATTACAAAGGTGAAGGTATTAAGAAGTACAAATTGACAGTTACAAAATAATCATAAGGATGTAAAGGACAGCAAGGGGAATATAATCAATAATCCTATATAATAAAACCCTAATAAGCAAATCAACCGAACAGTGGAATGACTTGTCGCTATGATGCACACTGACCACCAGGGGGCAGATGCTCAATGCAGGAGCTGCCCCCTGGTGGTCAGTGCACTCCTACAGGGGGAGCGCTGCTCAGCCAGAAGCTGGGCTCACTGCTGGCGAGTGGAGCAGTGGTGGTGGGAGCCTCTCCTGCCTCTGCTGCAGTGCTAAGGACCCCTCAGGGGATGTCTGGGGCTAAGCTGGCAGGCGGACATCCCCTAAGGGGTCCCAGACTGTGAGAGGGCGCAGGCCGGGCTGAGGGACACCCCCAAAACCCCCAGTGCATGAATGTCATGCACTGGGCCTCTAGTATTGTAATAACTATATATGGTGTCAGGTGGGTTCTAGACTTATTGGGGATCACTTCATAAGTTATATAACTGTCCAAACACTGTGCTGTCCATCTAAAACGAATATAATATTTAATGTCAATTGTAATTAAACAACAAATAAATAAAAAATGGTCTGCTTATTAGGTACTATTAAAACATTTTACATTGTTATTTGTGAAAAGAACAGTATGTAGCATATTACTAATCAAATGCAAATTTTGGTAGAGACCAGAGTCCTAGGGCTTTAAGGGAGCTTGGAGAATATCTAGTATTTCGATCTTTTAGTCTGCTCCAATGACCAAATCTATAATGATAAAAATGTAATATGCTAATTAAACTGGACGTCCTTCCGAATGACTTTCTGGATGAAGATGCAGAGGTGGGGACCGAGGCAGAGGTGTTCACCAAGGCAGGCAGGGGCCGAGGCAGAGGCGGCCACCGTGGTGGCAAGGGCCAAGATCCTTGCACAAATTTCATGCATCGGGCCTCTAGTTGTGTGTATAAGGATGCTAAGCCTCCCTTCAGAGAGGCAGAGCTTTGAATATGAATCCCCCGTCTCCTTTACTTGCTGCAAGTAAATAAAGCTACCTTGGGACAACCATGCCTTGTTTTTGAATAAGAGCACTGCAAACTGTGAAACCTTTGAGTTCAGTAACAATAGGATAAGAAGGTGACCACAAAAGTAAATCAGAATTATCACGAAGATTCTTTGAAATCTGAATTGACATCCACTGTTGTTAAGTATGAACTTTGGCTTCTGTTTTATCATGCCTTGAGATATTAACTAATATTACAAAGCCAATATTTAAAACTGTTTTTCTGTTTTATTTCATCTTATTAACAGTTCTATTTTGTGTATATTTTGTAATATATTAGTAGTGAAGTGTATATATAGAATTTAGAAATGTTCATATCCTGGGGTGCAGAGTCAAAAAGTTTTAATGGTTTGTATGATGAAAACATTGGAGGTGACTAATTTAGAGAAAGAGGTTGAAAAACTAAGGCAAAGAGGGGTTGGTCTTTTGAGTGAGGCAGGATAGTAAGAAGCTAGGAAAATTCCTTTGCAAGTGGAATGGGAAAACAGAGAGCTGAACAAACTGGCTGAACAATTTACAGCCAGGTATGGAAGGATCCTGGAGATAACATCTAGGCTTTGGTTGTATTTCAGCTCCAGGCCCAGAAAAGCAGCAAAACCAGGTGGGCTACAATGACTCATAACCCCCTTTCCCTGGAGCTGACCAGTCAGTGGAGACCACGACCCTGAAAGGACTCACCTGGAAAATCTGATTCAGGAGCATGCCCATGCCTTTCCCTTCCCTCCCTTTTCCTTAAACTCTAAGCATCCCCATGCCTTTCCCTTCCCTCCCTTTTCCTTAAACTCTAAGCATCCCCATGAGACTTGAAACTGAGTCCATAACTCATCCTCCGCTAACCCCCCCAAAGCAGCCCTGCCTACGCTCATTTCTTTCCTATAACATTTCTTGGAAGCCAAAGCAGCCTCACATAGGTTCTCTCCTCTTGCTTCTTCTGCCCTAAGACCTTACTTTGTTTCACTGTCCCTAGCTTTAATACTCTCAAAATCCCCTGCAATATGCCCAGCTGGGGTGGCTCAGTGGTTGAGCATTGACCCATGAACTAAGAGGTCACTGGTTTGATTCCCGGTCAGGGCACTTGCCTGGGTTGTGGACTCAATCCCCAGAAGTGGGTATACAGGCGGCAGCCAATGGATGTTTCTCTCTCATTGATGTTTCTCTCTCTCTCTCTCCCTTCTCCCTTCCTCTAAAAAAAAGAAAAAATTAAAAAGTCACCCGGGACTCGTATTGTGAAATCTTTCCTGCACAAAGTCAAGAACCCCACAGTACTGCCAGCCCTGGGCAGGCCTGCTTCAGGCTGTCCTCTTTCCGTTAACGTGAAGATTAACGTGAAGACCTATTTAGATTCTGCCAGGTGTTGTAGTCTGTGGCTTACATTTTAGTGTATGCAATGTGACATAACATTAACGGTAATCCAGCCAAATAGATGTTGACATTTTATAAATGGAGATCATACTTACTGTACTGTGGATTCTGTATGTCAGCTGAGCTCTCTTCAAAACCCACAGTCTTTCTACATATTGTTTTTCTTGAATAATAGGGCACTGGAAAAACTAAAATAAAGACTACCTGTAACTAATTTTCTCCAGCATATTACTAATGAATTTTTTATGAGGTTGTATTGGTAGCAACCCTCCCTGAGACATCTAATCCAGAGCTCAGGTGTGTAATTGTTTCTATGTGAGGGGTCCATCACTTATGTACCGTGTTCAAAATTCATATTGATTCTTCTAAGTTTGTGTTAGATAGTGGAATATTCAGTTGGGGAAAACTAGTTTTCATCTGGGAAATGATCATATTTTGAATTGGGAGAATGTGAGGAGAAAACATAACTATTCAAGCAACTAAAACCGGTGTCAATACAAATTTACTGATTGTTGTCCTTTTCAGATAAAGGTCTTCATGGCTCCTTATGACTCCTGTGTCTCTAGGCTTGTAAGAAAGTTTTCAAATGATTTCTTCAGTCTTAGAAGCTAACAAGATGAAGATAAAGGCCACAATGCTTACCTGCCACAATGCTGATGAGTTTAGTAGTCATACTTCCATTTTTATTCATCTGTTTCTCTGATTATTTTGACGTCTTTTTGCCAGGTGGTATATTTGTCTGCCATGAACTTATAGAACTCACAGAGTGGAATTTGAATGAACCTTTTTGCACAAAGTACTGAGAGATGCTATAAAACAAACAGAAACTTTCCTGGGGGAATTTCAAGAATGTTGTGAATTTTAAAAATAGCAGTAACTGTGTCTCTTGTTCCTGGCTTATGCTCTTTGTCCTATGATATTATCTTTCCTTTTGGCTTTCTTTTTTTTTTTTTTTTTAAGATTTTTTTATTGATTTTTAGAGATGGAGGAAGGGAGAGGGAGAGACAGAGAGAGAAACATTGATATTAGTGACATTGATCTGCTGCCCCCTGTGCACCTCCTACCCTCCTCCTACCCAAGCCAAGCCACCGGCAACTCTGGCAAATGCCCTGAAGGGGAATTGAACAAGCAATCCCTATCCCCACCACACCCTGCAGAGGAGGACCCCAGCCAACTGAGCCACATCAGCCAGGACCTTCCTTTTGGGCTTTTTAAAGGTCTTCACTGTGACCTTCTTAGTCTTGAATTTGGTTTGTTTTCTGCTGATTATCAGGTGGTTAATGACAAGTACTAGTAAACACTACATTTGTGTCATAGGAAAGTTGGCAAAAAAATTACTTTTCCATTCTTGATGTGGCAGCCTTAAATGCCTTCGCAGCTTATTCCATGGTTTGCCTTTTCTGGCGAGTGTCAAATACAATGACACATACAAAACTTTTAAGTACTCAGTAATCACTTGCTGTTATTACATTAGTTTCTCCTGCATTTGACTCTCTCCCTTTTCTGGCTGAAAGCTATTAACTTTCACTTCATATATTCTCTCTAGGGTTTGCTCACCTTTTACATCAATGCTGATGAAACCCTACCATGCACTAGCATTTGCTTTCTGTCAATTTATTTTTCACCTATGAGGAAGCCACTATATACTTTTATTTAAAACAAAACTTAATTTTTATCCAACTAGGTTTCCATGTATTGCTAAAAATAGACCAAAGACGAGCCAATTCGTCAGTGAAAAATGCTTGGGACCCTACTTCGCTTCCTAAGGGGTACCACCTCTCCCCCCGTTATTTAAAGAAAGAACCAGAATGATAATACGAGAGAGAGAGAGAGAGTACAACTACCACATGTCGGGCACAATGCCTAGCTGTTTAGTACACATTATAGAATGTATTATCCCCATTTTACATTGGAGTCTTGTGGCGCTTGCCTGGTGACTGAGAAAGAACATGGTTGGCTCAGGGAAAGGCCAGGCCCTTTCTGTCTTTTGAACATAACGAGTCAACATTACTTTAGTCATGTGAATTCTGTTGCCACTAGGTGGCAAGACAGAGGCAAGAATGCTAGACAGATTTAAGGAAACCTTTGCAGCAGCGGTCACCAACCGGTAGTCTAAGGACCACTGGTGGTCTGTGAGGTCCGAAAGGTTGGCGACCGCTGATCTATAAGATTAGGAAGACTGGTCAGCCCATACCTGTAGGGTTGGGAGGGGTAGTGAGAGGCCAGTCAGGGTACTACAGGGAAAGAATTGGGGTCCTAGAGTTTATTTCTCTGTTACCTCTTTTAATTCTACCTCTGGTGATGAAATTTCTGGTAATGGAATTTATTACTTAGCATGTGTCATCTTAAAGGCATGAGTCATAAAATCTTAGCCATCACAAACTTTGCAAAGTTCGGCCTTCAGGGAGACTTTATAGATGCACAATTAGAGGGCCATAGAAATTGGCTTTCACAAGACCTCATAGCAAGTCACTGGCTGTACTCTTGAATTCCATTTCTGTACCAGTTAAGGTATTGTTGTGAGTGCGGTCTATTTATGGAACAAATTAGAATCTGGAAGATGTTCCAGATTCTACTGGCTGGTTATTCATAATCCTGAGTGTAGAACCTATTTATCACAACCAAACACTGCTAGTCAACGATCAGTAATGACCAAACTTGCCAGTCCTATAACTGTAAGAAAATGACCTTTTTAGGTCATCACTTCACAGGCAAAACTATAACAGCGCAGCGGCTTCAGCACTTTGGTACTTAGAGGATTGTGAGGATTAAAGGAGAAAGCCTGCATGGGTTGCTGGCCTGTAATCTAGTACAATACCTGGAATTAATTAAATGTTTTCCCCTCTGCATCTGCCCCCTCCCCAGTAAATCTTTTCATATGTTTGTCTCTTGTCTCGAAAATGTGTTGGTTTTCTGTACATACTGACAATCAGTTGGAACCAGAGTGCTGAAGTGGGAGAGAACACTTTCTTCTCAAGAGCCCATCCTTTTAAACTGTCTTCTTTTTCTTTGTCAGAGCAATGGGCTTCTAAAAAGTAGTGTTTCCATGGGAACTGAATATGTAAATATTTTTTCAGTTATTTTTAGGAGAGTAGTCAGTAACTATGCTTTCAAATAGTGACTTTCAAATTTTTTAACTACAACCCAGTACAGTACTGCGGGTATACATGCGTGTGTGTGTGTGTGTGTGTGTGTGTGTGTATGTGTGTGTGTCTGAAATAGATCTTATCCTGTGTGCTTATACACTTGGCTATTTACTATTGGATCCACTAAATGGCATAGTATCACAGTTTGAAAAAATCTTCTTCCTTAGAGAAAAAAATAATCAGAAAGCATTCCTTTTAGCTTTATTTTCTCTCTTAACTGAAGACTTTCTAGGTTGGCAATATCCAGGGCTGCATTTAAAATGAGAAGGTTACGTAGCTCTTGAGAGATGTAGCATTGGATCCTAGGCCTTGGAGCTTCAAATAGTATTTGGGGACACTGACATTTTTGTCAGCTCACCCCACACTTACTTGTGTCATCGCGATGATTAAAGCAAGGCAGTGAGAACAGAAAGAAAATGCAACGTAAGTACTGTGACTCACAGCTGACATTTTGGCTAACACTTTTACTCACCCTGTATGTCTTTTGTGGGTGAATTCTAACCTTGTTTCTTGCAGTTCTTGGATCAGTGGGCTGGTGTTAAGTCACATCGCCTGACAAATCCACTTGAGACAACCTTAGCAGTTCAGGTGTGATCTGTTGAAGGAAACACCTGCCGCCCTAGTTGCTGATGGAGTAGGGCAGCCATCCTGACGGGGGCCTTCTTGTTCCTAACGGTGTGTGTGATCTTATTTGGGCCTCAGAGTAAAGATGAAATTGTCGTCTTTATTCAAAACACAAACAAGCAAACGAAACCCAAGGATTCAAGAGTCTTGCTATCCTACTCTGTAGCTAGTAGGTGAGAATAAAGCTTCAGCACAGTTCTGCCTTACTACTAACAACCTTGATTTCCAAAATCCTTTGTAATATATAATTAAAAGTGTCAGTGTCAAGAGTACCTTTGTTGTGGATTAATACTAAATAGGAATTCTTTGGGAGAGAAATTAGTTTGACGGGAGTATAGCACAAGAAATACATCATTGTTTAAAGGCAAGTAACTCTTTCATCTTGACTTTGTCCTTCAAATATTTATGAAGTCCTCACTGAAGGACCATTGATACCATCCCCACAAATATGTTTTTCTTTTCCTTTGTGCAGCAAACCTGTGCTAAATGCCCACCATCTTTGCTGTTTTTGTTCTGAAGAAACCTGTGAAGTAAGGGGGCAGGCGGTGTCATTGTTGGCAACACTGCGGTCAGAAGGTTGTGTGAGAGTTGAAATGAGAACTCAGGTCTTCAGCCTGCCCACTGCTATGCAGAAGTATTAACTTCGTGTGGGCAGAGTAACTGAATGTCTTAAGTAAAGGCCACATGTCACAAATGGCAAAGGAAGAGAACCACACATTGCATTTGCTTCTTGGGCTTAGAATGCAGCCACACCAAGACTGTTTTGTCAGTGTCCTATAAAGAGACCCCATAAGGGAAAAATTAAGTTCTTCGCTTACTGGGTATTTCACAAAGCCAGTAGGTAGTCAACTCAACAGGTAGAAATATTTTTTAAGTCATGATTTTTCTTTATGTCCTCCGTTTTTATTGAAGCTTTGGTAAGCACTTAATTTGCATGTGACCCAATGAACCGTGCTGTGTAAATAAACACTGGATTAGATATAGTTTCTAAGTGTGTTTGGCCTCATCCAGCAGAAATTCTTGATTCTACAGATGATGAAAGAAAAAAGACGAGGGTGAGTAGGGCATTTACATTATATAAACATCGAAAGGCTGATTAAATAAGAATGGATAGTTTGTTGAGAGCTTCCTATGTCCCATGCAGTGTTCAAAATGTTTTACACATTTTATCTCATGTGGGATTTTATCTGGAAATCCTGGTAAAAATAGATACCATTATTATTCCAATTTTTTTTTTTTTTACAGATGAGAAAACCAAGCCACTAATAGTTTAGCTTAATATTGAGGGTCATATTTTGATAAGTGATGGAACAAGTATGATCTGACTTGAGATCCTATGCTTTTTTTTTTTTTTTAATATTGATTTCAGAGAGGAAGGGAGAAGGAGAGAGAGAGAGAAACATCAGTGGTGAGAGAAAATCATTGATCAGCTGCCTCTTGCATGCCCCAAACTGGGGACCGAGCCCGCAACCTGGGCATGTGCCCTGACCTCTTAGTGCATGGGTTGATGCTCAATCATGAGCTACACTGGCTGGGTCATTTCTCTTTTTTGGGATCTAATAAGTAAGGGATAGTAAGGTGTGCCTCGCTATGTCCTCTCCCGGCATACTCAGGCAGCCCCACACAATGTGGTTTGCTGGAGAGCACCATGGTAGGAAGGAAGGTTAAGCATGCCCTGGTCACAGGAGGCCATTTGTCTCTTGTTGAATGACTTTTCCTGTGTGCATGTTAAACTGCTGGTAGCCAGGCTATGACTTCCCAAGGGGACTACCTGTATTAGTCAGGATTCTCCAGAGAAACAGAACCAGTAGGATTTGTGTGTGTGTGTGTGTGTGTGTGTGTGTGTGTGTGTGTGTGTCCCCGTCCGGCCATGTGCATGTGTGCACACATGTACACATACAAGTATTTTATGAGGAATTGGTGAATGTGTTTATGCAGCTTGGCAAGCCCAGATCTGCAGTGTGGGCCAGCAGGTTCCAGACCCAGGAGAGCCAGTGGTCCAGATTGAAGTCCAAAGGTAGTCTGCTGGAGAATTTTCTCTTGTTCAGGCAGACTGGGCTTTTTGTTCTATTCTGTCTCAACTGATTGAATGAGACCTATCCACATTAAGGAGAGCCATCTGCTTACTCAGAGTTCACCGATTTAAATGTTAATCTCATCCAAAAAGTCTCTGCAGTTGATGCATAGAATTGGCCATCACAGCCCCGATGGGATATGCTTACAGGTGTAAGGCTCCTTCAAGGATATCAGCCTTCACCACCCCCTGGGGGCCGTATGTTGAACCCACCCCAACCTCAGAATTTCTCTTAAATGCCAACATTTTTTAGTTAAATGTGTTAGGTAGAGATTCTATAACCTGTCTGAATTGAATTAATGGATAAGGAAAAATAGAAATGCAAGGAATTTAGGGAAGTAGTGAGTGAAGAGGGTGTGGGGTAGAGTTTAGTATAGTTAGATGGCTTGCCACCTGTCATGAGGATTATAGTTTGACAAGAGAACAATAAAGCCCCTTTTTTTGTGACTGCCATACACGGTGCAGTGGGGACCTTCTTAGAACCTTCTCTTAGATCTACGTGAAAATCCCATCGCCGTTCAGTCGGAGAATGGCTTGGTGTGGGACCTTTGGAACTCAGGTTCTCCTGTGCAGCGATTGAGTTCTCACCGACTCTCACTGCTGCTGCCTCCTCAGAGGACTCCTTGTGGTGCTGGGCAACTCATGGGTTGAAGAATTGGATAGATGAAAAACATAATTTGTTTACATAGCAGCTATCTTTTGAGCCATATTATCTCCTGTCAACCTTGGGACAATATAATAAAGTAGAGGGGGTGATTATTGCTATTCATACTTTCAGGTAGAGCAGCTACAAGTCAGTGTAGGACAGTATTTTTGCATCTAATTGCTTAGTAAATGTTTAGTTTAAAAGAAGTCATATTATTTCTGTATTCTTTCTCTTTCTTACCTCTGATTTTTCTGGCAGCTCACATTTGAGTGCTTACTATGTGAAGAATGTTGTGTTATTTTTTTTTTTTAGGTGAAATTAAGCAAATAGCATTTAGATTTGCTCCTTGCGGGATTTTTAATGAGATTAATTTATCTCAGTATTGCATTGGAAATAAAGGGCTTAACACTAAATATTATATATCACTAAATAATACATAGAGCATTTTTCAGTAACTTAAATTTTTCATAGTGTTTTACAGAGTAAGCCTTTCTTTAGTTCAACTTGCAGAAATGGCGGTGTTTTTATTTTCCAGTGAACTCTTACAACAAAATGTTCATTAATTAAAAATAGCTGCCTGATACGGGAAACAGCTCATATAGCAGCTTCTGACACGGTTCTAAACACAGACTTGAGCTGCTTGCATGCTAAACAGGAATGAACAATGAAAACGGTATAAACAAATTCAGGTAAAAGCATGCTGTGTTTTAAGAAGGATTTTTATGTGCCTTTACATTAATGTTTTTCTGCTTATAAGACTCATATGTGCTTACTGTTTAAAAAACATTATAGTAATGTATCATATAGAAAGTGAAATTCCCACCCAAATTGTGATGTCTGTTTAGCCTGACTTTTTTCCAAACATGTACAAACAGTATATAATTATTTAAAAAATGGAATTATGTTTTCTTCAACTTGGTTTTTCTTTTATATGGTATTAGGAATTTTCCACATCAAATCTTTACAAAGGCTCTTCCTTTCTTTTATTATCTCTTTTAAGACAGCATATTATTTCACCGTATAGGTGTACGACACTCTGTTTGAGCCGGTTCCCTATTAATAGACTTGTGATTTGATACTCTTACATTAAAAGTTTTTTTCTTGAAAGTTGTTTTTAGGGCAGATACACTTACAATTTAGCAAATGTAACATGTTGATATATAATATCGAGAGTTTACTATGTGCCTGGAACTATTCTGTGAAAGAAGAACAGTTCTACCCGCTGAGGGGCTCACTGTTGTCGCCCCTGTTCTTGAGGTGCAGGAAGCCTCCAGCTCCCCGTATGCCAGCGTGGTGTCCATAGGATGGACTGAAAGACCTGGTGCCTGGGTCAGGCAAGGGAGGGCCGTTAGATCCAAAGCAGCTAAGCAGGAGGACAGCAGCTTCCTCAGCATAAGATAGAGCAGAGTTTACAAATTTTTATTGAAGTTACAGATGTTAAAAATCTTTGCTGGTTGCCATAACAACAGGCTTTGGAAGAACTGCCATCTTAACCCTTGTAACTGTGCCTTGAGGAGTCCCTGGCTATTTCCGCAGGTTGCTTTTGTGTATCCCCTCCCGCCTTTCAAATTCCTGTTGTGAATTTACCTGATATTCAAGGGCCTTTCCTTGGATTTGTCTGTACCTCTTGTGTCCTTGCTGAGCACCAAGAGATGCCAGTCAGCTGAGGTCGCCCAGCCTTGGCCAGTCCCCCGATACCCTGTGGAGCTGCTCATTGCTTTCTACTGAAAATGAAAACTCTTAATTTTGTTTGCTTTTGTTTTTTTAGAGAGAGGAAGGGAGGCAGAGAGAGAAAGACAGAGAGGGAGGGAGGGAGAGGAGGGAGGGAGGGAGGAGAGGAAGAGAGAGAGAGAAAGAGATTGGTTGCCTCTCATACACACACCAACCGGGGACTGAACATGAAAGACAGGTATGGGACCTGACCTGGAACCGAACCCTCAACCCTTTGGTGTATAGGACGATGCTGAGCCACAACAGCCAGGGCAAAAACTCTTAACTTTTGTCATTATTTTTGCTTCTAAGATCTGTCCCTAGGATAGACTCTAAGAAAAGTCTCCTGAGATTTAGAAAGTATATTTCATTTGCTTAAATCATTGTTAAATTGATCCTAGGTATAATGCATTAAAAGTTTGGCAGGAAAAAATGTTTATTCCACATTATATTGCTTCATAAATAACTAATTTATCATGACTAGAGAGAATTGAAGTTCAAAATATACCAAAAGGGGCCTGTGTTCTGGTTATTTTTTTTTTTTTTTTTTTGCAGTTTAATAAACCATTCCAAAATGTAATAGCTTAAACCAGCAATTTGTAACCTCGGGATTCAGTGGGTTGACGAGGAAGTTCTGTTTCATGTAATGTTGGCTGGATGCTGGAATGGCTGCTGTCCTCTGAGGCTTGGAGAGGAGCTCAGCGGGACCCAGTGGCTGCTTGGGTTGCCTTGTGGTGTCTGGGTTGCACAAGGGAAGAGGTGGATGCTGCCCAACCAATTAAGGGCTAAGCCCAGAATTGGCGCTGCATCATTTCTGCCATATTTTAATTGTCTCAGCAGCAATAGGCCCATCCCAGAGTCAGTGTGAGAAGGGACTGTGCAAAGACATGAATACTCAGAAGTGGAGTTCGTTGGACGTGGTCACCAAAGTAACGGTTGACCAGGGTGTGTGCTCTCAGCCCCTCACACATGTAAACGGTGCTGCCCCCCACACAAGACCTTCACTATCTCACCTCATTACTACATCAGCTTAGTTCAGGATCTCATCGTCTAAATCAAAGAGCTGATGAGGCTCTTTCAGTACAGCTAATCTCAACCGAACACCTGTGAGCTAAAGGGGCAAATGATATACCTCCCCCCACCACACATACATATACAGGAGTAAGGCAGGGAGAATCTCAACAGACATGCCCCTTCAAAAGGTCTTAGAGACTGCGGAACAATTGCTGGTGGAAATGTAAAAAGATGCAGCCAGGCCCAGCTGGAGTGGCTCAGTTGGTTGAGCATTGTCCCATACACTACGGGGTTGCCTGTTCGATTCCTGTCAGCGTGCATGCCCAGGCTGTAGGCTCAGTCCCATTAGAGGTCATGCAGGAGGCAGCAGGTCCATGTTTCTCCCTCACATTGATCACATTGATGTTTCTCTCTTTCTCTCCCTTCCTCTCTCCCTCTCCCTCTCTCTCCCTAAAAATCCATAAAAACATTAAAAAAAAAAAAGATGCAGTCACTTTAGAAACAGTCTGGCAGTTTCACAAAATGTTAAAACATTGAGTTGAAACAGAGTTGTCATAGGACCCAGCAACTTCATACCTAAGCATAAACCCAAGAGAAAGGAAATCACGTATCCATACAAAACTTGTCCATGAATATTCGTAGTGACATTGTAAGAGCCAAAAGGTGGGAACAACTCAAATATCCATCAACCGAAGAATGGATAAATAAAATGTAGGCTATCCACACAATGGAATGAGGTACTAATACATATTACAGTATGGATGAACCTTCAAAATACACTAAGTGAAAGAAGCCAGTCACGGAAGGCCACATCTTATTTGATTCCCTTATACCTAGAATAGGCAAATCTATAGAGACAGAAAGTAGATTGGTGATTTCTGAGGGCTGTGTGAGGGAGAGCGTGATAACTACAGTGTACAGGTTTCTTTTGGAGGTGATTAAAATGTTCTAAAAGTAACTGATTGTATCTGAATTTACTAAAAATCTTTGAATTGCAAACTTGGGGTGAATTGTATGGTATGTGAATTTTTAAGAAGGGCAGAGGCGGGGACATGGGAGGCACCCATAGGCAGCTCTAAAACCCAGCTAGGTATATGTCTGTGGTTCCTTGTTTAGGGGCCAGTTTGCATGGCTCTTATCTCCACCCTCTAGGCTCTGGGCTGTATTTCCTGACTCTTCTTACTTTTCCACAAGAAATGGCTCACGTTTGCAGCCTCTTTGTATCTGCATAAGGCGCCGATATATTTTTATTTCGAACTGTTTCTGTCTTTTCAGTCCAGGCTGATAATGCTTCCACAGATACATTTCTCAAAGCCTTTGTGGGTTTTCCCATATATCTCTTTGGGGTTCACAGCATTAGAGAAAAACCATTTCCACAAATCTCTTTGAGACAGAACTCTCTCTCTACCTTGGACTACCTTTACGTCAATGTTGTGTGAAAATACCTTTAAGATTCTTAGAAGCTCTAGTGTCTGGTAGAGATAGTCCTTAAGATGCACCCTTCAGATTCTTTCAAGCCTTTTGGTCTACCTCTGATTTGCATAGTGTGGTGCCTGTACCACCAGCATTAGCATTACCTGGGAATTGAAATTGACTACAGAGGTCAGACCCCATTTTAGATTTGCTGAATCAAACTGTGAGGATCCAGCCCAGCAATCTGGATTTCAGCAAACCCCTGAGCTGTGTCTGACACAAAGTTTTAGGACCACTGGTCTAAATGGAAAGAGTCTCTGAGGAACCACTTAAAAGCTTTATGAGGCTCAACAAAGGGCTATGCAGCCACATCCTTGAGGCTACAGGATTTGAACTTTGCCCTGAGCTATTTCTTATTTTGTGCGTCATTTGCTAAGATACTGAAATGAGGAATAGTTTTATTTGGGAGCCTATCAAGTTCGACTCCTTTATGTTTATTTCCTCTAAATTCTGCTTGGAAAGGAACCAAACGGTTTCTTTTTTGTTCATCCCACTACTCATGTATTCTATCACAGGCAGCTAAGAAAAGCCAGTTGGTGCTTTCAACATTCTTCCTGGAATTCTCCTTAGATCCCATGAACTGGATAACTTTCGACCTTCCACATTACTGCACGCAGTGGGTGTGCTAACTATTCTGCCGTACATAATGTAGGTTCCCTTTCTTCAGCCACCATTAGCATTTCTTCTCTTTTTTCAAATCTTTATTAACAGTCACCTCTATCTTCTGCCCATCATTGAGATCCAAAGCCAATACATATTTTAGGTTTTTGTAACAGTGGAACCCCAATTCTGGTACCAAATTTTGTTTCAGTAATCTATTGCTGCATAACAAATCAACCCCAAAATTATTGGCTTAAAAAAGAATTTATCTTGCTCACAATTTTGAGATTTGGCCAGGGTTTGATAAGGATGGCTCATCTCTGGCCTGCGTGTTGTCAGCTGGGACAGCTCGATTAGGGCTGCAGGATTTGTTTCCAAGATAGCTCACTTAGACAGCTGGCAAGTTAGTGCTTGCCAACTGTCAGCTGGGATTTTAGCTGAAGTCGTCAGCTGGGACCTTTATTCTCTTTCACGTAGGCTGCTTGAACCTTCTCACAGTATGACATCTGGATTCCAAAGTGGAGGAAGCAGAAGTTGCCAGGCCCCTTAAAGTGTTAGCCTAGAACTGGTGCAATGTCATTTCTGCCCGTTGCTGTTGGACAAACCGTCCTAGACCCAGCCCAGATTCTAGGAGGTGGAGAAATAGACCTCACCTCTTGGGAGTAGTGACAGAGAATTTGTGGCTATCATTAACCCTCTGTAATCTGTTAATGTTTTTTTCTTTGTGTTGTGTGTGTGTGTGTGTGTGTGTGTGTGTGTGTGTTTTTAAATACTGAAAAGGCACTTTGGGCTAAAGTTAGGAGTTGGTGAAAAGGAATTTGTTCATCACTTGAAGAAAGGGTCAAACTCTAGAAGGAGGTTTAAAAGAAAACATTTATATAGACAGAACCTCTCAATATCTGGACATTTTAAATGTTATATTTCACTGGTGGACAGAAGTCTTTTTTTTTTTTTTTTTTTTTAAATTCCTCATCAATGTAATCATACTCTTCACCTTTGGTTGTGTCGAGATTTCTACGTGACGGGGACATCTGAATGCATTATGTATCTTACTTGGTCTTAACACTGAACTGCTTATTTTTAGTAAAGGTGGCCTCATACTGTATGTTACTGAAGGCAGAGAAATAGTCCCCTTCCACAGACTCCATTTCTTCAAACACGGACTAAATGCTGTTTAAGAGTTGTGGACAATGAAAGGCGGGCTCTGTACACATTGTAGAAATGATTGTGGTAAAGGCAGTGGGCGATAATGGGATGAAAGAACTCCAAGGTTTTCTGTCATTGGGAGCTTCTGTGTGCAGCTGTCTCTACATTGGCACGAGAGGACAAAACAGGTGGCAGCAGGAGTTGCTTCTACTGTTGCTTACTCACCCGGATGGTCTATTAGGTTAGCTCATACAGGCTAGTAAATGGCTTCCTGAATTTGTTAAGCACTTATATTAGTAAACGTGTCCCTATCCAGTGTGATGCTCCATTTAAAAAAATCAAATTAATGTTGTATTACAATAGGGATTCAATGGCGTTTAAATACATCCTGTAGCTTTTTTAAAAAAATTTCTTTATTGATCAAGGTGTCACATATTTGTCCTCATCCCCCCCATTCCCATCCCACACCCCTCCCCATGGATGCCCCCACCCCCCTGTTGTCCTTAACCATTGGTTAGGTTCATATGCATGCACACAAGTCCTTTGGTTGATCTCTCCCCCCTACCCCCACCTTCCCCTCCCCTCCCTCTGAGGCCTGACAGTCCGATCGATGCCTCCTTGTTTCTGGGTCTGTTCTTGTTCATCAGTCTATGTTGTTCATCATTTCCCCTAGATGAGTGATCCTGTAGCTTTAAGATTCATAGAATCTGACAGATATTCAATCTTTGACCTTTAACTTTGGTTCCTGTTTTTAGCTTTGGTTTCATGTTTTTGAGTTTGGTTACTAGTATACATTATCATGTGGCACCAATAAGTTGTTCAGTATTGAGGTAATTTGAGTATTTTTCTTTCATTTGATTGTAAAAAATGTTTTGGGGGCAGCACTAGTTTTGCTTACTTGCTTTTAGTTTTAACCCTCTCTCATCTGAATAGTCGTTAAGTGTTACTAATAACGTACTTCCTCCTTTTCTGTCTCTCTCTTATTGGTTCTCCTACTTATGTTTTTCTTCTTTATTCTACTCAGACCCTATCACTGCTAAGTATGTCTGGTGGTGAGACATACTTAGCAGTGAGATTATGGGTAGTGGGGATGAAATGATTATGATACAGGTGTTTGATTTTGTATGAGAAGTCCTTCCAGCTTCTTCTTGATTCTCTCCATCCACTGTCAAACTTCCTTGGCGTGATATCATTACCAATAGTTTAGAAAATGATGTCCACACTCTTGGTTTTCAGAAATTACCTTCTTTCGTCTCTCCACAAATTATAATTCCATTTGCTTTGGGATATCCTCAGTACGTGCTCATCATCAAGCAATTATTGTGTGAACCAGTAAAGCATCTGGGAGACATAGAGGTGAACAGAAAATGGTCACTATTATTTGCTCTTCATGTCCAGTCTTCATATTCTTCTTTCTAAGTCAGATTTGAAAACTGGACATGTTTTCTGAAGGCTTTGATTGTACACTTACAGAATGTTAAGGCGGGGGGCGGGCGGTGGGGATTCTATTTTGATCGTCCCAGGCCTACACAACTATATTTCACTCATCATCAATAGGACCTTCCTTATTTTAAGTTTGTACAACCTACTTACTGCATTATCATTATTTTGAGCTCCAATTGTTACAAATGTATTCTTGGGTATGTTAAAAAAATTAGCCTTTATTTCCCTTGGATAGATATATAACTTCCTGATTGTCTTCTAGGTATTTTTACAGAATTCTCATTTCTGGGCTAAATAATTTTAATCCCTTTGATTTTCTCATATCCCACTTTCCCCATAGCTTCAGTAAATTGTCTAAATAGTTAATATTAATACATTTATTATTCAACAGAATTATTTTTCTACTTGACCTTCCTTCTGTAAATAGCTAAGCAGCAAAATTCATAAAGCATTATTTTTATCACTACTCTTTAAAAATATCATTTATACAGTTATGTAATTACAGTTATATAATTTAGAACCCTAATCTTGCACTATAACTGCACATGTAATGAACAGGTTTGATACATAGAATAAACATAATAATCAAAAAAGGTGAGGAAAACTGTGCTGCATATAACTGGAAGATACTTATTCTATCTCCCTTATACTTCCAATCTGCTCTGTTTACTGTTGTTGTGTGTTTTTTCCACACATAGAAGTTTATAGTTTATTAATCCTCTCATGAAAAATCTGCACAACCATCACAGATAAAGTCACCGAAGAATCTTGACTCCTTCTTTTTTTTTCTTTCTTTTTTTTTTAAAATATATTTTATTGATTTTTTACAGAGAGGAAGAGAGAGGGATAGAGAGTTAGAAACATCGATGATAGAGAAACATCGATCAGCTGCCTCTTGCACACCCCCCACTGGGGATGTGCCCGCAACCAAGGTACATGCCCTTGATTGGAATCGAACCCGGGACCCTTGAGTCCGCAGGCCGACGCTCTATCCACTGAGCCAAACCGGTTTCGGCGCTTGACTCCTTCTTTTTGCCAGCACCAGCATTGGCCTTTGCAGTCCCCCTGACTTTCTTCATTCTGTTCTTGCATTCCTTTCTCTGTTTTCTTGGGGTCTCCTTCTCATATAGGCCATGTCTTGCAAGTCTGTGTTTGGGTTTATTTTTCTTTGCGTAATCCAAGGAATCATAAATCATGCCAAAGCCATTTGTCTTGTCACCACCAAGGTGGGTTCTGAATCCAAACACAAAGATGGCATCAGGTGTGGTCTTATACATTTTGGCTAGTTTTCCCTGAATTTCTGTCTTGGGTACTGTTGCCTTCTGAGGGTGAAGGACATCAATGACCATTGGTTTGCGCTGAAGTAGTCTGTTGGTCATGAACTTCCTGGTCTGTATGGTTACTGTGTCATTCATGATGAAGGTTGATCTTCAAGCAGCTAGAGAGTAAAATTACTGTTTTAATTGCAAAATTCCCTGTGGTCTCCTTTCATTTATTTGTAAATTATATAAACCGTGTCTTTCAGAAAAATCTGCTTATATGCCCCTAATGGACATATTTGGATTTATGGTACTTTTGATTTTTAACTTTAGTTCATTAAGGTAATTTTTACTTTCAAAACTTGTTTGGACTATCACTTTTTATTTCGGTAGCATTTGTAAGTGATTTCTAATTTATTATTTAGGTTGCTTTTAAAAGATATACCCATGAAACCTACAAAGTACTGATGAAAGTAATTGAAGATCTAAGTAAATGAAGATGTATATACATAGTCGACCTATGAACCAGGAGGTCACGGTTCAATTCCTAGTCAGGGCATATGCCTGGGTTGCCGGCTCGATCCCCAGTAGCGGGTGTGCAGGAGGCAGTTGATCAATAATTCTCTCTCATCATTGATGTTTCTATGTGTGCCTCTCCTTTCCTCTCTGAAATCAATAAAAAATATCTTAAAAAACAAAACCACAGGTGGACGTCCACTCATCACACAATCTGTCAGTCGCATGTCTAAGCCTTTATCCCAGAGAAATGAAATCTGCACTAAAATCTGTGTGAGAATGGTCATAGCAGTTTTGTTTATAAAACCCTAAAACTTCAAACAACCTAATGTTCATTAACATAATAGATAAAACCAGCTGTGGTACATCCACACTGTGGAATTCGACACAGCCATAAAAAGGAACCATGTTATTGATGCATGCCAAGAAGTTTAATCGATCTCAAGGGCATTATGCCCGGTGAAAAAGGCTGATATCAGAAAGTCACATACTGTGTGCTTCCACCTGTACAGCGTTTGTTGGTGACAACATGATAGAAATAGAGAATAGATCAGTGGCTGCCAGAGCCTAGGCCTGGTGGGGATAAGAGTGCTGGGGATGACTGTAAAGGGATCGCACAAGGGAGTTCTTTGTGGTGATGGGATTGTTGAGTATCTTGATTGAGGTGGTGGTTACACAACTCTAATATATTTTTATTGCTTTCAGAGAGGAAGGGAGAGGGAGAGAGAGATAGAAACATCAATGATGAGAGAGAATCATTGATCGGCTGCCTCCTGCACGCCCCCTACTGGGGATCAAACCCACAACCCAGGCATGTGCCCTTGACCAGAATCGAACCCATGACCCTGCAGTCCCTGGGCCGATGCTCTATCCACTGAGCCAAACCGGCCAGGGCAACACAACTCTATACAAGTGAAAAAATGACATAAAACTAAATATACATTGTACCTGTGTCAATTTCCTGGTTTTGATATTGTACTATAGTGATATACTTTGAAAAAAAAACACAGGGGAAACTGGGCCTCTCTGTACTATTTTTGCAACTTCCTGTGGCTCTATTTTAAAATAAAAAGTGTTAAGAATAAAATATATACCCAGACTTTAGGGCTATGCTGTCCACTAGCCACAGGTTGTTTCTAAATTTAAGTAAAATAAAATTAATTTTTGTTCCTTGGTCACACAAGCGCTCGTGTGGCTATCTTATCATATAGCATAAATATAGAGCGTTTCCCACAACAGAAGGGTCAGCTGGCAGTACTGCTAGAGCCTGGGGGGACGCTGAGCACCCTCAGCCTGGATGTGAACTGCTGTGCCCCTGGGGCTGGCCCTGGCACCATCCTGCTGCTGCTGCCTAGTGATGTGGACACCCAGGGCACCACCATCACTCACATGCTGACCTTTGATTTATTCCATGCAATGCATTGAAACCCCTCAACTCTTTCTTTCTTTGATTTTTTTTTCTTTTTTTTTGAGAGAGAGAGAGAGGGAGAGAGAGAGAGAGAGAGAGAGAGAGAGAGAGAGAGAGAGAAACATCAATCTGTTGTTCCACTTATGTATGCATTCATTGGTTGATTGTTGTATGTACTCGGACCTGGGATCGAACCTGCAACCTTGGCATTCTAGGATGACGTTCTGACCAACTGAGCACCCATCCAAGGCCAACGCCCAACTCTTTCAATCACAGCCTCAACACCATCAAGTTGAACCTTTGGGAAGATGGTTTGAAGCTTTTGTTAAGCGGAGAAACAGAAATTCTTCTGCCTCTTTTCAGGAACTGGAGGATAAGAAAGATTTGTCAGAGGAATCAGAAGGTGAAGAATTGCAATGAGAATTTCCTATTCTAAAAACATTTGATCCCACCACTGAAGAACCAAGATCATTAGGCAGTACTTCGACTTGGCCATGTAAGATACACAGTTACACCGAAACCAATCAACATATTTTTTGCTATCTTGGTTGCTTCTTAAAGGAAAGCAAGATACAGTTTATTCAAAGTATTTTTCCCAGTGTTTTAAAGGAATTCCGAAAGGTCAAATTTTAAAAATGTCCGAGACTTGGTGATATGAATTCCTGATTTGAAGATGTAGATACATTTTATTCTTTCTGATATAATTTTGATTCTTAGAATATTCCCATTTAGATGCAGAAGAAAAAGAAAAATGCTGCGACGAGAGGAGATGGATTGAAAAACAGGACAGAGCAGCAGGGCCACAATGGAAAAAAGAAGAAACAAACTGAATAAGGACGTTCATTGACAAGGCATACAGCTTTGATCCAAGAATTAAAAGAGTTAAGGAAGAGGGGAAGGCCAAGAAAGAAGCAGAGGCTGCCATCACGAAGGACACAGCAACTACCCGGACCAGGAAGTTCATGACCAACAGACTACTTCAGCACAAACCAATGGTCATTGATGTCCTTCACCCTCAGAAGGCAACAGTACCCAAGAGAGAAAGTTGGGGAAAATTAGCCAAAATGTATAAGATAACATCAGATATCATCTTTGTGTTTGGATTCAGAACCCATTTTGGTGGTGGCAAGACAAATGGCTTTGGCATGACTTATTACGCCTTGGATTATGCAAAGAAAAATGAACCCAAACATAGATTTGCAAGACATGGCCTCTATGAGAAGAAGACCCCAAGGAAACAGAGAGAGGAATGCAAGAACAGGATGAAGAAAGTCGGGGGGACTACAAAGGCCAATGCTGGTGCTGGCAAAAGTGAGCTAGGATTGGATAACAGAAGTATTAATGATTCTTCACTGACTTCATCCGGGGTGATTGTGCAGATTTTTCATAAGAGGATTAATAAACTAAGAACTTTCATGTGGGAAGAAAAAGCAGGAAAGAAAGCAGAAGCAAAACAGAAGGAGCAAGAAGCTAAAGAAAAACAAAGACAAGTGAATTAGAGCTGCTCCATTAGCTAAAGAGAAAGAAGAAGAGGAAGGTAGACAACAAGCATTATTGACAAAGAAGGACAAAATAGCCAGACAAAAGCCATTACAAAAGCCATTAAAAAGGAAAGACAAAAATTTCAAAGCTCACGCAATGGAATCACTTGTGAAAACGAGGAAGTGCAGGTTAAAAATGATAGAAGTGGGAAAACGTTGTGAGCACCTTGAATTAGCAAGTTTGCAGTGTTTGTTTGAATGAAACACATCATTCTCAAAATAGAAAAGGCTGCCCTGGAAAAACAGAAGAAATGAGCAAATTAGAAACGAGAAAGAGGAAGCTGAGGCTCATATGTGATAAGCATCTAAGAAATCAACTGGTGGAGGTAGAAATTGCAGTCAAGATTGGTCAGTATATGATCAGCAGTTACTAATTAAATCTGTTAATCTCGTTCCTACTGCCACAAATTCAAGATGGGAAGTTATTGCTAATTATATGAACATGCATTCTTCTTCTGGAATCAATAGAACCACCAAAGATGTTATCAGAAAAGCAAAGAGTCTTCAAACACTTGACCTTCATTGAGGAAATGACATAAAAAGATTTTTGATAAGTTTTTAAAAGAACAGAGTCTTCAGTGCCTCAAGCAGACAATGCAACATCTTCACAATGATTTGAAGGTATGTGCACAGATTTCACCCCTTGGACAACAGAACAGGAGCTTTTGGAACAAGCTTTGAAACATACCAACCAGCAAGTACATCTGAAAGTACTTTTGCAATTTCTATGTAGACTGGCAAGGACAAAGAAGGCCTGCCTGAAACGATAGGGAACGTGTCGAGATGGTTAGAGCAAAGAAAGCTGCTCAAGAGCAAGGACTGAATGCAAGTAGAGCCAAGAAATGACTTATGACATCTTTGTTGTGTGTGCATCCTATATAATAAAAACCTAGGTGGTGTCATGCCCTTGTATGATGTCGGCACAAGGTGGCCACCACAAGATGGCTGCGTGCACAGTGGAGGCAGGGCCTGGAGGCCACTCCACGCAGTGAGGCCGGGGGGCCTGCGGCTCTGCGCAGTGCAGAGAAGGCCGGTTCCAGCGTCTCCACTGCCTCGCGCAGAGGAGGTGGGTCCCAGCGGAGGAGGCAGGTTGCAGCAGGGGAGGGCAGTTGGGGGTGATCAGGATGGCAGGGGAGTAGTTAGTCAATCAGGCCGGCAGGGGAGCGGTTAGGAGCCAGCGGTCCCGGATTGTGAGAGGGATCCCAGATTGTGAGAGGGATCCCAGATTGGAGATGGTGCAGGCCAGGCTGAGGGACACCCCCAACATGCACGAATTTCATGCACCAGGCCTCTAGTATTTGTAATAAAAAATGAAAAAACTATTTTAAAAGTTGTTAGTACTGCTTTAGACATATGCCAAATACTATATGTGCAGGTACCTACACATGTCTTAGTGAACTGCCTTAAATTTATAAATCAAAAGATAATAATATGTATCAAGAAAATTTAAATAGAAGAGACCTGGCCGGGTAGCTCAGTTGGTTGGAGCCTTCTCCTGTACACCAAAATCTCTTTTGTTCGATTCCCAATCAGGGCACATACCAAGGTTGCAGGTTCAATCTCTGGTTGGGGCACATACAGGAGACAACCAACCAAGTGAGGTTTCTCTCTCACATCAATGTTTCTCTCTCGCTCTTGCGCTCGCTCGCTCTCTCTCTCTCTCTCTCTCTCTCTCTCTCCCTCTCCCTCTCCCTCTCCCTCTCTCCTTCCCTCCCTCCCTCCCTCCCCCCCTCCCCTTCCTCTGGGAATCAATGAAAAGCATTTTCAATAGAAGAAATTAATTTAACAAGACAGTTTTAAAAAGAATCTTAATTTTTGAGGCTATATCCCATATATTTTTTAAAAATATTTTTTTATTGATTTTCGAGAGGAAAGAAGAAATAGAAACATCAATGATGAGAGAGAATCATTGATCAGCTGTCTCCTGCATGCCCCCTACTAGGGGATCGAGCCCACAACCCAGTCATGTGCCCTGACCGGGAATCAAACTGTGACCTCCTGGTTCATAGTTCGATGCTCAACCACTGAGCCACGCCAGCTGGCCTAAATCCCGTATTTTAATCAGAAAAGAAAATGAAACATTTGTTTCATGTTTGAAATAGGAATAAGGTTTTTTCCTTATCTGCCAAGGCCATTGCAGTTTCTTCCCATAATTGTAATATAGAATCTACAGGATGGGAAACGGTCAACTCACAGTATGGGAAATGGGCAAAATGGAGGGGATCGTCAAGTATGAGAAAGAGATAGCAGTAGGAACATACTTTAAATATCTCATCTTTTTCTTCTTCTTTTCTGTTTCTTAGTGACCAGCTTACCAATGGCAGCTTACCATTGCAGGGGAAGCGTGGTTTAGCAACCAGACCTTACACCAGAATTCTATTTTTGGCTCAAAGTGACCTTGAGGAAGTGACACATTTACTCTTCTCGTTCTCATAACCAGTAAACGAATTAAAATAAAACTGATCATTGTTCGGGTGAACTCTAAGTTATTCTAAAATGATCCTACCAATTTAGGTTATGTGTAAAACTATTTGCTTACAAGTGAATTACTTACAAAGTTTTGAGGAATTTAGCTATGAAAAGAGTCATATGACATAAAAAGAGGAAGTTTACCAGTTTTAGGTTTTGAATTTAGGGATAAAAGCAAGAAAACTCAGATATAGGGTAAACGTTTTTATTTTTGCATCCCAGTTTAATATTTTTGAGAAAACTTTGGGAGAATAAGCAGACATTTTCCATTTTAGAGAACTGGTTTTTCAGTTAAACAGTCCAGGGTTTGAATTGCAATTCTGCTGTTTACTTCTCTGGCAAAATTATTTCACTTCAGTTCTCAATTTCACCATCTATGTAAATGGAGCAAATAATACCACTTTGTTAGGGCTGTTATGAGAAGGGCACATAATAAGTTCAGTATACAGCTGTAATTATAGATAACAATATTAATTTTATTGAGAGAGGGAATAAAATGATGGTGGTGTTGGGAGAAGATAAATAGCTTTGTTTACTTTCTCTTTATGAAGATTTCTTTTTAGCCACATAATTTTTTTTTGCGGGGGAGGGTTACTTATCTTTGTAACACATTGGTTGATATCATGATTCCTAAAGCCATTCTCAAATTTAAACTAAACACCTGTGTATGACTGATCAAAGTCACTTGATTTAAAGCCAAGAGGAATAAATCTGTTTTTATAAAATCTAGCAAACCGAAATGTAAGCAAACTGAAAAATAAATTAAAAAGCATGTTTCTACAGCTATAGTCATGTAATAACCGAACAGTGAAAAGATTTATGAAGATATATGAAAATCTACAATGTACAGTGTCAAATAAGCAGAAACTATTCCCTAAGCATTTTCTTTGCCCACTAAACTGCTACCACACAGAAAGAAAGAGGTCAAGAACCACATTCAGACCCTGCCAGCCTTGGTGCAGGGTCGCAGAGTGGGGCGGTTTTAGTTTCGGCAAAGAGTTCACTGGCATGTGGTCAGTTTGAAGTTTCCTGCTGCACCCCCGAGCTGGAGAGAGGGAACCAAAAGTGCTGACATCCTCCTTTGACTTCATCACTCATGCCTGAGCATACACACCAACCCTTCCGGTGCAAAACCCGCTCTGACTGCAGAGGACACCCCAGCCCTCTGCAGAGCTGGCTGGGCATGGTGCTTGGATTAATGAAGTTTGGGAGGCATTAGCGCTTATGGGAACACGCCGTGTTTCCTTACTGTGTCTTTTACTTCATAGAGACTGGCTTTCAACGCTTCCGATAACTTTCATTTAGAGCAAGCGATTGTTACTCAGGGCGGGTTACTCACTCTCATGAAAATAGGCGGGATGACAGCATATTTAAGAAAGAGCTAATTTAGAAATATAATGCCCTTCCTTTCCAACGTGGGCCCGACATAATGGCTCCCACAAAGAAGGGTAGAAGGGCCGTTCTCTGCCGTCAACTAGGTAGTGACCAGAGAATGCACCATCAACATTCACAAGTGTATCCATGAAGTGGGTTTCACGAAGCGTGCCCCTCGGGCACTCAGATCCAGAAATTTATCATAAAGAAGATGGGAATTCCAGACATAGGCATCGACACCAGGCTCAAAAAGCTGTCTGGGCCAAAGGAATGAGGAATGCCCCATACTGTATCTGGATGCAGTTGTCCAGAACATGGAATGAGGATGAAGAATCACCAAACAAGCTCTATTCACTGGTTACCTACTACATACCTGTCACCACTTTAGAAAATCTACAGACAGTTACTGTGGAGAAGAACGAACTGCTGTATGGCGAATAAAGTTATAAAACTGCCCAAAATATATGTACATATATTATATAATGCAATGGAAATTGGACTGAAAAATATATATATAATGCAATGGAAATTGCACTGAAAAAAATCTATCAGAAGATCTAAAATGGCTTGTCCATTAATATCAACATAGCTATGTCTATCTTAACACTCTCGACCTCAGTTTTCTTATCCACACAATGGGAGGATTTCAAATTTCTAAGACTTGGTGATTTTAGTGTGTGTTTCCCCAAGTAGTTTCTTCCATTCTTCCACTTGTTGGATCATAAGCTACCTTAAATGTTTATTTAATTTTACCCATTGAAGTTTCCTCAAGTGCTTTAAGGTAGTCTACTATTGTTAGTTTGTTATTCTTTCAGAAACTCAGTAATTAAAAGAAGTAATATTGCTAAGTTGAACTGAGTCCAGGTTTGATAGTTTGATTTTGACTACAACATCTATATGTCACTTAAAAGGAAAATTAGAATTTGAATTATTATGTAAATATTCAGTCCACATGATGATAAACATTTAGGTGTTTTGAGAAGTCTATATAATATGATATACAGACAGTCCTCGGGTTACGTCGGACTCGACATAATGTTGTTTCGTGGTTACGTCGCCATCTCCCATTTATTTATAAAAAAAGTTCCGTCATTTCGACGTATGTACATATGTGCTTTATGTTTTTTATTATATATTTACCACAATAAAGGTCAGGAATTGTTATCTTTCTTTAAAAATTTTTTTACTGCTTCACTTCATTACTGCTGTGTATGCGCTCCATGTGAGTGACGTAGGTGCTTAGGGAGGTGGGCTCAGAAAATCGCTGTAGGAATGGATCTCCGATGTAACCCGAGGACCTACGCAGGGGTCCTCAAACTTTTTAAACAGGGGGCCAGTTCACTGTCCCTCAGACCGTTGGAGGGCCGGACTATAGTTTAAAAACAACAACTATGAACAAATTCCTATGCACACTGCACGTTTCTTATTGTGAAGTAAAAAAAACCCACAAAACGGCAAAAACACCCGGCGGGCCGGATAAATGTCCTCGGCGGGCCGCATGTGGCCCACGGTCCGTAGTTTGAGGACCCCTGACCTACTGTATTAACTAAGACCTTTACTTTAACTAGTAAACATGGCAATGATGAGAAATTTGCTCATTGGTGCCTTCTTTAAAATCCTGATAGGTTTTCATGAAGTTTTTTGGGATGGCTAGGTGTCCTGGGAAGGAAATAGAAGCCTGCTTGTTTTGGGGGAGATGGAAAGCTTAAACATGGTTTCATTATTCTATTGACTATCTAATCACCATGAAAAAAGAAATCCTAAGATCCTTTAACAGTCCACCCAGTGTGGCTCAGTGGTTGAGTGTAGACCTATGAACCAGGAGGTCACAGTTCCATTGCTGGTCTGGGCACATTACTGGGTTGCAGGCTCAATCCCCAGTGTGGGGGGTGTGGGGGTGGGTGGGGGGGAGCATGAGGCAGCAGATAAATGATTCTCTCTCATCGTTGATGTTTTATCTCTCTATTCCTCTCCCTTCCTCTCTGAAATGTGTGTGTGTGTGTGTGTGTGTGTGTGTGTGTGTGTGTGTGTAAAAGATCCTTTAACACTGAAATTTTGAAGGATAGTTTGTTAAACATCTAAAGGCTGTAACTACGATCAAGTCACCTGTAGTTGGCGCCATGCTTCCCATTCCACCACGGTATTCCAGCGCTTTCTCGCTACGTTTTGAAATACCTTCATGGGATTTTGAAATGCATTGCTTGCGTAGTTCCTTGAGGCTCCATCACTGCTAGAAATAAAGTTATGAAACCTAGCTGTGCACTTCCCATTAGTTAGTTCTTTACCTCGTCGAACAGAAGTCGTGTGGGTTTCTGATGCAGAATGCCTATAGATTTTACTCACAAATCACATATCCAGAGAATTCCTCCGCAAGCAGGAAATAATGATTAATCAGAAGAGTAAAAGACGCTGCTGGATGTTTAAAAGGAATCTTCTATGGGGGGCTGTGAGTATTGTTATTTGCAATTTTCATTTCTGCAATCTCTCCGGTTACCATTTGAAACTTTTGAGAATACAAAATATATAATGAGCAGGTGAAATAACTGGCATTTGCCTTTTTGTTTACTACTAAATTATAAGTAATTTGTATCATTACTGAAAAATTATTATGGCTTTTGTTTTGAGTGGTTTTATGTTGTGGTTTTAGCCCAAAGCTGTTCTTTTTCTTAGTTCTATGGTTCATGTACACTCCCTGTGGATTCCTTCACAGCATTGTTCCCTGACAGTAGAGAGTGAGCTGTGCTTTAAGGGCAGTTACTGTTAACCTTTCTTACGTGAGACTTTTTATTACCACTTCTCTCCTATTTCTTATTTCTATTTCTTATTTATGTTGCTGACGTACAAGAGCTCTACTTCAGCCAGTTTTTTAGAACTTATTACTCTCTCAATCACCAAATTATTCGGGAATAAAATCCCCTCTACTTTTAAAACACTAGCAAGGTACATTGGTAATACACAAGTGAGGATTTCTTGAAATTAGAATATGAAGTCTAGTTGACTTCACTAGATCTTTTTATCATCGTGCCTTTAAAGTCCTCGTGGTCTTTTATACGTAACTGGAAAACCATGTTAGGTCAATGTCTTTGTTCAGAAAAACATTTTTAAACAAATTTTTTTGGGCAGTAAAGAGAAAGAAACTAAACATCCAGTATGACTATTGGCGACATTTTGATGTGTTTTTTTATCTTTGTATATGTTTGTTTTGAAAGTTGTGGTTATATTGTACATGGATTTTTTTTTTTAAATCATGCTTTCTTTTTCCCACATAACATTAAATTATTTCATTTTACTAAACATTTAATAGATGAGTGATATTCAAAGTAGTACTTTATTTTAGTTAGCATGTCCTCTATAGTTAGACATTTAAAAATTTCAAGATTTTAGATTATAAGTAACTGTGAGAACACCAACATTTTCTTTATTTTTTAATGGATAGTTATACAAAGTTTAATATATTCATATCTTTTACACTTTTGTCAAAAGTAACTTGTTCTAATTTATGAAAGAAATTTAATAGGCATTGAAATATTATTCTCTGTGAAGGTAGAGAAGGTGTGCACATTTTTTTAGAGCTTGTTTTTCATGGCTGTTGACCTTCTGGTCTTTTTATGGCCATTGCAGACTTCTGCACGATACCTATGTCCATCGCCCACAAATGGCTCCACATTTGTATTGTCTAGCTTTAGACAGCTCATTTGAATGAAATATGAATATGCCACATCTGTAGTCTCATCACATTTGTTGCCCCTACTGTAGGTAGTAGAGAGTGTGGGATTTGTTTTCATTGATTGGGGAAAGTGCAACAAGTCCCTCTCCCTCTATGTTGCTGCTGACTATTGACAACACTTTAAGACGCCTGTTGTGTGAAGCCAGTTTCACCGGGATTCTTTGCCCCTGCGTTTTCTGTTCTGTGAAAAAGAAAGGTCCTTTGCTGCCAGGGTAGTGTTGCTTTTCAGTATATCAGCAAAAGTCCCCATCCCATCACGAGTTATTTTATTACAGCTGACATCGAGGTAGTGCAGGCTTTTGTTCCGGCACAGTGTAGAACTGTTTCAGACCACAGTTTTTCATAGCATGCTTTACTCCCGTAGTTTAACAAGGCAGTGATTTTCTTTTCACATGTGGCCTAGATGAACTTTGGACTCTTCCTGTTTTACCACAGAGTATAGGTCGGTTTAGGTTTATTCCTGTAACTGATTGGTTTTGAGTTAGGGCTGTAGCTAGTGTTGATCACACTTTGTTTTATTTTTAATTTTATTTTAAATGAAATCTTTATTGTTGAACATATTACACCCGTCCCCCTTCCTGCCCTCCCCCATTGATCCCTTCTAGCCCGCCCCGCCCCGCCCCGGGCCTTCACCACCCTATTGTTTGTGTCCTTGGTGCTTATCACACTTTGCATTCCCAGGCCAGTCACCCAGATCTAAATCTCCAGGGATGAATCAATTTGTAGCAATGCAGCAAAGAATTTTCCACCTTTATTTTCAATCTTGTGTCCAGGATTCTTAGGCATTTCAGAGTTTTAGTCTTATGTAGTGCTTTAGCAATCGGCTCTCCTTTGGGCCCAATATTATTACATGTAAGCGTTAAGTAAATGAGATTGTATTGTTTCTGACACAGTTTTGCAGCGTCGTATGCACCAACATCCCTTACAAGGTGAAAGCTAACATCCAAACCATTAATATGTGGCTTCTTCTCTAAAATTCTGTAAAGAACCCCAAAATCTTCATCTGCTACTATTTCCACTGTCATTGAGTGGATTGCTACCAGCAATGTTGAATGGGATTCCTCCCAATCCCTTTTCAATTTCTTCCTCCACTGCTTGGAGTCTATGCAGTATGAAAGGATTAATTTTCTGGGGCTCTTCCGTACGTAGGTTATTGTAATATTCCTGGAGATTGCCAGTAGGTTCCTAGAAACTGCCCGTAGGTTCTGGAGCTTTGCTATGGATGGCCTGGGCTCGGGCCAGAGGAGGAGTAGGGCGTGGAGTCGGGGGACAGAACCTGCTCCTTTGACCCTGTGGACTGTAGCGGCAGCCTTGCCCACGCGCACCACCATTTTTAAAACCTATCTCGCCTTAGGGAATAAACAATTCCATTGTAATTTATTCGTGGTTTAAGAGATTAATAGCCTGACCCTAGGATTTTAAGGATAACCATTGAATTAGGATTTTAAGCAAACCTGTTGAATGCCATGTTTGTTTAAACTTACTTTTTTTAAAAACTTTTCTATGTGGCAGATACCTATATACTAGCCTTTGAAAATGTGAATTACATTGCTTTCTTTTTTTAAAAAAAATATATTTTATTGATTTTTTACAGAGAGGAAGAGAGAGGGATAGAGAGTTAGAAACATCGATGAGAGAGAAACATCGATCAGCTGCCTCTTGCACATCCCCCACTGGGGATGTGCCCGCAACCAAGGTACATGCCCTTGACCGGAATCGAACCTGGGACCCTTGAGTCCACAGGCCGACGCTCTATCCGCTGAGCCAAACCGGCTTCGGCTACATTGCTTTCTTCATAGAGACAAACTGGAACTGGATTTTTGTAAATAGATCATTGAGGAATATTGCAAGAGGACTTCCCTAACTAGGGCAGGTTCTTCTAGGCCAAAAGCCTCATGTGAATGGAAAACTAGACCCATGCATATAAGGTAAATCCAGCGTGGGCTCTGAAAACACTGTGCCTGAAAAACAAATTCACAAGGCTTTGGCCAAAGTTTTCCTTTTGTCACTAGGTTAGAAATAGCCTGAGATTCTCCCAATAGTTCAGTCACAGGAAAAAGGAAAAGGTTGTTCCTCGTTCCCATCGTATAGAGCACCTGCTTTACAGACTTGCACCCTCCTGGAGTGCTGACCTTTCTGGTGGGATGAGTGGAACTGAGTGTAGAGTACTTTGAGTTACCGCTTCTAAAGGCATGAAGATCAATTTTCATGGGGGAGGAATCGGTAGGGAAATCAAAATATGGAAGTTCAGAGCCTCATTCTTCAGTTATTATTTTGGGCCATCAAATCTGATTTCAAGATGACAGGGTATTTATTTTTTTCTTTGCCCTGCCTCTGTCCTCCCCTTGCTAGTTTAGATGGCAATACAACGTAATATCCTGACTTTTCTTTGTAAAACAAGTAAAATTTTATTGAAAATGTGTTACACTTAGAAATAATCATTTCACTTAATTTTCATTGTAACTTTAAAATTAGTCAAAGTGAGATTTATTACAGGACCTATATGTTTTATTCTCTAATGACAAATATGAATAGATTTACATATAAGACTAAAGGAGACGCAGAATTAGGCTGAAAACTGCAGTGTTTTTTGTTGTTGTTGTTGTTGTTGTTGTCGTCCCCATTTCCTTGCTTTTGTATTTCGGGTATCCCATACTGCATATGCTGCTCTTCAGAGCGTGTATACAGTGCACATAGTGTTCTGAGGATTGACTTTGTAACTGAACCAATTGGACTCCCGTCCAGCAGTTACACACATTTTGGCATTTCTCCTGCCCATTTGTTTAATCTTTCCAGTTCATTTGATCTTCTGGCATGAGAGCTGACAGCTGCAGTTGCATATGGGGTTCATAAAGTAGCTGAAGAAGAAAAGGCCATGACCCAGTTCTTGTATAGTTTCATTTCACTGATGCCTGAGTTGGCAACTCAGTACAGATTTATTTTACAGGAGGAGAGTTTATGTATAAAAGGGGTTGATCATTGATACGAAGTGGTTGTAAGTTATATTTCCTAAACTCAATAGGAATTTTTGAGTACCTGTTAGTCACAACGCTTTGTGTTATATGTACATTATACCCAATCCTTAGGATAATATTGTAAGAGAGATGATATGACCCTCTTTTTCAGATGGAGAAAGTGGACTCAATGACGCTAAACACTCATAGCTACATATTTAGTATTACATGGTAAATAGTACAACTGGAATTAAGTTTAAGACCATCTGTTGTCAGAGCTTTGAACTATCCATCATACACTGTAGCAGTAGTGTGTGTGTGTGTAGTATTTGATTTCTATTTTGCTGTTCAAGGACATTGACTATTCTGATGAAAGGTGCTATGAACATTATTTTACACTAGAGGCCCATTGCATGAAATTTGTGCACAGGAGTGTGTGTGTGTTCGTCAGCCCAGCCTACACCCTCTCCAATCTGGGACATTCCTCTCACGATCCAGGACTGCTGGTTCTCAACTGCTCGCCTGCCTGCCTTCCTGATTGCCCCTAACCGCTTCTGCCTGTCAGCCTGATCACCCCTAACCACTCCCCTGCCAGCCTGATTGATGCCCTAACTGCTCCCCTGTCAGCCTGATTGCCCCTAAATGCCCTCCGTTGCAGGCCTGGTCCCTCCCAAATGCCCTCCCCTGCTGGCCATCTTGTGTCCACATGGGGGCAGCCATCTTGTGTGTTGGAGTGATGGTCAATTTGCATATTATTCTTTTATTAGATAGGATGTTTTTTGGTGGAATTATTGGGCCACAGAGTATACATATGTTCAGTTTTAGGAGATGTTGCCTAAAAGTTTTCCATAATGGTTCTGGTGTGTGAATATTCTAGTTGTTCCACTTCCTTGTTAGTACTTTCTGTTGGTTTTTAAAACTTTTAGCCATGTGGTATCATTTTGTGATTTTAATTGGCACATCTCTGATCATTAATGATTTTATCAGAGATCTTCTTTTGTGAGTGCCCAATCAAGACTTCTGCCCATTATTAAAAAATAAAACAAAAAAACTGGATTGTCTTTATATATATTCTGGGGATCAAATTTTGAGTTACAACTATTTTAGCTGCACTATCTGATGTGTTCTATATGTACTCAATAAACCTAATGTAGTTTACCAAAGAGGGGACCCCCCCCCTCATTTTTTGTTTCATTGGTTCTTCTCAATAACCAACCTGATTTTTAAGTAAGCTCTAAGAAAGGATTCCATGAAAGACTTTTGGTTCTGGCCAGAATGTAATAATGTATACTGAATGCCTTCCTGTCATAAAAATCCTCAAAACTGTAAAACAGGAAAAATATATACAGCAACTGTTTGCAGTTGCTGTATATATAAACCTTATATGCTTGAGGGACAAAGTGAATTTAAAAAAACACCCTGAATAAATAGAAATTTGAGTAGCTGAAAACATTGAGTTTGCAATTAAAAATCTTCTAACAAAGAATGCCAAGATGCTAACTGGCCCAAGAACCACACCCTTAGGCCCCGAGGTCCATGAATGCAAGGAATAACCTTCACGGCTCTTTTGACGATCCGCATGTGACATCACATTCTTGGTAAATGTTAAATAGAATTAAATTGATTGACATGGAACTATGTAGAGAATTTCCCTTCTCTTGAGAAATTGAACAATTTTTTTTTTTTTTACCTTCTTTCTTTGGTAAGGAATCTTCAATCATTTCTCTGATTCATTTCAGAAAACGTATGGACCCTATTGAAATGAGAATGCTTTAATTTCTCGTGGATGTGAAATGACACATGCATGGTTAGCACTACCTCAGGGTTTCCTTGGTGACCATCTAAGTCATGTTGGGTATGAGTGTGGGCTATATTGCTCCCAGGCATGCTGCTTCAACCTAACATCCTAAGTGCTGCTAGTGTCGTACATGAGTTAGCCAAAAGTAGCACCAGTCCTCTTTCTACCAATGGCAATTTGTTTTTTTGGAGGGAAGGCAATGTGTGTGTGTTTCCTTACCTTACAGTTCTGTCAAACACTCTGTTGTCCATTTTATTTATTTATTTTTGGTCTGCCTTTTTAAAAAAAAATCGCTATTGTTGAAAGTATTACATATGTTCTCTTTCCCCCACCATTGACCTTTCTAACCCACCTCACCCCCCCCGCCCTAGGCCTTCACCACCTTATTGTCTATGTCCATGGGTTATGCTTATATGCATATAAGTTCTTTGCTTGATCTCCCTCCTGCCTTCCCTCTGAGATTCCACAGTCTGTTCCAAGCTTCTGTCTCTGGATCTATTTTCTTCATCAGTTTGTATTGTTCATTAGATTCCATATATGAGTGAGGTCATTTGATACTTGTCTTTTACTGATGGCTTATTTCACATTTCACTTAGTATAATACTTTCCAGGTCCCTCCATACTGTCTCAAAGGGTAAGAGATCCTTCTTCTTTTTTTTTTTTTTACTGCTGCATAGTATTCCATCGTGTAAATGTACCACAGCTTTTTTTTATCCACCCATCTACTGATGGACACCTGAGCTATTATAAATTGTGCTGTTATGAACACAGTAATGCATACATTCTTTCTGATTGGTGTTTCGGGTTTCTTAAGATATAATCCTAGAAATGGGGTTACTGGGTTAAATGCAGTTCCATATTTAATTTTTTGAGGAAACTCCATACCGTTTTTCCATAATGTCTGCTCCAGTCTGGATTCCTACCAGCAGTGTACTAGAGTTCCCTTTTCTCCACATCCTCGTCAGCACTTGTCAGTTGTTGATTTGTTGATGGTAGCCATTCTGACAGGTGTGGGGTGATACTTCATTGTCATTTTAATTTACATCTCTCTGATGATCAGTGACTTTGAGCATTTTTTCATATGTCTCTTGGCCATCTGTATGTCTGCTTTGGAGAAGTGTCTATTTAGATCCTTTGCCCATTTTTAAATTGGATTATCTTCCTTTTATAAAGTTGTATGAGTTCCTTATCTATTTTGGATATTAAACCTTTATCAGGTGTATCATTGCTAAATATGTTCTCCCATGCACTGGGCTCTCTTTTCACTTTGTTGGTTTTCTTTTGCTGTGTAGAAGCTTTTTATTTTGATGGAGTCCCATTTTGTTTTCTCCTTAGTTTCCTTTGCCCTCAGAGATGTATCCATAAACATATTGCTAGGAGAGATGTCTGAGATTTTGCTGCCTATGGTTTTGTCTAGGATTTTTATGGTTTCATGACTGTATTGCTGTTGATCTCTCCCTTAAAGTCCTCTAAAAGTTTTTTAATATATTTAGATGCTCCTATATTGGGTACATATAAGTTTACCAGGGTTATATCCTCTTATTGGATTGATCCCTTTAGTATTATGTAGTGACCTTTATTGTCTCTTGTGATGGCCTTCATTTTTAAGTCTGTTGTGTTAGATATGAGTATTGCTTCTTTTTTGTTTCCATTTGCATGGGGAAAATTTTTCCATCCCTTCACTCTCATCCCGTTTGAGTCTTTTGTCCTGAGGTGGGTCTCTTGTAGACAGCATATAATTGGGTCATGTTTTTGTATCCATTCAGTTACCCTATGTCTTTTGATTAGAACATTTACTCTATTTACATTTAAGGTTATTACTTATAGGCACTTATTTATTGCCATTTTAATTCTTTATGCCTACGTTTCTCTCTATATTTCTTCTTCTCATTATAGCAGTTCCTTTAGCATTTCTTGCAGGGCAGGTTTGGTGGTGATAAAGTCATTTAGCTTTTTTTTTTTTTTTTTTTTTTTTGGTCTGGGAAGCTCTTTATTTCACCATCTATTTTGAATGATAGCCTTGCTGGATATAGTATTCTTGGTTTCAGATACTTGCTTTTCCTTACCTTGAATATTTCATACCATTCCCCTCTGGCCTGTAGATTTTCTGATGAGAAATCAGCTGACAGCCTTATGGGTGCTCCTTTGTAGGTAAAAAAAATGCTTTTGTCTTGCTGCCTTTAAGGTTCTCTCTTTGTCTTTAATTTTTGGCATTTTAATTATGATGTGTCTGGGTGTGGGCCTGTTTGGATTCTTCTTGCTTGGGACTCTCTGTGCCTTTTGAACTTGTATGACTTTTCCCTTCACCAGGTTAGGGAAGTTTTCTGCCATTATTTCTTCAAAAACATTCTCTATCCTTTGCTCACTTTCTTCTCCTTCTGGTATTCCTACTATGTGAATATTATTACATTTCATATTGTCCCACAGCTCCCTTAAGCTGGCTTTTAATTGTTTTTTCTTTTTGGTTCTCTGATTGAGTGATTTTTTTCTACCCTGTCTTCTAATTCACTGATCCATTCCTCAGCTTCCCCTAATCTGCTGTGTATTCCGTTGACTGTGTTGTTTATTAGTGCTATGTCGTACTTCATAGTTACTATATCTGTTCTCATGCTCTTGAGCATCCTTGCCATCATTCTTCTGAACTCTATGTCTGATAAATTTCTTATCTTCATTTCATTTAGCTCTTCTTCTGGAGAAGTCTCTTGTACTTTCATTTGGGGCGTGTATTTTTGTCTCCCCATTTTGGCTGCCTGTTTGGGTTTGTGTCTATGTATTAGGTAGATCTGCTATGAGTCCCAATCGCTAGTGCAGGACAATATCAGATACTGTTTGTGACTGGCCTGAGTCCCTTGTTTGGAGCTATCAGCAATCCAGAGTTTGTGGCTTCTTCTGCTGGGGCTGGGTGCCTTTGGAGAGGACCAAGATTTGCACTAGGCTCTGCTTTTCCTAGCCCCAAGCCCCAGATTAGATCACGAAAGGACTCAAGGCCTCCAGAGACCTGCCTCTGCCTGCAGTCCCATTGACACTCAGTTTTGATTAACCTCAGGCTATCGACAGACAGGGTGGGGTGAGAAGTCTTCCAACAGGGTGGCAACTGCCTTTACCCCAGGCAAAAACTGCCTGGATAGCAAAGGTTCACTGATGAAAGATGTCCTCTGCAGTGTGAGAGAAAATGACTCAGTATAGGAAACTGGGGTAGCTGCCCTCTGAGCTCCAACCCCCGAGTCCCCAAACCTGGCTTCTGCTCACACAGCTTCAGTCTACTCTGCCCTCCCTCTGATGGAGTCCCAGGTGAGTGCCTGCACAAAAATGTTGTGTGTTGGCCCTTTAAGAGGGTGCCTGCATTTCCAGCTGCCTCTCCCTGGCAGATAGCAACCCTGCTTTTCACAGACAAATGTTATGTGGGTACCTTTCTCAGTTCTGGTGCTCTGGGCGGAGGAGCCCAGCTTGGGGTTTAGACCTCAGAGTTTTCGGTGGGAACCCCCCACAGCTGGGATATCCCTCCAGAACTTCAGCTGCTGTCTGTGGGAGCCCAGCCAGCCCTTTCACACCTCTGCCCTTTTCTGTCCTTGGTTATCAGGGTTCTCTCCAGCTATGTGGTTTTCTGTATTTTAGTTGTATTTCCAGTTTGGACCTGGGGGAGTGTTAGTGTAGCTTCAGTGTGGTTTTCTGTATTTTAGTTGTATTTCCAGTTTGGACCTGGGGGAGTGTTAGTGTAGCTTCCACTTACTCCACTGCCATTTTGTAATCTCTACTTATTTATTCTTTTAAATTGTTATTTATTGATTTGAGAGAGAGAAACATTGATTTGTTGTTCCACTGACATGTGTCTGATGGGATTGAACCCACAACCTTGGTGTGTCAGGATAATGCTTTAACCAACTGAGCTACCTGGCTAAGGCCGATGTGTGGCCCATTTTAAAAGAAAGAACCAAATTATAGCTTCCCAATTATTTCTTAGTTTCATCCAGCATTCAGCTTACAGTTGAAAATCCTCTAACGTGAACAGTATTTAGGAGACTATTTTGAAAAAAAGCCTTATAAAAATGACTCTGAACAATGAATAGCTCAACCTGCAGGAGAAAACTACATCAACTGAAAATAAAGAAGTCTCCTTTGAATCAAATGGCAAATCTTTTTGGGCAGAAAATTTTGTTTACTTAAAGAAATTTGAAATAAATGTAATGATACTGGGCCATTACAGAAATTTTGTTCCCGATCAGTCAACCCCTATAAAATAAATTAAGTAACATAACTTTATAAATTAAAATATTCTTTTAAACCCCAAATACTCTGACATGATTGAGAAAAAATGAAGCAGACTCTTTCCTTTGAAAGGATTTCATAAAAGTTATTACAAAGCCCAATGTTAAGAAAAATCCCAATCTTGATACATATTACGCAAAAGCTTTTAAGGAAATGCATCAAAATGCTGATCATTTTTACATGGTGGTTTTTTGTTTGTTTGTTTTTTAAATATATTTTATTGATTTTTTTACAGAGAGGAAGGAAGAGGGATAGAGAGCTAGAAACATCGATGAGAGAGAAACATCGACCAGCTGCCTCCTGCACACCCCCTACCAGGGATGTGCCCGCAACCAATGTACATGCCCTTGACCGGAATCGAACCTGGGACCTTTCAGTCCGCAGACCAACGCTCTATTCACTGAGCCAAACCGGTTTTGGCTACATGGTGGTTTTTATAGTCATTTAGTTATTTTTATTGTTTAATGGAAATATTTGGAAGAGTTAACTAGAATAAAGTAGAGACTTTCTCAGAGTAAGCATAGCAGTTAAAATTAGTTGCACTTCATACTTGAAATATACTTACAAATATGTTCAACAGTGTATAACTGAAATTGCTATAGTTTTTAGTAAAAAACGAGATAAATGAGGATGCTTTTGTTAAAATAAAATGGTTGTGATATATCCATATTTATAGCATATGACTGTGCAGAAAAGCATCTGGAACAAGTACCCCAAGATGTGAATAGGGGTTATCTCTAGGTGATCAGAGTAAGCTGAATTATCTTTTTGCTTATTCTCTTAAAAAATTGTTTTGCAGTAAACATGCATAATTAGTTTATAAAGTTTTTTTTGTTTTTTAAGCAAGCATGGAAGTCCGCATTTCTTCCAGCTTTTAGCAGATGAAAAGCTGGTGCTGTCCTCGGCACAGGCAGCTCTGCTCTGCAGTGACAGACAGTGAAGGTGGAGACACATGAAGAGAATGCAGTTAGGTGCCTACAGACTGACCAGCTAGAGTAGACCCCAGGACTGCTGACTCCACTTCTGTTTTTAAGAGGAAAACTCCATGTGAGCTCATTGGAAGAGTGTTGGGATTTCAGTGACTACCAGGTTTACATAATGAGGGTAAAAGTCTGGGTGATAGGGAAAGAGGAGATCTAGGATTGGTATCGCCAGGCCATCATTGTCCAGCCACCCTGGAGAGCAAGGAAAGAGAGAAGTGCAAAGAAATGGTAACAATTTTTTTTTTTCACTTAACTGATAGTCTTACAAAGGTGTACCGCTCTTTTCTAGTTTCCCCCAGAAAGCATCTAGACCAGTGATGGGCAACCTTTTGAGCTTGGTGTGTCAAACTTCGCCAAAAAAACTGAGCATAACTTGGGTAGTGTGTCACTTTGAGGAAAAAACATTATTTCGCAAATGTTTCATCCTCAGTAGCAGCAAATGTTTCATCCTCGGCATGCGGCCACCTCAGCGGCCGCGTGTCATCAGAAATGGCTACGCGTGTCAGTGCTGACACACGTGTCATAGGTTCGCCATCACTGATCTAGATTGTCATGACCTCTGTAGGGTGCCTCATTATCTCTGGGACTGCCAAGCATCTTCCCTGTGAGCACCACTCTCTTGTCTTGGAGAAATTGTGGTATCATGATAAATAAAGTTCATGAGTCCTGGGACATAGCTTCCTGCCTCAGGTTCCTCAAGATGGGAGAGCACACTTGCTGCTTGACTTATTTCAGAACTTGTCACCCACTCCCACTCCCTTGTATATGTCCCTGACCTGGCCCCATGGTCACTTCCTTGGTACTAAGCCTTGTCTTTATTCATTCCCTGCCGTTTTTTATTGTTTCCAAAAAGATGGGATGAACACCTACTTTGTGCTGGACCCTGAGGAGTCCTTGGTAAATAAAACAAAGTCCCTATCCTCATGGAATTTACTGTCTAGAGTAGAAGACAAAATGAGGGAAAAGAAACAGCCTATATAATAAAGAGATAATATGCAAATTGACCATCACTCCAACACACAAATGGCCGCCCCCATGTGGACAAAAGATGGCTGCCACAAGATGGCTGGCAGGGGAGGGCAATTGTGGACTATCAGGCCAGCAGGGGAGGACAGTTGAGGGGGGGCTGCAGGGGAGGGCAGTTGGGGGCGACAAGGCCAGCAGGGGGAGGGCAGTTGGGGGGGACCAGGCCTGCAGGGGAGGGCAGTTGTGGGCGACAAGGCTGGCACGGGAGGGCAGTTACGGGCAACCAGGCCAGCAAGGGAGGGCAGTTAGGGGTGACCGGGCCCGCAGGGGAGGGCAGTTAGGGGCAATCGGGCCAGCAGGGGAGCAGTTAGGCGTTGATCAGGCTGGCAGGGTAGTGCTTAGGGGATGATCAGGCTGGCAGGCAGAAGTGGTTAGGGACAATCAGGCAGGTAGGCAGGCAGGCGAGCGGTTGGGAGCCAGCAGTCCTGGATAGTGAGAGGGATGTCTGCGCGTTTAGGCCCGATCCCAGTGGGATCGGGCCTAAATGGGCAGTTGGATATACCTCAAGGGGTCCAAGATTGGAGAGGATGCAGGCTTGCCTGAGGGACACACACACACACACACACACACCTGCCCCCACCTCCCACCTCCCCGCCCTCAATGCAAGAATTTTGTGCACTGGGCCTCTAGTTTGATATAATGTTGAGCAGTGATAAATGCTATTAAATAACAAACAAATCAGTATGTTTTCTTTTGCTTATAAGGTACTCTGTACCTTGCAAATACATTTTTTTCTAAATCATCTTTTTAAAATTTTTTTTCATCATCATTTATCCCCTCTATGTCCTCACAGACACACACACACACCTCCCCCCATCACTGCACTGTTGTCCACGAGTTCTCTTTCTCTTCTCTCTCTCTCTCTCTTTCTTTCTCTCTTTTGATAAATTAGCTTTTTAAAACTGATTTGCAAAAAGAAAAATAAAAACCTTGTCAAATGAGAAAAGCAACAACACTAACATACAACTTTAAGTAAAAACACAAAATTCATGGTAACACACTTAAAATATCTAGGGAACTGTCACCTCTTTACAGATGTATTTTGTGTTTCACAGTCTGTGACTGGTTAGCTCTGTTGTTAACCCTGGTTCTTTTTAGGCTTACATGATAAATTTGATCTCCAATTAGGATAGGTCATTTGTCTGCGTCACAGACTATATGATCCAAACAATGTCCAGTCACTTTATGATAGAAACCACATGTTGAGAAGGAGTTTCCACAAAAGGTGAAAGAGAACGTGGAAAGAGCAGGGCTGGCGGAGTGCACCAGAGAGAGTGCACCAGGGCTGGCGGAGTGCACCAGTGCTCCAGGGCTGGCGGAGAGCAGTTACTCAGAGTGCACCCGACCTGGGTATCTTTGGGCAGGTACAGTTGCCGTCTCACCTGGTACTTCAGTCACACCTCCCGCTCTAATCTTGGTCATACTACACCTAAGGGTTGAACCCAGAAAATTTTAGTTTGCCATTTCCTTCTGTAAAATAAATATTTGTTCTTGTCCTTGCTGCTTTCACCCTTTCTCCTTTTCCTCTGAGACCAATAAGAATGAGAACCCTCCCTCCTCTAACATTCATGCTTATTATTTTAGAACAGAAGAGATCTTTGGAGATGATCTAACCTAGCTCACTCGTTTTGTGACTGAAGTGCAGGACTGGAGAGGGTAAATGGCCTGTGTGTGTCATATGAGTAGCTAAGCAGGGACTGTTAGGGTTTAGCTGGTGATGTGGGCTGTGAAAGAATTCACAACTAAAAGAAGAGATGCAGAGAAAGAATTCACAACTAAAAGAAGAGATGCAGAGGGTACGTTTATTTTTACTTTCCAAGAGAGGGAAAGGCTGGTGCATTGTTAATCAATACAGGGGCAAGAAATGAAAGGTGGTTTCCTCTTTTAAAGGGTAATGGCTGTTGCTAAGTGAAAAAAAAAGGGGGGGGGGAGGATTAGGGCTGAAACAGAGCAGACATCAGGGTGTGTGTGTGTGTGTGTGTGTGTGTGTGTGGTTTGTTTGCTTTTCAGGAGACAGTCCAGGCAGATATCCTAGGGAGGTGTCTTATCAGTATTTTTCCTAAGCCTGTAAAACATGCTTAGAGCAAAAGTTCTGAAGAGTTCAAAAGAGGCTGAAGAGAAGGGGTGTTGGGGGGGTGGGATTTCTACTAACTAGAGACTCTTTGGTGTGAATTATCCATGAGTAGTTAAAACAGCAGGGAGGAGGAAGATGCAAGAATGTAGCCTTGAGAGTAGTTTATCTTGTCTTGCAGCTTGAATAGAGGGGCTGTTTGAATCAGAGAAGCTAATAATCTTGGAGTTTAATTACTGGGTGCTTCTTATAAATTATGGAAAGTCACAGCAAGGAAAAAGAAAGCCCCATTTTTTCTGTCCTTACAGGAACTATTTTAGGTTTCTGAATTTCTAGTTAGTCTTTGTATTATTGGGCTTCACAAAAGCTAAGGGCTTAAAAACATCATTCCCAAAGCATGTGCCTAGGTGGTCTGGGATCCTGCTGTCTACTCACAGGGTGCCCAGCTGCAGGGTATTTAAAAAGTTCAAGGGAAACAGACATCTATCAAATACTATGGAAATGGTGGTTCACAGTTTTAATATTAGACTGTATTTCTTTCAATGACACCTTAGTTTTGCAGAGCTGAGGTTTTAGCAGTTTACAGTGATAACAAGCAAGTACCTGGGGAAAATCAATGTGGAGCAAGAAATGAGCATGGCGATGTTTAATATGATCCCATGGCAGCGATTTTCAACCCTTTTCATCTCATGGCACACATAAACTAATTACTATAATTCTGTGGCACAAGAAAAAATATATATTTTTGCCAATCTGATGAAAAAAATTTTTTGGTATAATTTTGATTCATTCACACCCAAATGGCTATTGTTTGTTGGCTGTTGTCATTTTTTTTATTTGACAACCTAAGGGAAAAGAGGTATTGCATGTTTTAAAAATTCTTGCAGCACATCGGTTGAAAATTGCTGCCCTATGGTGTAAGAGGCGGTGTAGGGCCCAATAGTCACTCACACTTATTAATAAGTAGTATCAGTGACTAAAGAATGGAATAAAAAAATAAATTTTCTTGCACTTATTTTTTTTATTATATTTTAAAATGATGCCAAGTTGCTAGGACAAAAAATAGTTATTAAATGTTTCATATGAAATACTTAATAAATGGAGCACTTAGGTATTTCTCTAGACTTGGGGAGCCATGAAAAAGTTACTGAGATGCTGAGGCCTCCATAATTTCAAATAAGTCTGAGAACCTCTGACTTAGTGTAACTTCTGTGTAAGCTTTTTACCAAAGAAAAGAGAGGCTGAGTAAGGGTGAATGAGACTGGGCATATTCCATAGTGAGGGAAGGGAGAGCAACACTCCCAAGGTCATTTGATCACTGCTTAGCTGGCACAATGGCTGCTCCAGCAGATTCCAGGCAAAGCCGCTGCCTGCCCAATATTTGAAGAAGATAAATTATCGGGCTTCCCTGCTTTCTCAATACCTTTTTATCTTGAGAACCTTGTTGGGGACTATTGGCTCTTTGTCATGTGCCCTACAGCTTACATTTGGAGGCCCAGTTGTGAGGTCCTGGGCAGTATGGCGTGAAGTACTATTGTGGAGTCAATGCCAGAGCACTCAGAGGTGAACTTGGAGCTGAAGAGGACACTCACTTGCCTTTCTTAGACCTGCCATTGTTTTCCTTTCTGAGTAATTCCCATAGAACCAGTTTTCTAGAAACTGCAAGCCAGCTTCTTTATAGTATTTTTATTGTGTCTTGCTAGTTAGCAGATTCGACCAAGAACACAGTGAAGTGAACATTGAAAAATGTGTAGGAGGAATAAATGATATTGTTAGGAAATTATTACTTATGACATTAAAAATTTTGGAAAACAGGAAAGAAAATATGTCACCAATATTTCTTTCTCACAATTGCTCTTAAAATTTTTGAGGTAGGTAAATCTAGGCTTTTGTTTCTAAGAATCGTTTCCTTATTAGGTAGTTGTTCATAGTAAGTTATTTAGTTGTGTGTCCTTTTTTTCCACAGTTTTAGGAGGTGGTATAGCATAATGACTTAGACCTAAGTTTTGGCCTCCAATGAGGTTCTATTCTCAGATATGAGTTGCAGGGCAGAGCTTAATCTCTGAACCTCAATTTCCAGAACAAAAAATGAGGATACTAATACCTGCTTCATAGTCGGTGTGAAATTTCAATAAAACACTTGTAAAGTGCTTATTATAGTGCCTAGCACATACTAGGGACTCAGTAAATTGTTATTAATATGCCATCAATATTTCCCTTTTGTCATATAGTCTTTATGACCTTATTTTTAATGACCATGATACTCCATCGAGTTGTATGCATTCTTTTTTTTTTTTTAAGTTGTATGCATTCTTATTTGCTTAACTATTTATCTGTTATTAGATTCTTAGGTTGCCCCTAAATTTATACTTGAAAAAAAAAATTCTGCAGCAAACTGTTACTCAGTCAGCAGATTCAATAAGCGCTCACTATGTGCCAGGATCTTTGCTTGATATTGGGAGCACAGAACTCAGAGTGGCACAGTCCTGGCCTTGAGGGACTCACAGTCTAGGGAGGGAGATGTGTTCAGGTCACTCTTGTCCTGTGGTAAATGACATCACTGTCCAAGTTACTGCGAAAGGGCAGATTGGAGGACAAAATGTCACACTCTGCCTGGAGAGCTTGGGGAAGGCAGGTGAGGGTCATAGGAGATGGGTTAGTGAGATAATGGGGTAGGGAGCAAGTTATTAAGGGCTTTTTAAGCCATCATACAGAACGGAGCTTTTATTCCTAGTGCAGTGGGACAGTTGGTTTTGGAAAGAGAAATGACGTTATCTGCTTAGGTTTTACAGACTGTAGGGGGCTAGGTGGAATCAGAGTTTAATTGGGAAGTTATTAAAGAATCCAGGTGAGACATGGTGTGGCCTAACCAAACTGGGAGTGATGGAGGTGGTAAGAAGTGGCCGGATTGGAATAACCCACAACCTGAGCTGTCAGGTTTGATGTGAGGTGTCTGAGAAAGAGAGGAGTCAAGGATGGGTTCCTAGGTGTTTAGCCTGAGTGATTGGAAGGGTAGAGTTGCCATTCCTAAAATAGTAAAGGTTGTAGGAGGAGCAGGTTTGGGGAGAAAACCAGGAGCTGAGTTTTGAAATATGGTATGTTTGAGATAGTTATTAAACAGCTAGGTAGAGATGTTCAATAGGTAGTTAGATGTAGGAGTCTGGTTTGTCCACAAATTACAAGTTTGGTATGTATCTGTATGTTTGTGGCATTTATAACATGTTTTTAAAATTTGGTTAATTATTTTAGCCATTACTCACTTCATAGAATTTTCTTTGGGATCTTCATCTTTAAAAAATCCAAATAAACTTCAATCACTTTGTAAAATTGTCTAAAGTACTGTATATTGGAAGTTTTATTAGAAGAGTGTACACACACACACACACACACACACACACACACACACACGGTGAGGCAAAAGTAGGTTTACTATTGTTTGTATGGGAAATAATGCAATAATAAATAAATGATAATCTACACTAATAAAAGAGAAACATGCAGATTGACCATCACTCCACTACACCCACCAGCCAATCAGGAGTGAGTATGCAAATTAACCCAACAAAGATGGCGGCAGCCATGGAGCTAGAGTGAGCAGGAGGCTTGGGTTGCCTCTGGCGATGGAGGAAGCCAAGCTTCCCACCCACCCTGGCCGGCCCTGGCCTCTGCTCAAGGCTACAAAGTTTCAATTATAGAAGATAAATAAATCCCAGATACCTGCTTCCAGCCAGCCCTGGCCTCCACTCAAGGAGGCGCTGAAAAAAAAATAAAAGAAAGAAAAAATGGAGGGGCTGGGAGCTTAGGTCACTGGGGTGTGTGGCCAGCCTGCAAACAGCCATCAGCCCCTCACCCAGGCTGGCCAGGCACCCCAGTGGGGACCCCCACCCTGAAGGGGATGTGGCCAGCCTGAAAACAGTCCTTTGCCTCTCACCCAGGCCGGCCACACCCCCATGGCCCAATTCCTGTAAATGGGCAGTTGAACATCCCTGGAGGGGTCCCAGATTGGAGAGGGTGCAGGCTGGGCTGAGGGACACCCCCCCCCCCCGGTGCACGAATTTCATGCACCGGGCCTCTAGTATAATAATAAACTGTTTCGGGTATTCACAGGAATCCTACTTTTGCCCCACCATATATGTATATAATATATTTACTAGAAAATTAGAAGTCTTTTGGGAAGACTTGGCATCATTAAAATGGATCTTTGTATCTAGTATCACATTATGTCTCTCCATTTAGTTTTCCGTTTATTTTTCCCAATAAACATGCATTCTTTTTCTCCACATACATCACACACATGTGTTGATCATATTTTTCCCAAGTGTCATATACTTTTTGTTGGCATTGTCAGTAGACTCCTTTTCATTGGTATTTTGATAGGTTTTGCTTTTATAAAGGAATTACTATGCATTGATATATTTGACTATTTATTAAACTTCTAGTACTATAATTAATATCCTACTTGATTTCTTTGATTTTTTTCCCCTAGGAATAGACTCATATCACCTGTGAATAATAATTTTGTCTTTTTCCTTTCAATATTTGAATCTCATTTCTGGGCATGCCAAAAAAAGAAATCCTAAATTTAAGATAAGGGGTAACTGCAAAGTAAGGAGGCAATTCATACCTAAAAGTCTAATCACAGCTTACCATTTTTGTTTTGGTCTTGCTTTAGGCTTGTCCCAATTATTCCTCCCCTTGCCCTT